>NC_056749.1:398107307-398417307 GCF_019279795.1 Protopterus annectens
GCAAATATTAACAAGGTTCCTTCTTGTATTTACTGAAATTAAGAACTGTGGCTTACTTTGCCCTTGAGGAGGTCTGTAATTGTTCACAGGTTCATAGGTGTTTACTAGGCTAACAACCACACGGGCCTTTTTAAGCCTAGCCATGCATCCCAAATCTGACAAGTTCTGTAACACTTGATAAGTGTAAGCAGGGACTTGAGAGATGAAACATTTACAAGTAGGGGCCTGCGAGATGAGCCATTTACAGGCTGTCTACATCCAGTAGAGACATAAGTGCCAAACTAGTGATGAATTTCATGTTCCTCATCCAGTTGTCCAGGTTGCACTTGAATTGGGTTAAGGAGAAACACTGCTTCACATTCATGGGGAAGCCTGTTCTAGAGATTGGATAGCCTTTGGGATAAATACTTGTCTCCCCAGTAAGTCCTGCTTATGTCACAGGCAAGGTTAGAAGGTTAGAACATGTAATTCTGGTGTTTTTTTTTTTTATTTGCAGTTATGCGGTCAGAGTAGGGTCTAACCGTGCCTTGTAGGAGACAAAATACAGGGATATGGCCTTGAGGCAGAATGCATAGGACATGTAACTTACGTCCTGTATTCTTTTAGTGAGTAACCTCTGTGGACATTCCAGTTGTTGGATATGCCTGGTTAGGTACATACCAAAGGGGGAATTTTAATCAATGATAGGTCTGATGAATACCAAATACAGTGGAGCAATGCCATTGCCATACCTTTGTTTATAAGTTTTGTAGCATAGAATGATTTCCTCACTGCTGTATACAGGTGATGGTGAAAGGATAAATTACTCTGTGTGTCCCCAAGTCCCTAACTACTGGGTCAACTCTTAGGGGTGTGTTTGTCAGTATGATGGTTACCAGGGGTGGATGACTTCCTGAAGGATACTGTTATGCAATTCTTGAAATTTAGTTTGCTAACTACTTAAACAACAGACAGCAATCAAGGAAATGACAGAGCAAACCCATCTACCTATCTGGTAAATAAAATAGGAGTACTCCCAAGGAATCATTCTCAGACCCCTGCTTTTTAATGTTTTCATAAACAGTTTACATCTAGTGTCCACTCAGATCACACTCATCCAATATACGGATGACTCCACAGTCATATCCCCCTCCAACAACTTTCAAAACTTCCTAAAAATAACCCAGAAAGCATTTGAGTCCATAGAAACCTGGTTTAATGACTTTCAGTTACTTCTAAAGTCCAAAAAAACTACTTATTTTCTCTGCCAAACCAACCCCACAAAACTTTAAAATTTACTCACAAGATAAAGCTGAAATTCAGGTTGTTCATTCTGCAAAACTACTTGGTGTAACAGTAGATGATAAACTCTCTTATGAGCAACACATTCATAACAGTATAAAAAGAAACTAGGTAGGCTCTACAGGCATCAAAAGTACACAGATGGACGCATAAAAATCAAGCTGGCCAAGTCTTTGCTACCTTCCTCCCTTACGTTCTCCCATTTTCACAAACCTTCACTCCTCCTTCTTTAGTAAACTACAATGCTGCTACTACAAAATTGCAAAATTTGCCTCCATCTTGCAACACCATACCCATCATTGCCAAGATGTCAAAATGCTTTGTTGTTGTGAATTCTTCCAGTACCTCAGTTACACCCAAATAACTCTGTCTCACAAGCTAGAATATAACCCAGAGAAATGCCCTGCTCTACTGTCAACCTTATACCCCCTCTAGAAATCTATGGTCCACAAATAAATAATAACTTCTGATCATATCAAAACCAAACAAAAGAGCAGGACAAAGCCTGTATTCCTATTCCATAGCTAAATTATAGAATGCTGTACCAACATCTATTACTTTGTTAGATTCCCTTAATGCTTTTAAATCCTCACTAAAAAGCTGCTATCTAAAACCCCACATGTCCCTGCTCCCTTAATACCAGATCCCCCCCCCCATAATCTTCTCCTTATTACTGCCTCTATCCAAAGCTATACCCAGTCACTAACTACCAATCCACCTTCTAGTTCTCCCTAACTGATTCTCTGCTGAAAAAAATATATATATAGTGAGTGGGTACTAGTGTATATCTCAGTTTTTAATGCAATGTACTTAAATTGAATTAAATATAAATTTTTTTTTCTACAAAATGTCTTTACCTTCACCTCTGTGTTAAAGAGAAGGTGCTACAGTATTTGTAAAAAAGTTTGCTATGATGTGATAATTGCTGTGTATATTTTTTTATATGTAGTTTAAAGTCTTTCTTTCTAAAATTGTATAACTGTCTCTCTACTGTAACCTGAAGATGTTTTACTCATTGTGGAGCTTTTCTCCCCGGGCCTCCGCTGAAAATGGGACTTTCCCGGTTAACAAATGTCAATAAAAACATTCATTCATTCATTTAGTTTTAGCACATGGCTCTGATGGCTCTGACACCAGTTGTTTGTCTGTGTCAGGTGTTCCTGGAGAACATTTGTGTTGGTGTGGAATTCTGTGACTGCTCCTATTTTGCAATCATGTTCAAATTTAGTCAGCCAGAGACCATTGACATTGGTCTTGACTTCAGAGAAGTAAAATACCAAAAAAGAGCAGTCCCATGACTGATCCCTGAGGGACTCCACTTGTGAATGGCCTCTTTGTAGAGGTGGCCTCTTCAATTCTAACTTCCTGAGTCCTGTGTGTGAGCTAGTTGGCTCGCCACTGGGTGACATACGGGTTTCTTCTTAACCTCTTGAGTTTGTAAACAATGCTTGAATAGGGTATAGTGTCATATGCCATGGCCAGGTCAAGGTAGGCAGTGTGAATCATTTTGCCCTCATCCATTGCTTTGGCGACCTTCTCAATGTCCACCAGGTTGCATAGGCATGACCTGCCATTGACGAAACCAAACTAGATTGTGTCCAGTGTCTGCAGGTTTACTATGTCATTATTGAACATTTCCATGATAATTCTTTCCATGGCTTTACATATGAGACTAGCTAGACTTGCGGGTCTGTAGATGGCCCACCTTTGTGCAGAGAGATGACTGTTGCTGTTCTCCATTCATGAGGCATGAAGCCAGTTTTGATGCTACAGTTAAATAGTGATTCCAGAGGGTCTGATAGATTATGTATCATGCTATTTAGAAGGCATCCTGGTGTATTCTCTGGGCCTATGATGTAGTGTTGGCCTTGGAAAGAGCATTAAGGACCTGTTCCCTCGTGATAACAGGAGGAGTTGTATTTGGTATTTTTTGAGGGAAGATTGAGGGGAACAGAGGGGTAAAATTGGAGCTGAATTTTTTGTCCAGTAAGTTTCCTATATCTTTTGGCTCAGTATAGATGGCTCCATTTATAATGAGTTCTGCACACAGTTGTGTATTGCCTTTGAGGTTGCGAACATGGCTAAAAATGCCTTGTGATTGTCCTTGGCCTGGCAGGCCAAATTTACCTCAGATTTGGTATTGGTGGATTTTATTTGTCCTCTTAAGTTGTTTGTTTTGTTTGAGAGTGCTTTTATCCTGTTAGGTGCTGCACTTCCTAATTTTTGCCATAATTTTCTTCCTCCTGTTATACAGCCTAATGATTTTGTGATTCACCAGGGTGGCTTGTTTTCTGAGTTTCTTCTGTACTTCCTGGTGGGTACAGCCACCTCTATGCAGCTATTAACATGCTTGTTTAGGGTCTCTCTGTACTGTTCTGCATAGGCAGCAGTGTTCTCAGGGGTTTATGTGGGCTTGAAATTTTGCTAAGTTATCAGTTAATTGCAGGAAGTTAGCCGTAGAGTAGTTCTTGGATATTCCAGGGTTAGCTGGGGCATCTAGGTTTTATCGAAGTGAAACTTCTTATGGGACAGTGTAAGAGGTTGGATTGTAATGGAAAAGTGAGACGGAAGTACATAAGTCACACTCCACCCTTAAGGGTGGCGTTTGACTTCCGTACTTCTAGTTCAGCTTTTCAAACAAACACACACACACACACACACACACACACACACACACACACACAGTGAAGAGTTAGAGCGAGCGGTCCCATAAGCGTACACACACAGTGAATAGTTAGTACGAGCAATCCCATATGCGTGCACGCACACATACACACACAGATAGTGAAGAGTGAGAGCAAGCGAGTGATCTCACACATACACACACACAAAATAGGGATAGGAGATAGCAGATCGAAAGAGACAGAATGAGAGTGATCTTGTGTGAGAGAGTGCATGCATGAAACTAGAAGAGACTGTGTGTGTGAGAGATCGAGAGAGAGAGTGAGTGTGATCCTCTTTCTGTGAGTGAGTGAATGCATGTATGAAAGTAGGAGAAGATTGTGTGAGAGAGATCGAGAGCGATCTTCCGTGACTGAATGCGTGTATGAAAGCAGAAAAGACTGTGTGAGAGAGACAGAAAGAGAGAGTGAAAGTAACAGCAAACAGAATCTGGGAATGCGGGTATGCGGGTGTGGGTTAATAAACTAGACACCAGGGACATATCTGTGAAGTGCCACAACGGCATCAAGATTACTACAGAGAACAGGGTTGGGATGGGAAGAAGCAGCAGACAACAGGGAATGGTTTTAGACAGTAGTAGCACCGACATTACCATGGGGATCCGGCAATGGGGGATCCACCAGACTCCAGGGATGGCTTTAAGTGTCACAATGGTACTGAAATTACTGTGGGGATCAGAGGGTGGGGAGTATGTACTAGACTACCAGGGCTTACTTTGTGTCATGACCGCACCAACATTACAGAGTTCGGGGGTGGTGGTGGGGCACCAGTGATAAAGTGAAGTGCAGAAGTGTCACAGGCATCCTAAGGGGTATCAGAGGGTGGCAAATACATTAGACACAAAGGATGATCCTGTAAAGTGCAGTACCACTGCCATCATCATAATGGGGATCGGGGGTGTGGGGATACATGACACCACCAGGGCCTGCTACATACATACCGTAATAAAATGTTATGGGCTGGGGGGAACCATGGGAGGGAAGATAGAGAAAGGACAGGTCCAGGGACTGTGGTGTGTGTGTGTGTGTGTGTGTGTGTGTGTGTGTGTGTGTGTGTGTGTGCGTTTTTTTTTTTTTTTTTTCTATTTTTTCTACTGTGTAAGAGAGAGAGTGACTGGGGAAAGCCAAGCCATCGAGAGATACGGTGAGAACGGTCTTCTGTGAGTGAATGTGTGTATGAAAATAGGAGACTGTGTGTGAGAGATCGAGAGTGAGAATGATCCAGCTAGACTGTGCGTGTGTTACAGTGAGGAGTAAGAGCGAGCAATCCTCTGGCAGCAGTGATGAGGTTTGCACATACCTCTTAACCTCTTACAGCAAGAAATCTGGTTTTCGCACTTACGGAAGTTTCACTTGTTATGCGCGTGGCGACCATGCACATGTTTGTTTTTTGATTTGTTTTTTTTTTTTATAGAGGAGACCATTTTGTGACCTGGCCTTATCAGGGAAGACATTCCACTAGAGGGTGTGCAACAGTCTCCCATTTTAGTGAGTACCAAATCCAGAATGGTTGGTGTATTGAAAATCTGGTCCAGGGAGTTTGTGTTTACAAAGTCCAGAAACCTCTCTGCCGGTATGTATGGTGTCCTATAGGATTCTCGGTTGACAGTGGGATAATTAAAATTGCCTATGAATATAGTATTGGGTTGAATGCTGAGTGTTTCCAGTAAGTTTACATGCATGCTATGTGTTTCCTGGGTCACAGAGTGGGACCCATAGCTTGCAAGGAAGTAGTATTAGATTTTGCCTATGGCGATTTGATCATGGAGAAGCTCAAGTGTATTGTCTTGTTTGACCAGCCTTGAGGTTTGTTTATTTTTCATGTAAATTGAGACACCTCCACTTTTAGTCCCTGTCTGTGTAGTAGCTGGTCTAAATGTGTGGAAGGCACTATAACCTTACACTGTCAGTGTGCTTTCTATGGCTTTAAACCATGTCTCTGACTGCACAGACGTTAGCATTCTTTAGGGTGAAGAGAGCTTCAAGGAGGTGGAGTTCTTTTGTTTAGACTCCTAGCAATAAGCAGTAATACGTTTAGATTTTCTTGTTCTTTATTTGGTATGCTGAAAGTACTTTCAGCTTGGCATTTAGCTAATATGCGAAAACCTAGAGGAGAGAGGTGTAGACCATCCCTGTTAAAGCAGTGTTGTTTGTTGATCATCTCCTTCCATTCTGACACATATTGCATCCACTTTGAATGACATCAGAATCTAAGCCAATTATAAGTCCTTCACCTTTTTTTCGTATTGTGGCATCATCCTTGGAGAAGGTAAAATGCTGCTAAGTGTTAGGCTTATACCAGCCTGGGACACCTAGAGCTCCATGATGTCTCTCATTATATAGTCTAGGGAGGTATGTCTCAGGTCATTTAAACCCACATGGACTTTGATGGAGTAATACTGGTACTTGTGGTCCAGTGACCTGAGTGTGTGTGTGTGTGTGTGTGTGTGTGTGTGTGTGTGTGTGTGTAATGTGGCAGAACTTGGCCCCTGTTAAGTAACTGACCGTGATCTTTCTCCTTACTCAGCCTGGTGAGAGGGCCATCAGTGTGTCTCACAATGGTGTCTCCAATTACCAGGGTGTTGGATTGTGTGAGGTAGTTTGCCTTATTAGCTTTGAAGCAGAGGCTGCGTGAGATGTGGCTGTATGTGTTGATGTGGATGTTGTTTTGAAAGCATGCATTTGGGGCTGCTGAGTGTATTTATGTGCACTTCATCTAGGAGGTCTTGTGGGGTTTAGGAAGGTTACATTTAAGTGTCTCAACATATGTGGTTCTACATGTCTGCTTTGAACTGAGTGTGATGGCTGCAGTGTGTTACTACTGACAACCTGATTGACATTAGGAGTGCTTTTATGTGAGAGCTTTGCCTCCAGTGACATTGTATAAATCTCTCACATACCTTATCAGTTTGTTTGAGAATTAACTGATTATTGGTAAACATGAGTCAGTTCCTGCATTGCCTCAGGATGCTCATATCCACAAAGCTGGTAACGGCAATAGTAGGAAAGTCCATATCCTTGGTAACAGACCCCTTTTTTAATGATTAGACAGTTGGAATGAGAATATAAAACCATGCCAAAGGTATCCAGTTTGCAACTTTGTGGACAGGGCTTGTCACTACAAACTAGTTGCCCTGTATGCAGCTAAGTATTGGTGAAATTTCAGTTGTCCTTTTACAGGAAAAATGTCACTCAAGGTGTGTGTGTCTGTATAGGGTACTGCCAAACACTTAGGGGAAATCTAATAAGTAGACCCTGATGAATTACGGACAAATCAAGCAGTGCTTACTGAAAGAAAAGAAAGAATTAGCTTGTCAAGAATGATGAAAAAGGGGAAGTTAAGTAAATGGTTACTGGCTGGCTACTACTAGTGCTGGTCTCACTACAGCCTCATGCTTCTGGGATACAATGCTCCTTTCATTTTCTCACCAGAAGCAAAACATTAGCGCCAGTCCCAAGATGAGAAGCACATCACAGCCTGTTTGGTGATCCACAGTCTTGTCACAGATGATGCAAGGGTCTGTAGGCTTGTTGTAGCCTTTTCTTGGTAAATGCCTTGAATAGCAACAAGACCCGTCAGGAATGTTAAGCACAGACGCACACTGCCCAACCAGAAACAGGCAGGAATCAATGCACTCTGCTCCTTCCATCACCACAAGCAAAATATAAGCAGAAATTCCAAGCTGGCACTTATGAAGCAGTTGTTAGGCTTTCTAGTGATCAGCAGTCTCCAGAAACAAGCAAGCATCACGTTATTAGCAAAATACCTCCTTCCTTCTCTTTTTAAATGCTTCCCCTATTCTTACAAATATCAACACTATGTATACAACTAAACTAGCCTCCTGCTACTACAAAATAGCTAAACTTGCAACTGACCAACCTTGTAAAACACACCACTACATTGCATTAAAACAGTTAAACTGGCTTGAACTCCCAAAGCAGCTGACCTACTCAAAACTAATCATTGCCCACAACTGATTGTACTCGCCAGATAAATGCCCAGCATTACAAAGTACTCTACTCTACTCTTCACCCACTAGAGACCTTAACTCTAGCAGTAAACGTTTACTCTTATCAGTAACACATTCAGCACTGATGGGGACTGTCTGTGTACTCTCATTATGTGTCAAAACTGTGGACTGAAATCCCCAGACAGTTAAAACAGATAGCAAAGTTTTGAAACAGTTTAAGTCGTCTTAAACAGCACCTCTGCCAAAGCTAGCTCTGTTCTTCCTGTTCACCTGGCTAGCTTTACTAGGATTTATTTCCTCCTCCTCTCACATCCCACCACTAACTACAGTTCCTCTTCTGTCCATTTATCTTGCATTAAAATCATTTCCATAATTGTTCTTTTCATAGTTCTGTTATCTTTTAAGCTACATGCTTCTTGTTTGTCTGTAAATATTTACTAAACTCAAAATAAACCTAGTTTGATATTTTCCTGCAGCCATCATACTATAAATACATCAATTGTTGTATTTTATTTCTCTATTAAGTAATTAGGCAATTTATGTTCATTTCTTTCTTTGTTTTAAAATGCTGACGTAAGAAATATTTAAAATATTTAAAAATCATTTTAATAAGCTCATATATAGATGTTTTACCCTTCAATTATAAATCATGTGTAACTTAAATGTGGAGATTTTTTCCATGTGCCTCTGCTGAAAATGGGTTTTACCCAATTGGACTTTTTCTGGTGAAAAATGACAAATAAATACTATTTTGATAAGCCAGTCTAAGGCTGTGGACCAATTGTAAACATGTATATTTTTAAATTACAACTGTTTTTGAAAAATAATGTAACTTAATAAATCATAGTAGAATATTATTAGCTCTGTCATTGTTTTAGTTTTATATTTACCTTAACTTAACAGACACACTTATGACTCCAAGCTGAACAAGTTTTGCTATCCAGTCCTACACAGATTACATAGATGTGACTCATAATTTCTTAAGTTAGGGTGACATACCTGGACTGACATTTGCATTTTCCTTTCAACCTGCAGTTGCACAACTTGGCATGTAAACAGCAAATCCACTCGGGTAAAAGTTATTGTGGCAGCATATTGTGACGTCACTTCAGTTTTGGTTGAGAGACGCTGTTCAGTTGTGTTGCTGGCTGTGGTGAGGGGTCGGTCAGCACCATCTTGTTTCTAATCCATGATTACCTGATTAACAGCTCTGCCGCATACTGTCTGATTGTTGAGTGTTCCTTTTTCATTTGCTTTTTGTGATTTAGACCCTATTGTTTTCCTACAGGAGGGCTGAAGGGAAAAAAAAAACATATATAATGCATTTGTTAACTCTAGAAATAACAGATAGCTCCTGTATATGTAAGTAGACTGGAGAACATTTTGACCATCACATTGCCAGATAATATATATTCATCTTTTAGGGTTTTATAAACCTTACTCTTTATAATCCCTACAGCTTTGCTTCTGTACTTAAGTGCTGTACGGCCTTTACCATTTAGTTAAATACTGCTTTACGGGTGTTTTTAGTTCAGTTGTTGTATAGGCTGGACAGACATTTTTGATTAGTTAACAGAATAAAGACATGATTTTTGAATATCTGTTTGCCTCAAACAAAACTGATGGCAATTTTTTGACTTCACTGTTTTACTGCTGTAGATAATTGACAAAAGTAAGAGAGACCCATCAGAAGAAATTGAAATTTTGATGCGATATGGGCAGCATCCTAATATCATCACATTGAAAGATGTAAGTTTCATTGTAGTACTTTTAATGTTTGTTTGTATATTTTTTCATTTATGTATATTGAAATAATTTTACACCACTTTTGCTGTTATTTTTAAATACTCATGTACACTGGAATTTATACTGAACAGATTTGCATGCAAAATAACTGAGAAGAGTTACATAGATCCTTCTTATCAGACCTTGTAACAGGTGCCCTTTATGGAGCTGCCATTTCTTTGATATGCATCTTTTTCAGCTGTAAACGAAAGGCATTGTAAGCATTGTTGAATGTTTGCTCGCTTAGGACACCTATACTGTTTATGACACAGAAATACATATTCTGTTCTCACTTCCATTTCCTAGTGTTAATATAGACCATTGAAGAAATTGCAGAATTTGTAGCTGTTCAAGATATCTTCGGTCATACTGTATACCTTAGATCAGAAGCCCTCTTTGAATAGGAGCCACATATAAAGAAAAACAAAATACTGAAATCACCATTTCATACAAGCTGCTACTTGTATTTGGCTGGCTTCTGTTTGAGATTTTCTTTAAAAGGAAAACAGAAGAAGCTTTAATGGAATAACTGGGAAAATACTGTGAATACAATATGCAGCTGTTAGAACTGTCACATTTTATTAACTTCACCTTTGATATCTAAATTCAAGTTCAAGTTTGTTATGGTGCTTATTACAAATCACAGTACAAAAAAACACCTTCCTCATACTTCAAAAACAAAATGTCTTTAGGGACTGAAATGGACACTACAGCTTTCCACAATAACCCTTCCATATGAACACAGCAGGGAAAGTGACAGAAAATCTGTTAATGAACCAAAAACTTGGGCAGCTCTGCCATGTGGCAGCAAGCTACCACCATTGTTGAGAGCGTCACTACATACCACTCTAACACTAAGTAATATGCCTTTTTATGGTAATACAAGTTCAGTTACAGTAGCGTACCACAAGATGTGTTTTTGTTCATAGGTTCATACTAGGCTATCTGCCCTAGGGCATTTACAAGCCTAGCCAGAGTGTGTTTGGCTTTCGCCACCCATTTTAAATGAATTTTGCTATGCCCTTTTTTGAGGTTAGTATACTGTGCCTCTGTCTAACAGTGACACAGAAGTGATACCCGGGGTAAATCTACGATCTCCCATCCACTCAAGATTCCTCTCGAAGAGAGTAAATGAGGGACTCTGCCTAACCTGGGCTGGGATTTTATTCCAGAGTGAAGGGAGCCTCTGGGTTATGAATCTGTCCCTCCAGCATGTCCTATTTATTTCATTGCTGAGGTTCAAGTCTCGGTAGCGTAGCTCGATGGGATTTGGATTTTCTGAGGTGCAGCATGTCCATTAATTCCGGGTTGGACATGGCTTTGTACGTCAGGCACAGATCGCCTCTGAGCAGGTGGTATGCCACTGAGTAGAGCTGGAGTTTCTTTAACCGGGCAGCATATGGCATCTGTTTGAGCCCTTTGATCCTCTTGGTGAGGTACTTTTGGGGTCTTTCCAGTTGCTGCAGGTGTCTGGTAAGGTACATCCCAAAAGGGGCATTGTACTCAATTATGGGCCTGATGAGGGATGAGTAAAGAGGTACGATGACCTCCCCTGATCTAGATGTGAATCCCTTCATGATTAGGTGGGCTAAATAAAATGTTTTTCTAACCACTTTGGCCACGTGGTTGTCGAATGAGAGATTGCTATCAACTTGGGTCCCCAGGTCCCTAATTACTTCTTGTACTTAATGGATTACCATCTATGTGGTAATTTGTGGGCACTTTGTTTTTGCCGAAGGGGATGACTATGCACTTTTTGGCGTTTAGCTTGAGGCCATGGCTCTGGCACCAGTTGTCTGTTTCTATGAGGCCCTTTTGTAGGATGCTTGTGTCGGCTGGAGAGTCGATTATGGCGCCCAGTTTGCAGTCATCTGTGAACTTGGTCAGCCACAGTCCTTCCGTGTTGGCCTGTACCTCTGAGTAATATATACCGAACAAGAGAGGTCCCAGGACTGAGCCTTGTGGGACGCCACTTGTAACTGGTTTGGAGTCTGACATGGCTACAGCAATTCTAACTATGTGGGTTCTGTCCTTGAGCCAGTTTGCAACCCATCTAGTGACATAGGGGTTTATATTTAAGCTGGTGAGCTTATCTATAATGCCCGAGTGGGATATTGTATCGAAGGCTTTTGCGAGGTCCAGGTAGGCTGTGTGGACCACCTTCCCCTCGTCAATGGCCTTGGTGACTGTTTCAAAGAAATCAACCAGGTTTAAGAGGCAGGATCTGCCCTTAAAGCCGAACTAGGTAGGATCCAGTGTCTGTAGGTCCCCAATATCTTTATTTATGAGGTCCATGATGATACTTTCCATAGCTTTGCAGACCAAGCTAGTCAGGCTTATGGGGTGATAGTTTCCAGGATCTGTTGAGGCACCATCTTTGTGGAGAAGGGACCACTGTTGCTGTAAGCCACTCTTTGGGTACATATCCTGTAGTAAGGCTGAGATTGAACAGTAGTTTTATGTTTGGGTTTAGTTCTTCTTGGAGTTCATGTAGGACACAGCCCAGGACACCGTCTGGTCCTATTGATGCTGTGTTTTTTGCTTTGGAGAGGGCGGCTCTTACCTGAGCATCTGAGATGTCGGGGGGCAGCACTCTGCTGGAATAGATATTTGCCCTTTTGTTGGGGAAAGGGGGGAGAAGTTTGCGCTGAACCTGTCAGCTAGGATGTTGGCAATGTCTGTGGGTTTGGTGTATTTTTTGTCATTTTGGACTAATTCTGAGCATATCTGGGAATTCCCACCCAGGTTCCCAACATAACTAAAGAAAGCCTTGTGATTATCCTTGGTGTCCTGTGCAATTTTTCTGTCGAAGCTAGCCTTAGACGATTTTATGAGTGCCCGTAGTTTTTTGCTAATAGTGATCAGAGATGCCTTCCCTTTTTGGGATTTTGCTCTATCATGTAGTAGCTTCCTCCTTCTATTGTATAGTTTGTTTATGGCTGGGGTCCACCAGACAGGACGCCTGCCTTTGGAGGATTTGGTTTTGTTTGGGATTGCATGATCCATGCATTCCTGAAGGTGTTCATAGAATGTGTTTATAAAGGATTCTGTGGTCTGGGATGTATTTTCCACAGGCCTGGGGGCTTTGAAGGATTCCACCTCGGTTTTGAGGAGTGTGAAATTTGCTTTAGAGAAGTTTTTCACTGTGGTTTTCTGGGCAGGGGCTGGGGCCGGGATGTGAATATCTAGTGAGATTAGTTTATGGTGATGGTATGTTGTCTGATCTCATTGTCCCAGAGATACAGCATAGTATTACCATTTATAGACTGTTTACAAATCACATTACTCTCTTCAGGTACAGTAATAAAAAAATCGATTTACGACACTAATACATAGTTCACTGTAATGCTGGTCAAATATGGTAAGTAAGCTATGGAGAATGCTCCAGGATGCCTGACTAAAGGTACCATTATTCTAGGCGCATTACAGTTTTTGGCATCAGGACCAAGAGTACAATGTTTCCAACATATAGGAGATATTCACACCTGTATAACTTTTAAGTGAGTATTAATTATACAGCAGTAATGGGTATTAGAGTATTAATATTTGTATTTCTAACATTATTTAGCAAGTTTATATTTGCCTGTATGAACTAATGCATGCACACTGTGCTTGGAGTCTGTGTCATTGCAGAGGTATACTAAGTGCCCTTGCATCTATTCAACTGTACTGAAATTACTGTATTTTAATGCCTGTTATGTCCAGTAAGTAGGAATTTTTTTAATCAAACATGCAGTTATGCATAAATATGATAAAGATAAAAATAACATCTCTTAGACTTAGTAATTGTTTGGTTAACCTTATTTGGGTAAGAAAGTTTTCATATTATGGTAACCATCTCATGTGTCTTGTTTTACATTGTAATGTATATTGTTTGTACTTTATTGCCATTTGGCCTGGGTTATGCCTTATAAGGTTGTTTTCAGAGCGGTGTATCATCCCTGTTAACAGGTGGTAAAATAAAAAAAATGAGTAAGTACAATGCACTTAATAAAATACAGTGTTCATTCGATCTGTCATTGCTGACACTTTAATTGATTTATGGCCCTTTCACCTGCTAACTCTGTTAACTCTTTTGACAGTCATTGGTCCTTTTGCTCTCACATCAATCCATGTGGTAGGGCTCCACCTTCCAATGGAGTGGTTATCTTGTCTGTTCTTGTATTCTAGCAGTAGGCAATACATTTGTGATAAGATAATGAGCATTATACAAGGGGTCAGGCTTTTCTTGAAAGCTCTATCTTTTTTACTGTGCTTTGTGTTCCAACAAGCAATGTATACAGCATTGGTCTGTTAGCATTGCCTTACATTTATGACAATGTTATGCATGCTGTCTTCACGCAGACACCATATGACTGGAACATGTATCTTGCTGCAGTATCTGGTCTCCATCAGAGGACACCTCTACGGGAGAAAGTTCCATTCCTTGGAGAGCAGGTATTCAGCTGTTCATGCCTTCATTTTCTAGCTGAATGTTTAAATGATTAGTCATCTTTAAGAACTAGTGATCTGCAAGATTAGAAACATGACAGGATTAGGGGAGGGAGTTGGCAGCCTAACAAACTCTTGAGAGCTATACGGTTATAAAGCCTATAGGATGCAGTCCGGCATGTTACTAAACATGGACCACTTAAACATCAAAATCAGGTTCTGATGAAGTCCCATATGAGGGAAGAAAGGGCTTAATTCCATGTTTTTATTTTACAGCAAACAGTTGATTTTGTGATTCTCTGACTGTAGCCTGTTGCTTTGCACTTTGTTTTGGTTATAAATATGGACTACTTTGTATTAAATTGACAAGTATACAAATAAATCAATATTACTGGAACTGCTGACTATATATAACAACTCATGCAAAAACAATCAGCAGTTTGTCAGTTCTTAACTCTGCCATTTAGCATGGAGGTTTCAGGCCTGACTAAGGTCAGACCACAAAATGGTCTCCTTTGAAGTAAAAGAAAAATCATGGATCCCAAGTTTAACCTGGAATATTCAGTAACTACTTTAAGGATAACCTCCTGCCATTAAGTGATGACCTGGCAAAATTTCGATCCCCCATAAACCCAGAGAACACTGCTGCCTATGTAGAACTGTTCACAGAAACACTGTACAAGCATGTTAATAGCTGCATAGAGGCAACTGTATCCACCAGGAAGAAGTACTGAACTAACTCAAAAAAAACAATCCACCCTGGTAGAATCACAAAATCAATAGGGTGTATAACAGAAGAAAGAAAATCAAAGCAAAAATTAGGAGGTGCAGCACCCAGCAGCATAAAGCACTCTGATCAAACTAAACAAACCTCTTAGAGGACAGGTAAAGTCTACCAAAGTCATATTTGAGGTGAATTTAGCCGCCCAGGCCAAGGACACAATCACAAGGCATTCTTTAGGTATGTCTGCAACCTCAAAGGTAGTACACAATTGTGTGCAGAGCTCATTGTAAATGGAACCACCTATACTGTGACAGAAGATGCAGCAAACCTACTGGCCAATAAATTCAGCTTCAACTTTACCCCTCTCTCCCTCTCAACTTTCCTTCAGGAAATACCATCAAATATAACTCCCCTGCTATCACTAGGGAATAAGTCCTCAATGCTTTCTCCAAGTCCACGAACACTGCATCGATGAGCCCAGGCAGTATCCGTGGATGCCTTCTAAATAGCATGAAACATGACCTATCAGGGCTTCTGGAATTGCTTTTTAACTATAGCCTCCAAACAGGCTTCATGACACATGAATAGAGAACAGCAACAGTCATCCCTCTGAACAAATGTGGGCAGTCTACAGACCCTGGAAACTTTAGTCCCATAAATCTCACTAGTCTCATATGCAAAACCATGGAAAGAATTATGGAAATGATTAATAAGTGATATAGTAAACCTAAAGACACTGGACTCAACCCAGTTTGGTTTTGTCAAGGGCAGATCATGCCTACTTAACCTGGTGGATGTCTTTGAGAAGGCCACCAAAGCAGTGGATGAGGGCAAAATGGTTGACACTGCCTACCTTAACCCGGCTAAGGCATTTGACACAATAACCCTCTCGGACATTGTTGACAAATTCAAGAGGTTAGGTACAAACTCATATGTCACCTGGTGGATTGCCAACTGGCTCACAGAGAGGACACAGGAAGTTAGAAATGTGGAGTCCACCTCTACAAAGAAGCCAGTCACAAGTGGAGTCCATCATGTATCAGTCCTTGGACCACTCCTTTTTGGCATTCTTGTCTGAAGTCAAGGCCAATGTCACTGGTCTCTGTCTGACTAAATTTGCAGATGATTGCAAATTAGGAGCTGTCATTGAATCCCACGCTGGCACAAATGTTCTCCAGGAGGGGCTGACACAGACAAACAACTGGTGTTAGAGCGATGGACTAAAACTAAATGCCAAGAAATGTATAATAGTTATCCTTTGGGAAGTCATTCATCCCTGGTAACTATCATATTGACAACACACCCCTTAGAGTTGACCCAGTAGTTAGGGACACACATAAATAGTAATCTAGTCTTTGACCATCACATGTCTACAGTGGTGAGGAAATAATTCTATGTTGTGCAACTTACAAACAAAGGTATGGCATCGAAGTCCAAGGAAGTCATCGTTCCACTATTTTCAGGATTCATCGGACCAATCATTGAGTACAGTGCCCACTTTGGTATGTACCTAACCAGGCATATCCAACAATTGGCAGGTCCACAGAGATTTCTCACTAAAAGAATACAGGACTTAAGTAAAATGTCGTCATATGCAGACCACCTCAAGGCTCTATCATTGTATTCTGTCTCCTACAGAACTTTGAGGGGAGATCTATGCCTAACATACAGGACATTGTCAGACCCCATTCTGATGGCCTTCCTGCATATCCGCAAAACAAACAGCACCAGAATTACCTGTTCTAAAGACTTAAACATTGCCTGTGATATAAATAGTACCTGCTGGAGAGACCAGTATGTATCCCAGAGATTACCCTGTCTCTGGAACACAGTCCCCATCCATGTGAAGCAAAGTTCCTCCATAACTCAATTTAAGTGCAACCTGGACAATTGGATGGGGAACAGGAAATTCATCACTGGTTTGGCACCTATGTCTCTAATGGACACAGGCAACCTGTAAATATTTCATCTCCCAATCCCCCTGTGTCACTTCTCAAGAGCATCAGAACTTGTCAGAGAATTGGGATACATGCTTAGGCCTAAAAAGGCCCTTGTGGTCATTAGCCTAGTAAACACCTATGAACTAAGACACAGTCAATTCAGGTTTTCTCTGCTGTGTAAGAGTTTAGACATAGTACTTTACTTTCTTCAGAGGTGGTTTGCTTATTATTGGCAAAATAAGATATCAAGTTTTTGTTATGGAATTCTTCTGATTGCAAGATTACAGGTAACCTCTTTCTACTTTAATGCTGTCTTCCTAGTCTTAGGCAAACCCTCTTCTCCATTTGTCCTACTCAGCAAACAGGCTAGTGGGCCTTTAAGAATTGTCACCATATCAAAATCATTATTTGACCTTTGTGCCTGCATCACTGAGCACACTAAATCTGTAAATTTTAAGACTATATGTCACAGGCATTAAGACCAGTCGGACATTATTTTTATGGCTGCCAGCTTCTTCCTTTGTTCCCATTATGTTTTTCTTCCTGCAGATCTCCAGATTTAACATGATCCTGGCCACCTTCTTCAAAACCATTACGACGTGGATCAAAACTCTGAGTCAACTTGGTGCTGGTAACTTTCCAGGTTCAAAATCCTGCTGTTTACACTGAGTACACCATGCTTCCTTCTAACTCTTCAGATTTCTTTTGCCACTTGCTTAGCTTGTATGACGAAATAGCTACAGCCTTCATAGCATTTTCCTGAAAAGGATTTTGAATTTCTTTGACAATGGTTGGCTTCATTTTAGTGATATTGCAGTCACTTGTATCATATTTATGATCCTCTCTTTCCTCCCCATTTGCTTTCTGACAGATATGTTCTTGGAAGTTTCTTCCCCACTAGCACATACTCTGTGGCCATGTCCTTGCACCTTCTTTAGTATATGACCATGCATACACCCTCATTAGTTTATGGTCATGTCCTTATGCCCTCCTTAGTTTATGGCCATGTCCGCACACCCTGCATAATTTATGGCCATGGCCCTATATCCAGATAGCCCTTCAAATCCTGAAAGATGAAAACAACAAAAAAGCAAGTTAGCTGCTTTGTACTTCACAAAGACCAATTTATTGTAAGCGCTTTTGTCGAGGCACATGCCCCAACTTCATTAGACAACTCGACAGTCATAAAAAATCCATTTTATACTCACATTCAACATAATTAAGCAATCGAGTAATTAAACAATTTCATTGTTGATTGAACCTTTATTTAAAACTACTTCATATTTAAAGTGCCCTTGCTTCCTGACTTTCAATTTATTAGAAATGCCTTAGAAGCTATGGCAACAGTATAAAAAACATGTTTTAACATATTATTAAAAATCCCTAATAAATATTATAAAATCCTTACTATTACAAAAACTTTTTGTTTGTATTTATATTCAATCTAAATTTCAAAAAATTAGAAAAAACAGAAAAAATAATAGGCACCTCTAACAGACCCTAACTATCTTTCAGTACATAAATACCATATTAATCCATAACTTGCATAACTAAATATCTAAAAACTGTCAGTTGGATTCGATAAACATCAGTTTGTGTATAAATATAGCCTATACTAATCCAGTAAACTTAAAAAACTTAATAGCGAAAATATTAGGTTAAAAAACATATACTTTGTTAACATTTTATCTAGAAAGTGCTTTTAACTTCAATGTACATTTTATAGACGCATATTCATTCAACCCAGGGGGTGTATGTGCTGATGTCCGAATTTGCCACAAGTTCACATTCCTCTAATCTTAATTCCCGTGGTCCCCCTCTTAGATTAGGTTCAACTTTCTGAATTACTGTAAAGGTAAACTTATGTGTTGGATTCTCGGCTATGTGCTTAGCCAGGGCATTTGTCAGAATTCCCTTTTGAATGTTGTATTGGTGCTCATAAATTCTTTGCTTCAGCTTTCTTTCTGTTTTGCCTATATAAAATGATGGACAAAATTCACATAATGCCACGTATACTACTCCCTGGGAATCACAAATATACTTTCCTCTTATTGCATATTGTCTATCTCTAATGGTATACTGGTTTCCTGATTTGATGTACTTGCACTGCTGACAGTGTCCACATTTACCCTTACTATTTCTAAATGTATGCTCGTGGCTTTGTCTTTCTAAAAGGCTTTTCAAATTTGGGCCTCTTATATATGTGAAGTGTGGTCGTGGCTCCAACCCTTCTTCCAGGATTATGGTCCAATTCTTCAGTATGATGTCCTTAATGTAACTAACGTCTAAGGACTATGTAATCAATAGACTAGCTGTTACATTACTAACTGTTCTTGGTTGGGTACCCATATGTCCTGTTTCAACAGGGTTTTGTATATCATCACCCCTATGGTTACCTTGGTAGCCATTCTGCACTACAGGTCTAAAATGGGCGGAACGTCTTTTAAAATTAACTTCATCTGTAATGTGTAAGGAAAGGTTCTGGATACCCCCTTTTAAGAAACATGTCTTTCAGATTTGCACATTCCAATGTATAATCACTATCTGTAGAAACCATTCTTGCTGCCCTTACTATTTGGCCCTTTACAACAGCTTTCTTTTGATAATATGGGTGACAGCTTGTAAAGTGCAGAAAGGCATTGGAATAGGTGGGCTTTCTATAAGTGGTTGTTCTATACCTATTATTACTTTTATCCTTGGTTATCCGAATGTCTAAAAAACTGATAGAATCCATTTCCACCTGGTATGTGAATTCTAAAAAGTTGGTAAACTCTGTTATTTTTGTAATAAATTCATCTACCATGCATGTTTGGCCCTTCCACACAAAAACATATCGTCTTGGTACCTTGTGTACCATGCTACATTATCCTTATCGATGTTATTACTAAAAAGAAAATGTCTTTCCCAAAATGCCATTACGCAATTGGCAAAACTGCCGCCACAGGGTGAGCCCATGGCCACCCCTGTTTTCTGCAAATAAAGGTCTCCATTAAAGTACATAAAATTATTTGATAACACTAATTCTAGTAATGTTTCAATCACATAGATGTCCAAATTTCCAGCTCCTTTTAGATGTAGGAACTCCCTAACCCAGTGTATTCCAAGCGTTTGTGGGATTACGGTGTAGAGGTCCTTTATATATCCACAGTTAGGAAGGCAAACTCATTATTATAGTCTAAATTATTAATGCCTTCTAAAAATCCCCATGAATCAGTGCAGATTTGTGTTTCAGTTCTTAGATAGGGCTTCAATTTATTGTCCATGTATTTTGCACATGCGTATGTAATCGACCCCCTCCCATCTACTATGGGCCTAAGAGGTGGATCATTTAAATTTTGATGCATCTTAGGAGACCCAAATAGAGTTGGTATAACTGGTGCTGGCATATTCAGATATTGTAGGATGTCAACAGTAATACTTGCTTCCAAAAACAGATCATTTGTTAGGAGCATTATTTGTCCAAGCGGACAAGGTTTAACGTATGCAAACGTTTCTAGTGGCTCTTTGAATCCTGGGCCGAGTCGTTCTTCACCTGGAAACAGCACACAAACCACTATGGAGTCCGGTATTGTACAATCTAATGGGGCTAATGTGCACAATGACCTGACTCCTAGTTTAAATGAACAATGGACTAATAATGCTCCTAACACAGTGCCTAGTATGGGGGAATATTTAAAAACTACCTCATTTTTTTCGATCATAACAAGTTCTAATGGTAATGCTAGCAGATCTGTGGAGTCGCCTATATTCGCTCAACTTACAGAATTTGACACTAAATTGTTCAGGTGTCGGAAATTGCAATTGTAAGTATCATACTTCCGTGAATGTATTACCAAGCGTATTGTCCCTGAAGGGTTGCGCCAATGGCGTTAATCCAGTTGGCCTTATAAATAAATCTCCTGCCCACTGTGACTTGATTCAGCTTTTTGATTGCCATGGGTTTGAATTTTTAGAGCTTTTAATTAAACAATATACAGTTCAAATTGATGCACTAAAAACCGAACTCGAATTTCTAGAGCATAATATTACCACTAACCCAGATTTTGGATGCTATAAATATGACTTTGCTCGTATTTATATGAGCATTGACTCTAGTATAAATAAAGCAATAGAGATAAAAAAGAGGAAAATTTTCCGCGATATCAGTGAATATTCTAAAGGAATAGCTTACCCCCCCACCCCCTGACACAAATAAACCAATTAGTAGCTTGACCGAGGGGGAACGACAACACATATTGGACAATGGAGCTAATGGGGAGGAGCTAGATGTCATACAGGGTGATTTAAATGACTAACCACAAACACCAATTTTGCGCCGAAGCGAAAGAATAAGAGATGGTAACCAGCAACGAGTAAGTACGCAGGTTAATGACCAAGGGAATGATGGTAACAACAGAAATAACCAGGATTTTTGGAGATGCCAGCAGAACCAACGAGGCCAGTGGAGAAACAACAACAAGAACCAGGGAACGCAACGGAGGCGCCAAAATTATCACAAAAGATGACAAGGGAAGAACAAAGTTTGAAAATACATGTGAGTTCTTTGCAAGATTTTAAGTATTTAATTACGCTGTTCTGGACATAGATGTAAACATACGAAATACCTTCGGCGACACCAATAAGCGTACAGCTGCTGTTGAAAGGAATAAAACGCTGGACACCCTGCAATAATCCAATGGAACGCCAGAAGACTTGCAATCCTTTAATGGACAAACGCAGAACTACACCAACAGATACAGCAAACACGTAAAGCACTTCCTGCTTCTTCAGGAGGTAGGCACTCGGTGAATCTTCAAGGATGGATAGATTGCGGAATGGAATATGCAGCAAGCAACACTCCTAAGGCTCTCCTTCCTCGAAGAGGACTCTGCAGCACCACTGCGGTTGGGACAAGAAGAAATGCAGTTTGCTCTCCAGTGGAGCCCGTTGTTAGAAAGCGGGGCAAATAACAACCACAACAGACAGTTAACACCTTAGTAAAGCAGGCAGTCACAACTCACCACCTGCTCCACTTACAGCTAATAAAGCAAGAACAGAATCCTTAGCTCAACACAAGCAAAGTGATGAGGGCGTTCAAAGCACAGTAGCGTAGAATCGCTCCTGTCTACATTAATGACAATGTAGGAGACCGTCACTTTTAGTCCAATTTGCTGTGGGTTTCACGTTGGTACCCGATTCTGCACCTACTCCATAGAAGCTCCCCTACGTGAAGCTGACTAATGAAGGGAAGGCAGAGGAACTGGGCGGTGCGCTTCTGCTGCTACGTAAGCAGTTAGCAGTAGTAGAAGGACACCCCAGGCGAACACCGAGACAAACCAAATATATTTGGTTTGTCTCTGGTGTTCGCCGCTTGGGGTGTCCTTCTACTACTGCTAACTGCTTACGAGCAGCAGAAGCGCCGCGCCCAGTTCCTCTGCCTTCCCTTCATTAGTCAGCTTTCACGAGGGGAGCTCTATGGAGTAGGTGCAGAATCGGGTACCAACGGAAACCCACAGCAAATTGGACTAAAAGTGACGGTCTCCTACATTGTCATTAATGTAGACAGGAGCGATTCACGCTACTGTGCTTTGAACGCCCCTCATCACTTTGCTTGTGTTGAGCTAAGGATTCTGTTCTTGCTTTTATTAGCTGTAAGGGAGCAGGTGGTGAGTTGTGACTGCCTGCTTTACTAAGGTGTTAACTGTCTGTTGTGGTTGTTATTTGCCCGCTTTTAACAACGGGCTCCACTGGAGAGCAAACTGCATTTCTTCTTGTCCCCGGCACCGCAGTGGTGTTGCAGAGTCCTCTTCGAGGAAGGAGAGCCTTAGGAGTGTTGCTTGCTGCATATTCCATTCCGCAATCTATCCATCCTTGAAGATTCACCGAGTGCCTACCTCCTGAAGAAGCAGGAAGTGCTTTACGTGTTTGCTGTATCTGTTGGTGTAGTTCTGCGTTTGTCCATTAAAGGATTGCAAGTCTTCTGGCGTTCCATTGGATTATTGCAGGGTGTCCAGCGTTTTATTCCTTTCAACAGCAGCTGTACGCTTATTGGTGTCGCCGAAGGTATTTCGTTGGTTTGGTTCAACATTTTTTTATAGATGTAAACATGGTGGATACTTTTGCTAAGGGGCTTACTTTTGTCCCTGATAGAAAAGCCGATCTTGCAAAGACTATTGTGGACCTTAAACTGTTTGTAAGGAAATTGAATCTAACATGTTTGATGGGGCCTAATTCTTCACTGAACAGTAGTTTTAGGATTTCAAGTTTATTTAACCCATCCCTCCATGAGTCTCTTGCTTTCTTTGAACGAGTTTGTGAAATGGATTTAAGGGCTATGGTTGACAGCAAAAATAGTATATCATTGTATAAACATAAAAAATAAAGAAATTTTACACAAGAAGAACTGGATTTTTTTGCAGTTGTTAAGAATGTGTTATATTAGGGCTATGCAACCAGACAAGGGAGGTGGGTTGGTGTTTATGAATCAAGATATGTATACTAATAAAATGCTTGAACATTTAAGAAGTGAAAACTATGAAAATGTTAGCTTAAATGAACTTAATGGGGCATATAAAAGAATTCACAATATTTTAAATGATCTGTTTTTAGAAGCAAGTATTACTACTGACATCCTAAAATATCTGAATATGCCAGCACCAGTTATACCCAACTCTATTTGGGTCTCCTAAGATACATAAAAATTTAAATGATCCACCTCTTAGGCCCATAGTAGATGGGAGGGGGTCGATTACATACGCATGTGCAAAATACATAGACAATAAATTGAAGCCCTATCTAAGAACTGAAACACAAATTTGTACTGATTCATGGGGATTTTTAGAAGGCATTAATAATTTAGAATATAATAATGAGTTTGCCTTCCTAACTGTGGATATAAAGGTCCTCTACACCGTAATCCCACAAACGCTTGGAATACATTGGGTTAGGGAGTTCCTACATCTAAAAGGAGCTGGAAATTTGGACATCTATGTGATTGAAACATTACTAGAACTAGTGTTATCAAATAATTTTATGTACTTTAATGGAGACCTTTATTTGCAGAAAACCGGGGTGGCCATGGGCTCACCGTGTGGCGGCAGTTTTGCCAATTGCGTAATGGCATTTTGGGAAAGGCATTTTCTTTTTAGTAATAACATCTATAAGGATAATGTAGCATGGTACACAAGGTACCAAGACAACATGTTTTTTGTGTGGAAAGGTCAAACAAGCATGGTAGATGAATTTATTACAAAAATAACAGAGTTTTCCAACTTCTTAGAATTCACATACCAGGTGGAAATGGATTCTATCAGTTTTTTAGACATTCGGATAACTAAGGATAAAAGTAATAGGTACAAAACAACCATTTATAGAAAGCCCACCTATTCAAATGCCTTTCTGCACTTTACAAGCTGTCACCCATATTATCAAAAGAAAGCTGTTGTGAAGGGCCAAATAGTAAGGGCAGCCAAAATGTTTTTTACAGATAGTGATTATACATTGGAATGTGCAAATTTGAAAGACATGTTTCTTAAAAGGGGGTATCCAGAACCTTTCCTTACACATATTATAGATGAAGTTAATTTTAAAAGACGTTCCGCCCATTTTAGACCTGTAGTGCAGAATGGCTACCAAGGTAACCATAGGGGTGACGATATACAAAACCCTGTTGAAACAGGACATATGGGTACCCAACCAAGAACAGTTAGTAATGTAACAGCTAGTCTATTGATTACATATTCCTTAGACGTTAGTTACATTAAGTACATCATACTGAAGAATTGGACCATAATACTGGAAGATAACAGAATTAACAAAGTGTTGGAGCCACGACCAAATATAGAAGAGGCCCAAATTTGAAAAGCCTTTTAGAAAGACAAAGCCAAGAGCATACATTTAGAAGTAGTATGGGTAAATGTGGACACTGTCAGCAGTGCAAGTACATAAAATCAGGAAACCAGTATACCATTAGAGATAGACTTCTTCTTTTGGCTTTTCCCGGTTAGGGGTCGCCACAGCGGATCACCTGTCCACTGATGATTGGCAGTGGAGTTTTACGGTGTTGAGTTGCCAGCCCAGCGCCCAACCTTCCACAGAAGGCACACACACACGCACACACTCATGCCTAGGGCCAATTTAGAGTATCCAATTCACCTACAGCATGTCTTTGGGATGTGGCAGGAAACCGAAGCACCTGGAAGAAACCCACGCGACCACAGGGAGGACATGCAGACTCCACACAGAGGGCACCCCAGCCAAGGATCGAACCAGAGAACCTCTTGCTGTGAGGCAGCAACGCTAACTGCTGCACCACTGTGGCCGCCCCTCAAGCATATGTTTACTACCAGTCAGAAAAACTTCCAATATGGGAAAGAGAGGAAAATATCCAACATAGATCTTACTTACTACAATTAATACTACAGCTCCATGTTAAACAGATGTC
This sequence comes from Protopterus annectens, assembly GCF_019279795.1. NCBI lineage: Eukaryota > Metazoa > Chordata > Ceratodontiformes > Protopteridae > Protopterus > Protopterus annectens. Next base: position 398,132,543 of record NC_056749.1, read on the forward strand.
TCTTAAACATCTGACCTCACAAGGACAGCCATTTTATGTGAATCAAAACAGAGAGCTATTTGACCGTAACCTTTAGAACTCTCATATAATGGTTAAAGAGATGCACTCCAGTGAATTTGGCATTCTTTATCGGCTTACTGTGAGTAAAAGCAACGGTCGTGGAAAATATCTGCTTATGGCAAGTCTTTGCTTTTGGAACAAGAACCAAGCCTAGAGTCTGGTGTACTTTCCAAGTCCTTTAATAGCAAAGCCAACAGTGACAGAATATGGATAAAAAACTGGATTACAATAAGAGGAAAGTATACTTGTGATTCCCAGGGAGTAGTATACGTGGCATTATGTGAATTTTGTCCATATTTTATATAGGCAAAACAGAAAGAAAGCTGAAGCAAAGAATTTATGAGCACCAGTACAAAATTCAAAAGGGAATTCTGACAAATGTCCTGGCTAAGCACATAGCCGAGAATCCAACACATAAGTTTACCTTTACAGTAATTCAGAAAGTTGAACCTAATCTAAGAGGGGGACCATGAGAATTAAGATTAGAGGAATGTGAACTTATGTGGCAAATTCGGACATCAGCACATACACCCCCTGGGCTGAATGAATATGCTTCTATAAAATATATATTGAAGTTAAAATTAAAAGCACTTTCTAGATAAAATGTTAACTTAAATATATGTTTTTTAACCAAATATTTTCGCTATTAAGTTTTTTAAGTGTATTGGATTAGTATAGGCTATATTTATACACAAACTGATGTTTATCGAATCCAACTGACAGTTTTTAGATATTTATTTATGCAAGTTATGGATTAATAGGGTATTTATGTATTGAAAGATAGTTAGGGTCCGTTAGAGGTGCCTATTATTTTTTCTGTTTTTTCTAATTTTTCGAAATTTAGATTGAATATAAATAAAAAAAGTTTCCGTAATAGTAAGGATTTTATAATATTTATTAGGGGTTTTTAATAATATGTTAAAACATGGTTTTTATGCTGTTGCCATAGCTTCTAAGGCATTTTTAATAAATTATAAGTCAGGAAGCAAGGGCACTTTAAATATGAAGTAGTTTTAAATAATGGTTCAATCAACGATTTAATTGTTTAATTACTCAATTGGTTAATTATGTTGAATGTGAGTATAAAATGGATTTTTTATGACTGATGAGTTGTCTGATGAAGTTGGGGCATGTGCCTTGATGAAAGCGCTTACAAAAAATTGGTCTTTATGAAGTATAAAGCAGCTAACTTGCTTTTTTGTTGTTTTTTACCAAGTCAGTAAAGTGAAAAGTTTGAAATCCTGAAAGATGAAAATCCTGAAAGTTATTTTCACAGGATGAAAATAATGAAAGTCAAAATCCCGACACATGTTCATTTTCCCAGGGCAAGTAAACACTTGCCCAAAACTACAAAGTACACACCATACCATTGGAAACCCACGTAGGTGGGGGGGGGGGACTGCCCCCCCAACCTATATATACCAACTCCGGGATCCCACTACAGTGGGGAAAAGGCACATCTTCCCAAGATGGGCATGTGCTTACTTGCCCTAAGAAAATTTACATGTTTCGGGATTTTAACTTTTGTTATTTTTGTCTCATGAAAATAACAATCGGGATTTTCATCTTTTGAGATTTTAAAGAGGAACCACTTATACCCACCTTAGCTTATGGCCATGGCCCTATACCCTCCTTAGTTTATGGCCATGGCTCTATACACTCCTTAGTTTATGACAGTGTCCTTATACCCTCCTCAGTTTATGGCCATGCTCTTACACCCTCCATAGTTTATGGCCATGCTCATACACACTGTTCCATTTATGGCCTCCTCCATAGATTATGGCCATGCCTGTACACACTGCTCCACTTTTGGCTATGCACGTACGCCCTCCTCAGTTTCTGGCCATGCCCATACGCGCTCCTCAGTTTCTGGCCATGCCTGTACAACCTCCTCAGTTTCTGGCCATGTCCGTAAACCCTCCTCAGTTTCTGGCTGTGGCGGTATACCCTCCTGAGTTTATGGCCATTTCGGTACACCCTCCTGAGTTTATGGCCATACACCCTCTACAGTTTATTGCCATGTCTGTACACCCTCTACAGTTTATGGCCATGTCCGTACATCCTCTACAGTTTATGGCCATGTCTGTACACTCTCTACAGTGTATGGCCATGCCCTTATACCCTCTACAGTTTTTGGCCATTCCTGTGCATTCTCCTTAGTATATGGCTATGCCCCTACACCCTCCTCAGTTTATGGCCATGCCCTTACACCCTCCTTGGTTTATGGCCATGACCCTACACCCTCTTTTGTTTATGGTCATTACCCTGCACTCTCCTTGGTTTATAGCCTTGCCCGCTACACCCTCCTCTGTTTATAGCCATGTCGCTACACCCTCCTCGGTTTTTGGCCATGCCCTTACATCCTTGGCAGTTTTTGTGTTGAAAGTAGTAGAAGAGTTGGAGCTCTGGTTATTTACTGTGGTTGCTTTCTCCAGTGTTTACTTTAATTGCTGCAGTTTTTGGTGTGTTTGTATGTATGTGGTTTTATTCGTTCAATATCAAGAAATTGTCAGGATTAAACTAAAAATGTGGGCATCTTTTGCAGATGTGTTGTGCTTGTTTTTTATGTGCCGAATACTTAAAAACATTTGCAACATGTAAGGTATCACATAAATGTACAGTACGTTAATTTATAAGAGAGCCAAGCCTCTATTGTAAGGGTTGGTACCCCAAGAAATTTCTTCATCGTCTTCATCCAGGGGTCCTAAAGGTTCAGCTCTGCAATTTTCAAACCTGAAATCCAATGAAAAACTCAACTCAGAATGATTTACCCAAAGACTTTATTGACAGATGGGTCGAATTAAACCAAAAGGTGGGGCTACAATATGTTGAAATGCTGTCCGAGTTCAATAAACTAAAAATTGAACAATTGAATAATAAAATAAATTCTAGTTTCTTTTCTCTTAAAGATCAGTTAACTGCTGACAATTTTGTTGCCAAATTTAGTCTTATTCAAGACAAATTAGCAAAAGAAAATGATCTTTTGTCCAAACAGAAAATTAAAAAGTTTAAGCATGACCTTAAAGAATACGAGGAAGGGAACGCTTATATTAGAGTAACAACAGGGCGCACTGATGTAGTGGCTGATGCAACACGCCTGAGAATCGAAAATGAGGCAGCATTGACTGCAAATGGAGACGAGGAAGGGCCAAGACGCTCGGAACATCTAGCGCAGCATGGGCAACAAAATGAAGTGGTGATTTCCAATGCACAAGCTTGTCCTATGCCTTCACAAAATTTTCAGCAGGGACAGCAGGCACAGAAGGTGCAGATTTATCAGAAAGGGCCGACTGGCCGAAGGACTTGGGCAGAAGTAACATCATCTACCACAGGGAATTACAACAATCCGTCCAAGAAGAAGGTATGGAAGAAATGGAAGAAATACCTGGCTTTTCAGGTACTTTTGATCCGAGCAGTTACTTAATTATCAATTTATCATCCAAACTTTTGGATGCCAAAACTTGTGACATTCTGAGTAGGGGTTGGAATTTTGTTCCATCTACTAGAGGCAGGATGGAAAAATGTTTGGCATGCAATTTCTGTGATTTAATTTATGAAGGAGTCAGTGAAATTGTTATTAATGATGTAAAAATATATGTCAACAAGGTTTACACATGCAAATCAAAGTTTGTTGTTTATCTAATTGTATGCCAGTCTTGCAATGCATTCTATGTTGGCCGTACTAGTAGGGAGCTGTTCAAAAGAATGTATGAACATAAAAGAGCTGTGGAAACTGGCAATGAAGCTAATGCTTTAGGTAAACATTACAAAATGGGGGGTTGTAAAATCAATTTTAAATTTTTGGTTTTGGGAAATATTGCTGACTATGAGATCAAGTTGAATGCTGAGGAGTAGTTGGGATGGTTGTAATATACATGGCAGGTTAAGTTAAATGCCTGCTATCCTCCTGGGCTAAACCACAGAGAAGATTTTGTAGCCTATTTGAGAAAGAAAGGGTTAAGACATTAATTGGGAATGTCATGTGATGATATCTTTTAGTACTTAATGAATGAAGTGAGAGGTTTTAATTCAGTCTAAAGAAGTCTTGTGTATGAAAAGACGAAAGCGCTTACTGAATTTCTGCATTAAAGCGCAGTTTGGTTTATCACCGAGTTTATTATTTTTACCTTCCTGGTGATACCAAAATTCAAAATGCTCACCCTCCAGCAACTGCTGGCCATGCTCTCCAAGGATGCTTGGCTAGCCACCCTAAAAGAGGCCTACCTCCACATTCCTATCAGGGAATCATGCAGGAAATACCTACATTTCAGGGCAGGATCTCTGCACTTTCACTTCTCTGCACTTCCCTTTGGCTTATCTACTGCTCCCAGAGTTTTCACAAAATGTCTGGCTCCAGGCATTGCCTTTTGCAGACAAAGGAATATTCAGATTTACTTATATTTAGATGACTGCCTAATTCAGGCAGACAGTCAGGAAAAGCTGCTTAAGCACCTGGCCTTTGTAAAGTCTGTACTGAGCTCCATAGAGTATCAGTGAAAAGAAATCCAAACTACTATCCATCCAAAGATTATATTCCTGGGAGCAGGGCTGGACACAGCATCCCAGATGGCATTCCTTACACCAGAAAAACAAACTTACTGACAGCCTACTTCTCGCAAGTAACCACCAGACCCCAGTTATCTGCAAGGAAAAGCCTGCAAGCTTTGGGGTTCATGGGATCTTGCATTCTAATCATTCCATATGTCAGACTGCATATGAGGAAACTTCAATGGTACCTAAAAAGCCTTTGGTGTCAACACTTTCAAGACCTGAAAACTCTTATCCCCATGATACCTTGCCTCAGGAAAGAGTTCATTGGTTGGCAGCAGCATGTTGCCACAACAAGGGACTACCTTTCTCACCACCCCCTTCCACCCAGACCCTCACCACAGATGCGTCAGACTATGCCTGGGCTGCACACCTGGACGGTAGGTACATACTGGGCCAGTGAAGCCCACAGCAAATCCATCTGCACATCAACCAAAAGGAGATGTTAACTGTCCAGCACACATTGACAGCTTTCAGGCCCCTTCTCTCCCCAGGGGCTGTCCTGATCAAAATAGACAACGCCACTGTGATGCGGTATATCAACAAGCAGGGAAGGACTCTCACTCCCACCCTCTATGCAAGCTGGCCATGACCCTTTGGCACACAGCCTGTGCCATGAAACTACACCTGCTAGCACAATTCCTGCCAGGTTCTCTAAACTCTATGGCAGATCACTTGAGCAGAAACCTGGACACACACGAGTGGCAGCTAAACAAAAGAACCCTGAAGGTCAACCTCTTTGCCTCCCACACCAACTATCAGCTCAGCAAGTTCTGCACCAGGGAGCATCACAACATGGCTTGGAAAGTGGATGCCCTGTCCTTCCCCTGGGTCAGTCTATCAGTCTATGCCTTTCTACCTCTACCTCTCATTGCTAGGGTACTGGTCAAAATAAGGGAGGAAAAACCAAGGACAATTCTTATTCACTAGCGCTGGTACTCACTGCTGCGAAGCCTGTCCTCACTGCCACCATGGCATCTCACTCAGACCCCAACCCTCCTGACACAGAGGGAAGGAGAATTCATTCATCCCCAATTGCAGACCCTCAATTTGGCAGCTTGGCTTATTCCCTAACCACTGATCAATCTGCCAACCTCAGTAAACAGGTGCTAGATGTTATACATGAGGCCAGATGCCCTAGCACTAGAAAGTCTTATGCTGACAAATGGAAAAGGTTCTGCACCTGGATTCAAGCTAAGGAAGCTGATACGGCACAGCCCTCCATTCCTCTCATCCAGGATTACCTGACTGACCTGCTACACAATGGTCTCTCTTTTTCCTCTATTAAAATCCTTCCGTCTGCTATCTCTGCTCATTTCCCCACTGAGCAGTCCCTCATCTCACACCCTCTTTTCAAACAATTCCTAAGAGGGGATAGCAACTTGCCTCCCAGAAGAGCACCTACCCCAGCTTGGGACCTTATCTTTGTGTTGGAAAAGCTCATGCTGCCCCCCCCCCCCTCGAACCAGCATCTTCAGCAGAGTTAAGATTTCTCTCCTGGAAGACAGCTTTACTTCTGGCCATCACTTCAGCCAGAAGGGTCTCCAAGCTACAAGCACTCATGGCTGTGGAGCCCTTCATAATCTTCCATGATGACAGGGTTTCCCTCAGGACTAACCCATCATTCATGCCCAAATTGGTGTCCATTGTGGCTCTCAGCCAATCCATTCATTTGCCCACCTTTTTCCCTGACCCACAGAACAAGGGGGAAAGGATCCTGCACAATCGATGTGCACAGACAGCTCAGATATTATCTAGACAGGACTAAACCATTCAGAAAGTCTGATCAATTGCTGGTTAGCTTTGTTGCAGAGCCAGAGGGCAAAGCCATCTCCAAACAAACAATTTCTAAATAGGTAGCATACTGCATCCATTTCTGTTACAAGCAACACGGAATGCCTCCCCCTAAGGGGGTCTGGACTCATGCCTCCGGGGCAGCCTCAACCTCTGCAGCTTTCCTCAGTCTCGTCCCCACCAGGGACATCCTGGAGGCTGCCACCTGGACATCTGTTCACACTTTTACCAAACATTCTCCAAATCCAGGGCAGGCTTTGGCACTGCAGTCTTGCAGGGCATCCTAGCCAGCCCCTGGTCTCCTTGACTGCCTCTACCCTTTTCCTCACATTTGGCAATCAACCCAAATGTGATGACTGCAATAGTGAAAAATGAAGAACATAGTACAGTTGTGTACACTTGCCATAAATTTAGATGTTCGAGTGTATTCACTGTTGCAGTCCTGGTTTCCCTCCCTCCATCCCCCTCTTCTCTCTATCTCTCCCCTTACAAGGGACTTTTTGGTATTTACTTTCTGCTGGGGGGGGGGGTTCTTCCTCCATAACCTGGCTCCCAATTGAGGGCTCCTGGCAGGGCAAGAAAAACTGATGTAATGGCGTCGGCTGCCTTGCTTTGTACTGCTGGCGACCTGACATCAGTCCTGAGGTGACAGCAGCCAATGCAGAAATACCAAGTCTCTGGTATTCGGGCCGGCCGAGGACTACCCTGGCAGGGATAACCCAAATATGATGACTGCAACAGTGAAATACACTTAAACATCTACATTTATGGTAAGTGTACACAGCTGTACTTTTCTGTTAGTCTGGGAACATCGGAGAAGTGTGAAGAATGATGTCATGTGAATCAGCTGTGTGTTATCAATTTAAAGAGAGAGAATTAGAGAGCTCAGGGCGTTTTGTCTTGAGAACATTCAACTCACCACTCTGCCTGTTCTATATGTAAGTTATTTAGAACTGTGTCTTCTCTTAAATATAGCTAGGAAATAGGAAAATTAGACTAGTTTGTTTTTTTGTGATGTCAGAACTTTTTTACGGTATTATTTGAAGTATTTCTTTGTGATCTCTGAATTCTTGACTGGCACTGTGTAGTAAGAAGTAATGTCTTGTCTTGTGTTTTTATTTATTATTAAATATTTTTAATCCTTTTAACGTGGGTGTTTTGTGTAGAGATAATTTAAGCTCTAAGAGTGCATTGCATGTATGCAGTAAGTGTGTACCCAAGTCACTCCAAATAAGTCTTGACTGTTAGGTTGCACTTACTATTTTGATAATAATATTGCACAATTATAACTGGACACCCTTTTAAGGGCCTTTGAGTCGCTGATAATTATTAGCTGGGTGGTAGCAGTGATTTCTACCATATAATTTGGGTAAAAGGGGCACAGCTGGAGAACCTGTGCCAGCCTTCCCCAGGAAGTGTCTGTGTGGTTGTATAAACTCTTATCTCAAAGTGTGTGTGTGTGTGTGTGTGTGTGTGTGTGTGTGTGTGTGTGTGTGTGTGTGTGTGTGTGTCAGCTACTTGGGCAGGGACACAAAGCACTGGTTGGACAGAGAGGGTGCTGGAGGTTTTAGCTTGCCTAGCTGGCTGAGATCTGGACCCTGTAGCTGTGCCATTGGGGAGTCTTACTGGGGACTGGGAGAGAAAGGGAGAAACCAGCCCCAGACTGACTGTGATCTCTGTGTGCTCTTAAGGGAAATTGTACTTTACTGTGTGTGTGCATTTATTATCCTTTCCCTATATGAACGCCCCTCACTGGTGTTAGTGGTGAGGATTGAGGCTCCTTGATTGCTGGGCCAGTGCACTGGCGTCACACCTCTCATCACTGTTATACAGTTATTGTGAAAGTTGACTAAGCTAAAATGATGAAAACATTGTTGAAGGCACAAGTTCAGGTGGTCTTGTTCATCCCACCCTCCCATTCCCTGAGTGAAGAGAATTACCTTGGTTTATACAACTTCTTCTGATGTGAACTCCATCAAAGTCCAAGTAACAGTCCCAAGAATAATGAGACAGGTGAGAATAACCTGCCAGCACAAGTAGTTACACTGACTTTGTCCTATGTCATCAGTGTTCTCTACAGTCAGTACCATACCTAGGCAGGGTGATGAGGACTGTTGCCTAGGGCATGAGCTATTAGGGGTACAATTGGCAATTGCAGGTCAGGCATGTGTGCAGGCCTGGGATTCATTTAAGAAGCCAGAAAATGTTATGGCTACTTTAAGCAATGTATTTAGTAGCTTAGTGTGTTAGCAGTTTTATCAGTGAGCATACATAAGCTGTTTGCTACAGTCCTAAGAGCATTTTTTTCCCTAAAACAAATTTATTTTCTGGTCCTCACTTTTAGGTCGAGGAGGGTGTCAGTCTCGAGGCATCTGAGGGCACCATTTGATATAGGCACAGCTGTGGTGATAGTTCTTTTGGTGTCAAATTATGCCTCAATCTTGTTGGAGATTAATCATCAAATGTTTTGCTTCAGCACCAGTGTTCAGTGCCATTTTGGCAGTTGGTGACCTTGGCTATTGGCGTCAATGAGCTTAGCAACAGGTGATACCAAGAAGTGTCAAGGTTGAGTATTCCTGTTATGCTAACTTTTCATCCTGTTTGTTCTGTGTCAATGTCCCTGGACCAGAGAGAGTTCTCGACATTGACCAGATAATTACCTTTACAGACGACTTTGCATGGACTGCACCAGGCACCTGATGCAGTCCTGAAACTGACCCAGGACATTCTCCTGTTTGTTCTTATGATTCCTTCCTTACCAGTAATGAAAGGGAATCAAATAGCCACTGGCAAGATCCTTCTAGGAGTCTGGTTGTTATTCTCCTTACTCTTCAATTTCTTTCTCACTTGGGGAATGTAGGCAGCATACTTGCAAGAGGAATCATGACTATTCTTCTTCCTGTCTTCTCCACATTCAGCCCCACAAGTGGAAGCCTGCATGCAAGAGTAATCATGCTAATGTCCTGAGTTTTCTACTCCATCCACAAACAGTGAAAATGCAGACATTTCCAACATTTCCCCAAAGATGACTGCAAATGTGGTAGGTATTGGAAAGGATGCAGGATTGGGGGGAGTGGACCACAGAACCAGTGGATCTTTCAGAAGATTGTCTGATTTTCTGATTCCACCCCCCCTCCCCCCCGCAGATCCCCTTGATGGATGTACCTGCTGACAAGATGATGCCCCGTATTTGCTTTAGAAAGACAAGATCTGGTGACATCTACGTCTAGGAGACTGGGCAAAATCTTCCATCCTGTTAAGAATGGGAGCAGTTGTGCTTGAAAATACCATCATTAATTCCATCACCATTGCAGTAGCCATAAAGAATGCTTCAGGGTCCGAATGGAGAGAGAAGTCAGCAAGCAAAGGAGATTAGTAGGGCTGGAACTGAATTTATCCTCAAGTCTTGGTGAGTACCTTCATGAAGTGGACGCCGTTTATTCACAAAATCTCACCAAGACAACACTGATATATATAGGGTTTATCTTCATTTGAGTGTAAGCTGTTTGTACGATGTTGGAAGGTTGAAGGTACGGTAGCAAAAAACCTATAAACACAAAAAAATGTGTTTGAATGGCTAATAAGCGAATGTTTTGCCATTTAAACACATGGACAAATGTCGAAAATGGTTTTCCATCAAACTATTTTCGACATTTGTCCTCGAAGTGTTCCATAATTCACTCTTACAAGTCGCACAAAAGCACAATTGCACATACCATGTGTGACAAAATGAAGGTAAACCATATACAGACTGTATTTTCTGTAGCATATGTCATGGACAGAAGTATGTTAAAATATAAAAAAGATATCTGGGTGCACAAGACCCAAGATAAAAAAAAAACATTAAAAAAAATCCCCAGTCCTGGTAGGTGCACTGATGCCAGGACTGGAAAAATATGACAGTGTAGAATCCACAAGATACGGAAACATTCCTACAATGGCCCTAAGCCAGGCCTAAGGAGAGGATGGCCCCCCTGTTGTAGAAGGAAGTAGTGGTCCACAAAAATTGATAGACCAAAAAAGAGCCATAAAATGATAGAGTTAGACTATTGAGGTTAAGAAAGAAATTATGTATTGTTACTATTATGCAAGAAGCCCAGAATTTCCAGACAGAAGATATACAAAAAGATTAAGAGAGAGAAATTAGAGGAAAGAAAAACACTTCCACAAGAAAAACTGTCATTAGCTTCAAATAAAAATCTGTGTTCATTAGATTTATGAAAAACATTATATAGACCAAGAAACCTTGGGTCATTTGGAAAAAGAATCTACTGAGGAAGTACAAAACATATAAAGATCAAACTGACTTTTGAAAAGTATAAAAAAGAAATATGGACATGGGAAAGAAAGAGAGCTCTGATATGGTACAATATTTATGCAAAAGAAGGCCAAATTAATCAGTACAAAAAAAAAAAGCAGCCTCAAAGATATTAAGAGAAATACAGGCAAAGGCATCCAGATATGGACAATTTCACAATATAAAAATAAGATCACAAAGAGGGACCATAGAACAGAAAGTTAATAAAGTAGAAGTTGAAGTTGTGGAGTACCTGTGAAGTGAAGAATTTGGTGTAGAAAGTCCAACACAGGTTATATCACAGCATGATGGAACAACGAGTCCCCAAAGTAAGGAGAGAAAGGAGACATTTGAAGAAGAAATATGGACATGGGAAAGAAATAGATATTTAATATGGTGCAATATTTATGCAAAGGAGAAAGCAAAACTAATCAATACAAACAAGCAGCACCAAAGATATTTGAAGAGAAATACAGGCAAAGGTACCCGGACATGGAAGATTTTACAATACAAAAAATGAGAAAACAGAGGAAAAGTATAAAAGAGGATTAGTAATGAGGAATTTAAAGAAATAGAAACTGAGGTTATGAATTACTTGTGAAGTGAAGGATTTAGAGTAGAAAATATAACTTTGATGACTTCACAGCAGGATAGAGGAATGGTTCCCCAAATTAAGGAGAAACCAGTGGAGCAGTAAACATCTGATCAGTTGCCATATGAAGATACTTTGGAGCCTTCCAACTGTGGCTGCTCTGACACAATCAGTGTTGTGGAGTGATAGGCCAGTGAGTTCCCATATGAAAGAGCAAAGGATGACACAGAATGAAACTGGAGAATGTGGCACAGGAAGATGCTGTGGAACTTTTTGGAGAATGCCCTCAGAAATGGAGAACAAAGAATGTGCCCTCAGTGTAGATGAAAATGATCTAAGAGAAGAGTTGTTTGATTTAATAGAGATGGACAGACATATTAAGATCAATGAATGTAATAGACTACAGAAAGTCAATAAAACCCAAAAAGTTAGAAATTTCATAAAACAAATGAATGCAGTAATTAGGGATGTTCAGAGAGATTCATGCAACATAACAGAATAAATTAGGATACATTACTGTGCAGCTACATTAATAACAGATAGTCTTACCACAAAAACACAGGGTTGTAAGGGGAAAAAAGAGGAGAAATTGAATGTCGTCATGGAAGTATTGAATAGAGAAAACAGTATAGCAGTTAAGAGAAGAAGTGTCACTGTAGAAGAAGTATAGAAGAGGAAACGGATCAACAAAAATACTGAGAAAGATAGACATGATAAAAGCAATGTGCAGTATCAGAACAGATCCGGATATGTTGTGCGCTATTGCAAATAAAATAAAAATATCAGTACAGACGGAAAAACTTAGATGTGCAAATAAATAAGCAAATTTATTGATGGCCCAAAAAAGTTTTATGAGACGAGGCAAAAGGAATTGAAACCCCTCCTAAAAAGAAAGAAATACATACATTTTGGAAAAAAAAATCTATGTAGATCCTGTGGAACATAAAGATGGCAAATGCATAGAAGAAGTAGAAGAGAGAATAAGAAGGTCAAATGTACAGGATATGAAATGGGATGAAGTAACGGCCAGAGAGAGATTGAAACATAGTTTAAAAAAAAAAAAAAAAAAAAAAAAGCTCCTAAATGGAAAACCACAGGCCCATATGCAGTACCTAACTTCTGGCTAAAAGTATTAGCATCTTTACATGTAGATTTAGCCATAAGTAAGACGTATTTATATGAGCACACCAAATAAACACCAGCCTGGTTAACAGCATGAAAAACAATGCACCTACTTAAGAGTGAACCTGCATGCTATCCTAAAAACTGTAGACCAATAACTTCCCTTTCCATACCCTTTAGACTATACACTGGAATAGATGCTGACAGAGTTGATAGTCATTTAGAAGAAAACTCAATCATGACAATAGAACAAAAGGGTAATAAAAGAAAAGTCATGTGTTAAATAAAGTTACAATGGAGAATTGTAAAAAAGGGAAGAATCTAAGTATGACATGGATAGACTACAAAAAAGCATTTGACAGTATCCCACATTCATGTTTAAAAGAGTGCTTAAAAATGTGTAAGATGCACTCTACACTGATCAATTACATTATAGCGACCATGAAACAGTGGCAAACCACTTTGCAGTTAAGCCATCATGAACAACAAATTATTATTCCAGGGATAACAATTCAAAGGGAGATATTCCAGGGTGACTCTCTGTCACCGCTGCTCTTTTGTCTTGCTCTTAACCCATTAACAGATTAGGTCATGACTACAATTTGGCTCCCAGAAAAAACGAAATATAAAAACTTCATCTTTTTTGTTGATAATTTAAAACTGTATAGTCCATCAGATGAGGAACTGAAAGCACAACTGCAAGCGCTCAAAACATTTTCAGATATATCAAGGATGTCATTTGATCTTCATAAATGTGTAAAAGCAACATTTAAAGCAGGAAAGCTGCAGCACCAAGAAAAACGTCAGTTTGGGACAGGAATGTGATATAAAAGAACTTGGTGTATAAATATTTGGGAATTAAAGATCAGCAATAAAACATGAACAAATGTGAATAAAACTTTGTAAGGAATATTTTAGAAGACTAAAATTAATACTGAAAACAGCATTGACGTCTAAGAACAAACTTCAGGCTATAAACCAATTTGATCTTCCTGTCTAAATTTTGTTAGTTTTGGAGTGACTGACTAGCCCTAAAAGGTGTTTGATCGGTTGGACAGTCAAACATGAAGGATGATGCTCCATGATCATCAAATGATTTATAAAAATCATCATATACCAAGACTATATATTCCCCATTCTGAAGGAGGTATGGGCCTCCTTGAAATTGATTACATGTATAGATCTGCAATTATGGGACTGTGTACATATCTGCTGACCTCACAGGACCCAAACATAGTGAAAGGTTTTAAAACATGAGGAGAATAAGTCTAAGATGACTTCCCTGCTTGCTTTAGCAGAAGCATACTGGTGTTGAGCAGGAATGGAAATCAAACCAGAAGCGGCTAAAAATCGGGCAACTGAATTTGGCAAAAAACAAAAGAAAGAAATATAAGGTGAAGGATCAGATGAGAAGATAAATGTGGAAAATGCATAAATACAGTTGCAAGTATAGAAAACTCTTGGAGCAACCTCATGTTGATCAGGATCAAACACAGGAATGGTTAATTAGAGGTTAATTTAAACCAAGAGGCGAAAGGTTAATATTGGCGGCCCAAGATAGTGCACTATGTACATGTTGTTTAACAAAGTCCATTGAACACATTGGAGAAACAGACAAATGTAGGTTGTGATATACTGATGGCAGAAGGACTATATACTGAAAGGCATAATAATGTGGCAAGACTGTTGTATTGGGGTTTGTGCAAACATTATAACATGGAAATAGCTGAAAAACACTGGAAACATGAGCCACAAAACATTCAGAAAATGATGATGTTTATATCATAGTGGATCACCCATTGCTAACAGTTCAAAAATAGATGTGAGAAAAGCAGATATAGTAGTCTATGAAAAGAAGACAAAAGTAGCATTGATCATTGAAATTGCTACACACAGTGATTAGTGTCTTACATACAGAGAGAGAGAGAGAGAGACAAGGTTATAAAATACCAGGATTTTCAGGCAGAAACGAGGGCAATGTGGAAAAAAGATACCCAGACAATTCCAATAGTAGAAGGAGCAATAGGTCTTATAAAAAAGAATTTACCGCCATACTTGGATATGTTACCTCTACATGTAACTTCATATGAATTGTAGGAGGAGTCATTACTGGGCACAGTGTGGGTTTTGCAAAGAACACTTCTGGCTAGCATCAAAGACTGAAACAATACTAATTTTGTGACTTTGAATGATACTTTGACTTAGGGATGGGGTCCATGCCCATCATGGTATTAGAAACCCAAAAGACTTGGAGAAATTAAAAAAGGCTTCTACTCCATAGAGTCCATAGGTCAAGCTCTGCTATGAACAGTCTCAAGTATATTGGATCATTTCAGGAAGTAGGGTATACACATCCTTTGCCGTTTCCATTAAGATGCTGAATTACTTTTTTTACATTTTACATTCTCAGCATGAGCTTGTGGATGAGATGAACAAGATACTGAAAGAATTTGTGTAATGGAAATAGGAAGGTCTTACTTTTTTCTGAGATAGGTAAACTATTTTCTCTGTTTAACATGACCATGCATAATTCTGTGGCTGGGACAGCCTGGGCCACAGTTGCTAGTGTTATTGTCTACCACCACACCTAATTGAGCCATTACTGATTTCAGAGATGACCACAAGGCATCCTTCATTAGTGCCACATTCAATGGTACCATTTTTTTCAGTCCCTAATATCTTTATTTATTTATTTAATATTTGTTTCCCGGGATAGTCCAATGGGGTGAATTGCCCATTTTCAGTGGAGGCCCGGGGAGAGAGGAAAAAAAACAGAACCGTACAATGTAAGACAGAATAACTTCAAATACAGCAAGCAGTATTGTACAGATGTAAGAACAGCACCTTAAAATACAAAATATACAGTGACTAATTTTAGTGGTCTTTCTAAGTTGCATAAAAATGAGTTGGTTTGGATACAAACCATTTTTGCATTAAAAAGTTTTTTGTATTTACAGAATTTAAACTGTCAGTTTTTGTATACAGTTTATTAGGTTTTGTAGGTATAACTTAAGTAAGAGGAGTTAGCTGAGAAAAAGGGATGTGGAGATCTCAGTACAGTAGGAGGGGGGAGAAGACTGGAGCAAAAAACAGTAGAGGTAGATTAAGTAGGGGGTGGTAAAGGATGGGGGGTATTGTGGTAGGAATGGTGTTGAAATGGATAGAATAGAGGAAGTGGGGGGTAAAAAAGTGGTAGAGAAAAGATGTGGGTGTTGGAAATACTTAAGTTTAGCCAAGGGAAGTATATGAGCTTTACCATTTGTTGGTTAGGTGGGTCCTGAGAAGTTACTGAGAAGTTGTTTCAACTTGGCTGAATTGGTGGTGGTAAGGATATTCTGCGGGATGGAGTTCCATGCTTTGGAGAGTTTACTGGAATATAGGGAGTCACCATAGCTGTTATTGGATTTAGTGATCTTTAACAGGGATTTGTCTGTGGATCTTAGGGTTTTGTGGTTTGAGTATGGTTGGGCAAGACTGCTGAGTGCTGGGCAGTTTTCAGGTTTAGTAATGATGGTATGTGCAGTGGTAATTTGGTAGAGAGAGAGGAGGTTGGGTAGTTCTAGCCAGTTTAGTTGATAGAGTGCTGTGTTGGGATCTGTATGGAGAATTTGTAGCGAATTTGGCTATTTTGTTATAGCATGTCTCTGACTGGCTAGGTCCGTTTTTTTTTTTTTTGAGGTTAGTAAGGACTGGTGAGATGTATAGCAAGCTGGAGAGAAGATGGGTTCTGGCAGTGGCTTGCCTGGTGGAGATGGTTAGGAATTTCTTGGCCCTGTAGAGTGTGCCAAGTTGGATATGGGTCTTTTTAATGACTAGTGCGATATGCTTGTCAAATTTAAGGTTACTATCAATGGTAACCCCTAGTAGTTTGGTTTGAGGAATGGATTCAATTTTGGTGTTATTGGCTGAATAGTTAGTAAAGGGTGTTTGGGTGATGAGCTTTTTGTTGAAGAGAATTAATTTGGTTTTACTGGGGTTTAGAATTAGTTGTTGTTTGGAGAGGTAAGATTCTATGTTTGAGAAAGATCTTGAGTTATTTCTTGAAGTTGTGACAGGGAGGGACAGCACATATTGTGGTTGAGAAATCTGCATATTGAATTGTATTTGCCAGGTTGGTTGCTGTATGTAGTTTATTGGAGAAGATTGTAAAGAGAAGTGGACCTAAGATTGATCCTTGTGGAATACCAAATGAAATGGGTGAGTGAGTGGATAAGTCATTTTGCCATTTTGACAGCTTGCTGTCAGTCTGTGAGATAGTTTTGAAAGCAAGAGAGAGCAGAGTGGGAAGAATTTAATGATGCTAGCTCATTGAAGAGTTTTTGTTGAGATACTTTGACAAATGCCTTGGACATATCTAAGAAGATGGAGGTAACTTGTAAATGGTTAATAGTGTCTATGAACCTTAATAGGGTGGCTGTAGTACTGTGCTTAGGCCTAAAGCAGTGCTGGAAGTTAGCATTAAGTTAACCCTTAATAGGGTGGCTGTAGTACTGTGCTTAGGCCTAAAGCAGTGCTGGAAGTTAGCATATTATTACAAGTAAAGTAGTCCATAAGCTGGGAGTGGATGCATTTTTAGAGGATTTTAGACAGTGGTGAGAGTATAGCTTTTGGTCTGTAGTTTGAAAATTCTGTTGAGATACCTCCTTTGTGTAGAGGAATGATGTAGGAAGTTTTCCAGAGTTTGGGGACGTACTGTTTTCTCGTTGATTTGCTGATCAATAGAGAGAGAGAGGATAGGCAATGGTGTCAGCTGCTAATTTGAGGTATATGTTGGGTAATTGATCAATTATGAGAGTTGTAGGTTTTAGCTTTTTTATTAGTTTCTTTATACGAGAAGTTTGGATGAGCTTAAAGGAGAAGGCACTGGTAGTAGCGGATGGGGTGGAATAGATGGAGGGGGCGTTATTTGTATTGTTTAACAGAGATGGGATGGAGTTTGTAAAGAAAGAGTAGAATTGTGTGGCTAAACTATCTTTGGTGTTGGAGGTGTAGTGGGGGATGGAGTTGAAGATTGACCAGGTTGAAGAAGTTTTTAATACTGCACCAGAATTTTTGGGGATTGTTATGGTGGGATTGTTGAATTTGAGTATAGTAACTTTTCTTATCCTTTTTGATCTGAGATTTGGGTTTGTTTCTTAACTGACGCTAAGTTCTAAAAAGCTTTGTTTTTTGTTACTATGGTAGTAGGACCATGCCTTCTATCTGTCCTTGAGTAATTGTTTAGTTTCTTTAGTCAGCCATGAAGTATAGTTGAATTTTATACAAACCTTTCTGACATGAGCTAAAGTGTTTAGAATTTCAAGGAATTTAATATTAAATTATTCTACAGCAGAGTCAAAGTGGAGGTATGATAATGGAGACCAGTCCAGTGCTGCAGCAGAGATTTAATGGTGGTTGCTGAAAAGTGTTTATTGCTTCTAATTTGTCTATATAATGTAGATTTATGGAGATTGGTTTTGTGTCTAAGTAGGAAAGTTGGTAAGTGGTCACATAGTCTGTCTGGGAGACAACCTGAGTGATAGACAAGAGAAGGTTTATTGATAAAGGTCCAGTCAGGAACTCACTGTCTGCCCTTGTGCTTATCTATCCTGGTAGATGAATTTATAATGTGGGTGTATCTATAGAAATTTGAGATTAGAGGGGCCTGCCTGAGGTGCAAATATGCAATTAGTATTGAAATTTTCCATAATTATGGTTTCCTGATTAATTGAAGAGGATGACCAGGAGACTAGGTCTTCAATAGTAGAAAGGTTGTTACCAGGGGGATGTAGACAGAAATGATGGGTATGTGTTTGATTGGGTTGATTTCAAGTTGACAGGTTAGTATTTCATTGTTATTGGGGGGGGGGGATCAGGCTGGATTCTTTGGAGTTTTAGTAAGTCTTTATGTAGAATTGCTACTCCTCCACCATGTTTCTTTGTTCTATCTAGTCTGTGGATGTTAAAGCCAGGAGGAAGGATTTCATTGTCATTAATGTTAGGCATGAGCCTTTTTTAAGTTAGAATAACTATGCTGGATGAGTATAAGGAGATGGTTGTGTGGAGTTTGTGGATTTTATTTACCAGGCTTCTTACATTCATATTGATTAGAATACCGGGGGTATTATGTCTTAGGGTAGTGATTTGAGCTGGGTGAGTGAAGACTGGTGTTTGTGATATTAGATGTGTTGGATCAGGGTCAGTGTTTGGGTGTGTATCTCCACTTAGTGTTTTTTTTTTTTTTTTTTTTTTTTTTTTTTTTTGTGAGAGAGAACAGGTGTGTGGGGGTCCAGGTGTTAGCTTAGTAATCTTATGGACCTGATTTTTTTGGGGGGAGGGGGGAGTATTGAAAGGTATCTATATGAAAAAAAAATCTGTATTTGATAAATTAGAGATTAGGAGCAATAGAGATATTGTAAGTTGAGGTATGGGGTGGAGTGGAGAAAGGATTTGTAAGGGATTTGTTTGATATTCTATGCTTGTGATAACAGGTAAGACGGACAATGGTCACAAGTAGGAGGAGTATGAAAATTTATACAGAAGACATTTTTTGTCAGGTGATTATTTTGGAGGAGGGGTTATTGAGATTTTGTGTGCATTACTTGTGGTACAGTGTGGATTTTAAGTGGGTGATGTAATTATGTAGGAAGGTGTAATGGAGAGTGGTGGGTTGGGTATGTGATTTATTTTAGATTGAAGGGGTGGGATTATGGTTGGATATTGGCTAATTGGAGTAAGGAGTGTGGTGAGGCTAAATATAAATCTAGTTGATGTGGGGGTGGGTGGTAATTGAGGGTAAGATTGGTGAGTGGAGTGAGCCCGAGCAGAGCAGGGCAGACCCACGGCAGCAGGTAAGCTATGAAGAAAATCTATCTGTAAACTGCTTCTCTGTATTTTTTTTTTTTTTTATTAACTGCAATAACTGCTAGTTAAAAAAGCAAAAGTTGTGCTCTGCTGGACTGTAGTCCTTGAGCAAAGAATTAACACTGGGTTCCAGATGTTTTTGCAGATAAAAAGTAACGCTACCTTTTGTAGGTAATGTTATGTGGCTAAAAGCTGGATGCTAGTTTTCTCTTGGAAGTTAATTGTCAGGCACTTGTTTTCGATTATTTTGTTTTCTTTGTTTTTTTTTTTTACTTTTAAAAAGCTATGGTTGTTTGATGTACAAAATGGAGTTGTCCATCATCCCAACAAAAATCGCATGTAATGAATTTGGGACATAAAGGGCAGTGTTAGAGGGAAACACTTGAGAAAAAAAGGGGGGGGGGATGCAGATTAGGTAGCTCTGCTGGTGTGCACGCCACAGCAATAACCGTGGACTAACAGAGCTAGAATAATACAGTACACAGGTATATCACTGTCACCATTTCACATACTTTTCCCTGCAGTCTCTTTAAACTAGTGGGGAGAAGTGGCTCTTGTTAGTCAAATCCTTGGCTGGGACTTTATATAGTCTCAGAGAAAAGAAGTGACTGTGGTCACAGAACGTGGTTAATTGCTGGAAAAAAAGGAAAGGGAGGGTTTAGAGAATGAGCAAGGGAGTGTGAAAAAGTTACTATGTAGACTGGAAGATGCAGGCAGGTAGTATAGGAGAGCAGTTTACAACAGCACCGTTCAACGTAGTAAATGACGTTAAGGAATGGTCGGTTTACATGTAACTGAAAAACTCCATCCACCGCACATGCAAGTAAAGCAGTCACAACATTATACACTGAATGACTTAAAATCACTAATGTTCATCATACAAACAAACGTTTTGTAGTTTATATAACCTAGTATTTTCACATTGACTAGCAGATCAGTTATTTAAAATAGATTGACTGTGCTAACAGAAGGCATGTAACCTGGTCATATTGCAAAATGTATCTAGCTGAAAGCATGGAGCTGGTATGAACACTTAAAACTCAGAAGTGTCCAACATCTAATGTCTGTGTTAACAGAGAAAGCCAAGTCATTTTTTTAAGTATGTCAGCTGAAAAGCATGGAGGCTGAATAGGTGCTAATATTAGGTAAGTATAACTTTAAAAAACACTTTTGTGTCAGCCATCTCACGAAAAATAAAATAAAATAAAAAACGTACGACAATATTGATAACTTCTACATATATCACGATTTAGCAGACATACAAGCATTTCTGTGCCTTTATGTTGCTCTGAAATCCTAACATATATCGCTAAGAGCACAAAGATCTCTAACCATAGCACACTAGTTTTTATAAGAAAATTAAACTAAAACAATTGTAGCTCAGTTTAAAAACAGTATTAATAATAATAATAATAATGTACTAAAACAATTGAAAGTCAGTTTAAAAATAGTATATTGATTTACTTTAGAATTTTCCTTGGCGTACACACACTGTGGAGAGGGACCAGCTTTCCTGTTCAGCTGTGGGCTCAGGGTTACTTTTTGTTTTAAAATTGGCACCTTTTCAGCTCTTTGTCCAACTAGATTCCTGACTGGGGGAGGTGGACATGTAGAGAGCTTCTCCAATCGAATTGGTCAAGGAAAAGGAAAAGATCACTGAGAGAGAGGGGAGATCCTAATGGCCAGCTCTGTCTATGGCAGCAGATAAGCTATGAAGAAAATCTATCTGTTTGCTGCTTCTCTGTGTGTTTTTTTTTAACTGCAATAACAGCTAGGTAAAGCAAAAAGTTGTGTTCCACTGGACAGTAGTCCTTGAGCAAAGAATTAACACTGGGTTCCAGAAGTTCCGCATAAAAAAGTAACGCTGCCTTTTGTGGGTAATGTTATGTGGGTAGTAGCTGGATGCTGGTTGGCTCTTGGAAGTTAATTATCTGGCACTTGTTTTTGTTATTACTTTTTTTTTTTTTGCTTTTAAAAAGCTACGGTTATTTGATGTACTGACTGGAGTTTTACATCATCCCAACAATAATCGCAACTAATGAATTTGGAACATAAAGGGCAGTGTCAGAGAGAGAGAAAAACACTTGAGAGAGGGAAAAAAAGGGAGGAAGTAGATTAGAGGCTTCCATGAGTATGCATGCCACAACATTAACAGTGGACTAACAACACTGTCACCACTTTACATACTTTGCCCTGCAGTCTCTTTAAGCTAGTGGGGAGAAGTGGTTCTTTTTCATCAAATCCTTAACTAGGAAAACATGAAGGGTCGTGGGAGGGAATGTAGTTCTATCACTATAGCTGCTCATTTTGAAATGCCACAGTGCAGTTTGTATGGAAGCAGTAGACCCCACAAAATTTGTGAAAAAGACCAACAACTATAGAAGGATAAATAAAAAAAACAAACTTACACCAGCACCTTTCTTCTTTATTCAGCAACAGTGATCTGGTACCTTGGCGAAACTGCCGAGATGCCAGATCACTGTTGCTGAATAAAGAAGAAAGGTGCTGGTGTAATTCTGGGTTTTCTGATTTGTATTTTGCTGTTTTTGTGCTTTTGTTCACTATAGAAGGATACATGATGTGGAAAGAGCCAGTAGCATCATCATGGTAATTTTTAGAATGGATATCCACCCAGAATTATAAATTCTTGGTCCAACCAGAGATACGTAGATTTTTCATCTGAGGGAGTGTCACAACAGTAGAATCCCTGAGGTATTGCTGACCTTATGGAGACAGAGAGGTCATCTGTCCCTTGACCTGTCATTATGGATGCCAGTAATAAAGGACATATGGATTCAGACTGTCCTATCCAGATGTTACAAAATCCCTTTCTGCACCCTCCTCCCATGATTGCATTGTCTGTCACTACTTAATGTACCACCATATCAAAGAAGTGTGGAAAAAAAGATATGTCAAAAAGGGGCTGTCCAAAACATCTCATTAGACCCAAGATAATCCAGGTGTTACTTCAGTTTTTTTCTTAATTTTGAAAAAGACCAAGTACTTCAAGTGAATCACATATATTAGCAACTTCAACAAGGGCATTTATAAACAAAAATTTTCCTGATGGTCATTGCGTAGCTTTTTCTTCCTTGCTTATCAAGAGGAGACTGGACATGATTATTGGACTTCTAAAACACCTACCTGCATATCAAGATAGAGCAGGGTCAAGGAGGTTCCTCCCCTTCCATGTAGGGACCAGTTATTTCTAGGTTTACGTCTTTCATTTCTCACTGTAGCCCTCAGGGTGTTCAGCGAATGCATAGGCTCTGGACTATTGAGTTATTTTCCTACCTTGATGACTGGTTTTTGGCTGCACCAATGCTGGAGAGACTAGTTTCCTCTCTGGAATCTCTTCTCTTACTATTGCATTTGTTAGCCTTAAATGAACACTGAAGAGTCATGTGTGCATCCATTACATACAGTCACTTTTATCAGTTGTATGCTAGACAAGGCCATCCTAGTTTAAGAAGGAATTTCTTAAGTTCAACTAACTGTTTTCTCCTTCAATTCAGTTCAATTTAAGCAATTGTTTGCCTAAAAGCTCTGGGGCTAATGGTGGCCACATGTTCTCTGGTTCCTTGTGCTGGATTTTACAGAATGATCCTGCAGTGCATTTTTAGAACCCAGTGAAGTCTGTGCACTGATCTTTTGTCAGAGCAGATGAAGATATCCAGAGCATGCAAGGCACATCTTCATTTGTGTTTGTGCACCTTAGTCTTACTGTGAATATTCTCTTTCTCCTTCCTTCCCATTGCGACAGCCATCATGGATGCATCCACCTTAGGGTGGGATGGCCTTTTCAAAGATGGACAGTTTAAAGAACATGATCACAGCTGAAGGCCAAACCTGCACAATGCTGTTTTGGAGATGAAAGCAGTCCTCCTTACCTGTACTTTATAGAATCTGCAAGACTTCGGTCTAGGTTGAATTGCCATCCACTGTGACAACATTGTTGTGATATTGTGGTGTAGTTTATAAATAAGCAGGGTGGGACTCATTTATAGCCTCCTCCCATGGGCTGAGAAGCTGTGAGTTTGTGGGAATAAGCTTTGATATCCAAACTCTGCCACATATATTCTTGGAGAAGCCATCTCCCTGCTGAACAGTTTGTAGTACCAAAACTTTTCTGCTGCTGGGAGAAGCTGTTGCTGCATCCCTTTTGCATCCTCTACAAACCACAAGTGCAACAATTTATACGCCATATTCCTCTCCTCAGGGAAGTCACCCTGTAGTAGTACACTTTTCTTTCATTCCTTCTGCTTAAATGTATACAGAAAGTCAAGCAAATCATGTCAAAGTTCATTCTCCTATCCCCCCTCTTCACTTCCTCCATTTGGCTGCATGGTTTCTTCTCTTCTGTTGATTGGCAGAGATGTTTCATGCCCTCCTTGTGCTGTTCAAATTCTCACCTTTGCCCAAAGGCCTAACATGAGAAAGACATAAAATAAGTGGTCATATATTCCTGTCTGGGCTACATACAAGTGACTGGATCCCTTTTTGTCAACTGTGCCAGCTAACCTGGATTACCTATCACAAAAATATATGGCACATTTTTTCACTTCCTTTTTAGTAAGGTTCACTTGTCTGCTGTCTTGGACTTTCATTATGGCCTTCATAAATAGTTTGTTGTAAGCCCTAAATGTTTTTAAGGCCTTTTTAGTGGCACTTTTCAGGTTATACCTCATTTCAAGGATCTGTGTCCCCCCTCTGTAATTTATATTTAATGTTAGAAAAGTTTACATTTCTTCTGTATGAAACTACCTCTAAGGCCAACTTAAAATTATCAGGGATGACTTTTATGGTTATTTCTAAAGAAAGAGGAATACCAGCTGTTCAGGTCATGTGTTCAGACCTCCCCATCTCTTTTGCAGAAGTAGTGTAGATTTTCATAGAATTCCTGTTTTTGTGCCCTAGTAGCCACCATGACTAAACTGAATTAGTCATTATAGAACAAAAATCAATCATAATGATTCTCTTTTTTTGTTTTCTCTACAGGTAACAGACTGGATCAACTTATCCAGGTGGCTGTCAGAATGTATAAAGTTTGCTATTTGAAGTATAGCAACAATTTATCAGCAATTCTTTAGAGCACACCCCATATGAGTACTGGCTATATCACAAGCATTCTCCAAGTCATTCACTCCAGAGCTCCTCAGGAATGCTGGCTGTTAACTTCCCCATAGGAATAATAATGTACCCTGAGCTCGTTTTCAGAGAATCCATTTCTAATGCCATATTCAAAACAAATGGTTCATAACTCTGTCAAAGTAACAGCTACACCAAAAAATGTAAATGCAGAAGTTGTTCAGCAGACATAACTCTCTGCAATGGTGTAACTTGGTATTATTTAATAGTTGATAATGAGCACAAATGCTATGGGTTTGTTTTTGCATATTTGGTAAAACAGATTTCAATATCTCATTGACTATACCATGTAGCTCACTTGTGTGGATGTCAACTTCAAAGTGATGCACGCTCATTTACCGAGCTTTTACAGAAGTGTGGTAAATATCACATTTCTCATAATCTGACAACTAAGCAAACCATATCTCAGCACCTATACAGAGGCAATACATTAGTCATTAAGTTGTGCAGATCGATATCAGTTTCAAAGTGATTCATTATGTGTATTGTCCTCATGTTTGCTTCTAATTGTATGGGTATAATAATGAAACTATCATTTTCATAATGTGACAAATAAAAGTATGATATTTGATTTTTTTTAGCAGCATCAGTACTATACCTTTCCCATGATGTTTCCTTACTTGCTTGTAGAGATGTTCGGAAAAATATTACAAAAGTATTAATTTTCATAATCTGACAAATACACTGTTGAAGTCTTTCCACGTATGCTGCCACAGTTTGGCATTGCATGAAATTGTAGAATTTGATGGCAATTTCAAAATGAGATCTTAGCTGTCACCTTATTTTTTTCCTAACAAAGTAAGTTATCAAAATATTAAAAATATCATAGTTTGTATAACCTAGGCAATAAATTGTGATATCTGGCCATGTCTTTTCATTATGTTAATGTTTTTAAAACACCTTTGTTAAAGCCACACAGTTGAAACGATGTTCCCATCAATGTTATTCACAAAAATGTGAAAAATAGCATAACATTCGTGACCTATGTAATAGACAAACTGGTATCTGTGCACTTCTGCCATGCACTTTTCCTGTCCTGTCATGGTAATGTAAATATTTATAGGAACTTCAGTGTGAGACCTTACTCATCTTCCTGACGTTTTCTCCAACAGAGTTATTCAAACATGTGAAAAACAGCAGGCTTTCAAACAGTATCGCTCTCTCTCTCTGCTACCTAAACGTCATATAGCAAGATCTACTTTTGTAGGTTCATATGCAAGTACTGTGTTAGTCGCACTTACATGAGATAAAGCATTTAGGCGCTGCATATTTCCATTAGTAGTACGGGGGCAGTACATTTTCTGTTTACCATCCATAGGTCTGAATTGTGCTTGAAATGCAGAGGGATGAACTTTGTTTTATGTAACTGTCGAGTCTGTTCCATAGTAGTAGTATCCTCTGCGAAATGTACGTGTCCCTCCAGAACTGTTCTATTGATGTTACAGAAGGGGGTCTAGATCCCTAGACCGAGTATTTCTGATGCCACTTGACTTGCTGATGTGCAGTAAATCCATATGTATTGGATCAGTGGATGTCTTTCTTGTATGAGACTCAGGTCACCTATTAACAAGTCTAAAGGATACAGAGTATAGTGACATGGCTTTAAGCCAGTCCATGTAGGGCATCTTGTTTAGGCCTTGTATCCTGATATCTCTGTGGACGTTTAGTTGCTGCATGTGTCTGGACAGCTACATGCCAACGACAGATCATTGAATATTGATTTGGTGAGCTAAGGTTTCAACATTGCAGTCTTGGTGGTCTCATTATCATTTCATATTTAATGACTGGCCTAATGAGGGCTGAGTAAATTTTAACAGTTTTTCAGTAATAAAAATGTAGATGTTCATCGTGTTACACTGCTGCAGTCATTACACTTGGGTTATCTTGCCGTCAGGCGGTCCCTTAGTCAGCCTGAGTTCCAAAGTCTTGGTCCGGTGTCGGTTGCTGTCGCTTCTTCCCTGACGTCAGTGCGACAGGGGTATATAAGATGCAGCTGATGCCATTTTCTTCAGTCTTTCTTGCCGCACGGTGCCCGAAGCAAAAGCAGTTTGCAAGTGCAGGTCGGCCGACTCCTCAGATTTTCATTCCGAATCCAGAACCAAAGTCTTCTACAAAGCTAAGTACCCCGTTGGGGAAACTTTTTTTCTTGCCTCAGACCGATGTCATTAAAAGTTAATAACTGTATTTCTTGTGGGAAGCAAATACCTCATAAGGATTTCCATTCTTATTGTATCCCATGCCTAGGCCCAGACCACGAAGTCACTGGTTGTCGGTTTTGTGCTAGGTTTAACAACCGCACTATTAAACGTCTGTTTGATTTTGCCCGACATTATTTTGGCAGAAAATTCAATTACACCATGCCGTCAGAACTACCGATGGCCAGAATACTTAAAAAGCACAAAGACAAGGGCAAGCATCCGAGGCCCAAAACTGACGACGAAGCCTCTTCTAGGCCAGTCGCTGGTTTTCCGGTTTTCAGCGAGGCGCCTTCACAGCCCCTGACGACCGCTTCTTTAGAACCACAGGCCGCCTCTGACTCCCACATGGAGATGGCTGGGCCTTCGGATGCACCAGATTTTCAGCCTACCGAGACTAACCCTTCAGAGGGATCCGGAGTAGCTGAACAACCCGTAGCTTCAGAGGGTGTTTTCAGACCTAATCAGTTAACCATTAAATCTTCTGCTAAGTGTAAATCTCTCTTAAAAACAAAGAAACAAATTCAACATTCTCTAGGACAGGCCTCCATGCCTAAGAAACAAATGCTCAAAATGGCCGAAGACCTAATCACTCTGATCAGGGGGTCCCATCCCCCTCCTGATAAAAGGCCTAGACAGGATGCAGACTATGACTCATCCGACTAGGTATCCATCTCTTCAGATTCTTCCTCAGACCTAGGATACTCCTTACCCCCTTAGGAAGATTCTGATGCTGAGGAATCAATTCCTTCAGCCTCTTCGCCTGAGGACTACTCCTTTGGGAGCATTTCCATTGGGAGGACCAGGATTATTCAGAATCCAAGAAAAGGCTCAGAGATTTCCTTTTATTACCTCAATACAGACCACTTGCTATTCCCGCCAGTATTAGATATTGTGGATGATGTGTATACTGAATCCAGATTAAATCCTGATTCTTTACCTCCTGCTCCAGTTAAGCCAGACAGATACTATAAAGTCCCTGACTCACAAATTTCTTTATAAAAGCCCTGTTGCTGATCCTGAAACTATTTCTCAGGGCCCCAGAGGGGTAAAGGCCTCTTCAGCAAAAAATCCAGTCCCCTTTGATAGAGATTCCAGAGCATTAGACAGATGAGGGAAGAAAGTATATACATCTGCAACTTTAGCAATGAGGGCCTTAAATTGCCAGTTTCACATGCTAAAATATCAGCAATATTTGATGTCTCAGTTGAAACAAAAAATGCTTCCAAACTCAGATCCTCCTAATTATAAAGTAATGCAGGATTTATTGCATGCAGCTGAACAAGTGGGAAAACATACTTTGCAATGTGGTTTTGATTCATTAGAGGCCTCCTGTAGAGCAGCAGTTACAGGATCTGTCATTAGAAGACATGCTTGGTTAAAAGAACATACGTTACCAGATCATGTTAAAGCAAAAACTATTGGATGTACCTTTGCAGCAGGATGTGTTATTTGGAGTTAAGGCAGAAGAGGTATTAAAGAAAATAGAGGATAAGGCAAAATCTATGCAAACGGTGAAGGATTTCTTACAGGTTCAGCCTCCTCGATTTAGCAGAAAATTGTCCAACAAAGAATTGGTCCTTTCCAGTTACAGACAGACCTCAAAGGGGCAGATACAGATGTCCAAGAGGTAGAGGTCAACCACAAGGTCCTTACAGGCCTCGACAATGGGGTGCATCAACCCAGAAAGAAGGGGAAGACAGGCCCCAACCTTATAAAAAACAGCCCCAATGACTTCCCACTACAGCTGCCAAACAGTTTCCTCTTGGCAGCCCCCTTGGGAGGAAAACTGGCACTTTTCTATCACAATTGGCATACGATCACCAAAGACAAATGGGTTCTCAACATTGTATCCCAAGGTTACAGGTTCCACTTTCACACTCTGCCAAGGTTAAAAGGAATGCCAAATCTGCCACTAAATCAATGGGCAGAGGCTCAAAGACAAATTACAGCACTCATGGACATGAGAGCTATTCATAAGGTACCAACACAGAAGCAAGGACAAGGATTTTACTCAAGACTCTTTCTGGTTCCCAGAAAGGACAAAGCCTGGAGACCCATTCTGGATCTTTCTTCTCTAAACACTTACCTGGATGTTCCAAAATTCAAAATGTTGACACTACAGCAGCTTCTTCCCATGCTGGGCAAGAAAGCTTGGCTCGTAACTTTCGACCTCAAGGAGGCATACCTGCATGTCCCTATCGGACAAAACTGCAGAAGATACCTCAGATTCATAGCTGGTTCAATGCACTACCAATTCTCTGCACTGCCCTTTGGCTTATCTACTGCGCCCAGGGTCTTCACAAAGTGCTTAGCACCAGTAATTGCATTTTGCAGACAGAAAGGAATTCAAATTTATCCGTACCTGGATGACTGCCTGATTCAAGCAGAGAGAGCAAGGACATTCTTCTAAAGCATCTGGCATTTGTAAAAAAGTTATTAAGTTGCCTAGGGTACACAGTAAATGAAAAGAAGTCAAAACTAGTGCCCACACAACAGATATAATATTCCTGGGTGCCAGCTTGAATACAACGGCCCAGATGGCTTATCTCACCCCAGACAAGCAAGGACAACTGACTCAATATTTTCAATTGATGGCAACAAAGACCCAACTCCCTGCAAGAAAAATTCTGCAGGCCTTAGGTTACATGGCATCTTGCATACTACTAATTCCATATGCCAGACTGCATATGAGGAAACTACAATGGTACCTAAAGAGTGTCTGGTCTCAACACTGTCAAAGTTTGGAAACAGTAATACCACTATTTCCTTGCCTTCAACAGGAGTTTCGATGGTGGGCTCAAGCTTGTCACCTCAACAAGGGACAGCCTTTCACTCAACCCACAGCCAGGCAAACACTGAACAGATGCATCAGATTATGCCTGGGGAGCACACATGGCAGGAAACTGTATTCAGGGCAAGTGGCCCGCAGAACAAAGGCATCTTCACATCAATCAAAAAGAGATGCTAGCTGTACAAAATGCCCTTATAACTTTTAAGGACCTTCTGCATCCAGGACAACTACTACTAAAGACAGACAACACCACAGTTATGTGGAAAATAAAAAAGCAAAGGGGCACTCATTCTTATACCCTCTGCAGACAAGCCATGACCTTGTGGAACACAGCTGTAACCTATCAAGTTCATCTGCAAGCACAATTCCTGCCAGGAGAGAAACACACACTGGCAGGCGACTTAAGCAGAAACATCATGGATCCGCACGAGTGAAAGTTGCATCCACAAATATTCAGTATGATAACACAAAAATGGGGGAGCCCAGACATAGATCTGTTTGCCCGGACATAGATCTGTTTGCATCCCCAGTGAACTGCCAGCTACAGAAATTCTGCACAAGCATAGAAAGTGCATGCTCTCTCATTCAGCTGGAAAAACCTACAAGTATATGCTTTCCCACCACTACCTCTCCTTCCAAAGGTACTCATAAATGCCAGGCAAGAAGAGCCAAAGATGATCCTGATTGCTCCAGACTGGCCACGCCAGCACTGGTACCCAATCTTAAAGAACTTAGCACAAGGTCCACCCTGGATTTTGCCTCAAATCCCACATCTTCTGACTCAGCACAACAATCAGATACTTCACAGCCAGCTCAAGACTCTAAACCTGGCTGCATGGAAGATTCCTTAGTCAAGCAAGCAATGCCTCTCTCCAAAGCTGTTATGGATGTCATTCTGGAGGCCAGAAGGCCTAGCACCAGGAAAGCCTATTCGGATAAATGGAAGAGATTCTGTGCCTGGAACTAGGCTCACAGCCTTGACCCTCTTGTCCCAAATATTCCTCAGATACTACAATATTTAACTGAGATGCTGGACAAAGGCCTCTCCTTTTCATCCATCAAGATCCACGCCTCTGCCTTCTCTGCTCATTACAACATGGACCCACCAATTTTTTCTAATCCCTTGCTTAAAACAGTACCTCAGAGGGGCTAAAAACATAAGACCGCCCCGTAGAGCACCTACTCCAACTTGGGACCTCAACTTTGTGTTGGAAAAATTAATTTTACCTCCTTTTGAACCAGCTAACACAGCAGATTTAAAATGTCTCTTGGAAAACTGCTCTGCTTCTGGCAATAACCTCAGCATGAAGAGTTTCAGAATTACAGGCACTAATGGCAGTGGAACCTTTCATCATTTTCCACCAAGACAGGGTGTCTTTAAGAACAAACCCTATTTTTATGCCAAAGGTGGTATCAAGTGTGGCTCTAAACCAAACTATTCACTTGCCAACTTTTTGTCCAAATCCACAGAATAAAGGGGAGAGACTTCTGCAGACATACATAGTCAGTTATGCTTCTACTTGGACAAACCAAAGCTTTCAGAAAAACTGAGCAATTGTTGGTAGCATATGCTGCAGGAACACAGGGAAAAGCCATTTCAAAACAGACCATTTCAAAATGGATAGGACACTGTATACGTTTCTGCTATACACACCATGGAAAAACTGTACCTAACAGCATTAGGTCTCATTCCACCAGGCAACAGCCACTTCAACTGCCTACCTCAGAGGAGTACCTACCAAGGACATTTTGGAAGCAGCAACTTGGAGTTCTGTACATACCTTCACCAAGCATTACCATCTGCCTCTTTACTCTAAATCCAGAGCTGGCTTTGCCACTGCAGTGCTGCAGGGCCTTATAGCCACCCCTAATGCCTTATAGAACCAGCCACCCTACCTCAGCTTTGGGATTCTACTGAAGTGTAATGACTGCAGCAGTGTAACATGATGAACATAGTACAGTTTTGTACCTACCATAAATGTAGATTTTCGAGTGTATACACTGCTGCAGTCCAGGTTACCCTCCCTCCTTCCCCTCTTATTTGCTGGTACGTACCTAAGTCTTCTACCCTTTACTACCTATGGGGAGTATTTGCTGGTAACTGAAAGTTGTTGATTGCTTTTCTTATGTATGTTTTATTAGCAATTTGCATTGCCTACCTTTTTGGGGGCACCTGACATCTGGGGCAAGAAAAACTGAAGAAAATGGCGTTGGCTGCATCTTATATACACCTGTCGCACTGATGTCAGGGAAGAAGCGACAGCAACTGATGCCGGACCAAGACTTTGGAACTCAGGCTGACTAAGGGGACTGCCTGACAGCAAGATAACCTAAGTGTAATGACTGCAGCAGTGTATACACTCGAACATCTACATTTATGGTAGGTACAACACTGTACTTTTTCCTCTCTTGCATCAGTGGGCATCACGTACATTTTGCTAGTATGTCCTACACTGTACAAACATACCATTATGGAAATCCGTTGAGAACAGCTGAATTCCATTTTTGTTGAGGTGAACTCTATCACGTACTAAAAAGGTGTGGTCATACCTGATCTCTCGATATCGGTATCATCCCATGCATGAAGGCATTCTGTAACTGTCTGGCCTTGTGCATGGTCTTCTGCATGTTGGCATGTCTCCACTGCTGTTGAGATATGATGCAGACCCCACAAAATGATGAGGCCACCAAGACTGCAGTGTTGAAACCTTAGCTCACCAAGTGGATGCATGGTGATGCCATTGCCCCCCCTCCCACATTCACCACAAGACTGGCAGGCTCAGGTTAGATGTAACACTTGTCATCCAACATTTGCAGTAGTCCACTTCACTGCATCCTTCTTCTTGCAATCTAGTGTACCTTCGTGCTGGATGTGGGGAAGCTCAAATTATGAAGACTCTCGCTACCAGTGGTATGACTTGCATCCAAGTAAATGTAGGAATGGTTACAGACCCACACTTTCACTCATCATTTTCCTGTCAGTGTGTCATTCGATAGAAGCACCTACACACAGAAGAAATCCAGGCAGTTTACAATAATAATCAATGTTTTCTTTGGTTTAGTACAAACATACGCGCTTTTATAATATATAAGGTTGCCATCCGTCCCATTGTCAGCGGGATACTCAGGGTTGAGCTACCTCATCTCGTTGCCCACTGTGCAAAGTAATGGGACTTGAAAAGTCCCACTTTTCAGTCGCACTGAATTGCAGTGGAAAAGCTGCAATTACTTCTGGCTTTTTCATGGCAATTCAGTTACGTCACGAACCCAGAGCTGCTGCCTGTTAGGTCCGGGTGCTTTAATTCATGCAGCGATTGGCTGCAGTTCATGAAAGGGGTGGGGATTGGGGCAGGAAGAGCCCTGCAAAGATTGCGGTTGTAGGAGCACTTTGTTTTATGCACTTCTATAGCCGCTAAAAAAAGACCAAGATTTTTTTTTTCTAACGAGCCAGCCATTCATCCAGCCAGCCCATCCATCCATCCATTCATCCAGCCAGCCCATCCATCCATTCATCCAGCCAGCCCATCCATCCATTCATCCAGCCAGCCCATCCATCCATTCATCCAGCCAGCCCATCCACATCCATTCATGCAGCCATCCATCCAGTCATTCATCCATCCAGCTGCTACTCCCACCAACCAGCTAGTCACTCCAGCAGCCATCCGTCCTACCCATAACAGCATCTCCTTCACTGCTCCTGTGGTGATGTGATGGTAGAGGGTGTGGCCAGTATCATATTGGCCACACCCCCATGTCCCACTTTGGCCTTCTTAAAAGGTGGCAACCCTAATAATACATTACCTTTTTGCATGCTTGAATTTTTGTGCCTTTCTACATGGTGATTAATCTGTTGAATGTAATGAGGTTCACAGTTTTCAAAGCTGTACAGGTGTCTACCTACCAGTCTACAACGCACACACACACACACACACACACACACACCGCCTCACACAGTGCATCAGAAGCACAATAGGCAGAGGCCATGCACAAAGGTAAAAACATGGGGAAGGACCACTGCTACACTGATTTACCCAGAATATGTGTGGGACTTCCATGATATTTGTGGGCATATAGAAGTGACCCACATTTGTGCTCACTCAGACAGCTGAAACTGGAATAGTCTCTCATGACTTCAACCAGTGACAGCAGGCTGCCTTAACTCCACTTTTTCTGTTTGAATTTGGAAGGCCAGTTCATCATTGGCAAAAGCATTTTAGAGTAGGAAACTCACATAACCATTCTTGCTGTGACCTAAATACTTTGTCTGAGGGGACAGCAACAGCAAGACCATCCAAAGGCCACAAGTAAAGAGAGAAGAAGTAGAGGAAGGACTGTCACTCCACTGATTTACCCCAGGACAAGCAAGGGAATTCCATGACAAGTGTGGGGATATAGAAGTGTATCATACCTGTGCTGGCTACACACAGACTGCTAGGACCATCACAATCTCATGGCTTCTGCCAGTGTCATGTCTGCCTTGCATATGCTTTTTCCTATTTGCATGCCTTCCATTCTTGCTATGACCTAATTATGGCATGCACATCCAAGTGAGCAGCACAGTGGGACTGAGCTGAAAAGTCTCCAAGTACTGTGCATGCCTTCCATTCTTGCTATGACCTAATTATGGCATGCACATCCAAGTGAGCAGCCCAGTGGGACTGCGCTGAAAAGTCTCCAAGTACTGTGCATGCCTTCCATTCTTGCTATGACCTAATTATGGCATGCACATCCAAGTGAGCAGCACAGTGGGACTGAGCTGAAAAGTCTCCAAGTACTGTGCATGCCTTCCATTCTTGCTATGACCTAATTATGGCGTGCACCTCCAAGTGAGCAGCACAGTGGGACTGCGCTGAAAAGTCTCCAAGTACTGTAATGCTATCCTGGGTGATGTTGATGGGCATGCTAGTTTGATTCGAAGAAAACCACAGAAACTCCAAAAAACGAAAAAGCAGGCAACAACGATAGTCTGTGAATGACTTTATTACCTAAAGCGCTTTTCGTACATACAGTGTACGAACTTCTTCAGAGAAACCAGATCATTAAAATCAGTTCACATAAATACCCTACCACAATCAGCTGATACTAAAAAGCAACAATTATCTTAAGGATACAACACCGTAAACATGCATTTGTCCTAACGATTTTTAAACAGTATTAACAATTTAAAAATGTTTTATGCACTTGTATCAAAAATATATATATTCATAAAAATCCACAAAATAAATTGATTAGACTGCATATAATATCAAAAATAGAAATAAAAATGAATAATAACAAATAAATATAATATATAAACTATTTCACTATGGCTACCATGGAGAGTACATTTACTGCTTGCTAACAAATGGCCAGACTTCTGTGACTGTGGTGCTTGCTAAAGCATTCTACACACTGCTTCAGCTGTGGTCCAGTGTATTGACTTAGTTTGGTCCCATGACACCCTTAGGATGATTCAAGCCTGTTTACTCTTAAAGAGCTCAGTTTATGCAGCTGGATTCCAGCTGTTTCACTAAGAAGTGGAAGGCAGACTCAAAGCAGTTCACTCACTGTTGGCCAGTATTCTCAGTGCACTTGTTCCTCTTGTTGCAGCTCACAAGGAGGATCAATCCTCTTCTTTCAGCTTTTCCCAGTTAGGGGTTGCCACAGTGAAACTTCAGTCTGCTAATGATTGGCAGTGGATTTTTATGGTGCCAAGTTGCTAGCCCGATACCCAACCTTCAAAGAAGGCACATCCATTCATGCATGCACCTACCTGCATGTCTTTAAATGTCACAAGACCGCAGGGAGGACATCCAGATTCCACACAGAAGGCACTCCAGCCTTGAATCGAACGGGCGAACCTCTTGCTGTGAGGCGACAACATTAACCATCCTAAAAATCTGTTACTGTGTTGCAGGAATAACACATCCACTGTGTGACTGTATCCAGTGGTTGGTACGTCCATGGAACAGAATGAATGCATTCACCAGAGCCACATCACACAAGAACTAGAACATGTTGTACTACCAGTTGTGGGCTTTTTGTGTGGTCAGGTACTGTGTCATGGACTGATATTTCTGCCTGCCCCATTCATTTAACTGTTGTACATGATCACAACTTGTAGACATGGCACTGATGCCCTTGTTCCATCATGTTTTCTCATGTGTTCTGGAGACTGACAGCATGGGCGTACTGTCAGTTGGGTCTATATCACGTTGTCAAAGTTTTACAACTATATGGTCGAACCCATATGTTTGAAGTTGTCAGACTTCGAAAACATAAAAAAAATAAATAAATAAATTACCTGGTGGTTGTAACGTGCCCCCCACACCCCCCACTCTTTAAATATATTTTTGGCTTTTCCCGGTTAGGGGTCACCACAGCGGATCACCTGTCCACTCATGATTGGCAGTGGAGTTTTTACGGTGTCGAGTTGCCAGCCTGACACCCAACCTTCCGCAGAAGGCACACACATGCACGCACTCACACCTAGGGTCAATTTAGAGTGTCCAATCCACCTACAGCATGTCTTTGGGAGGAAACTGGAGCACCCTGAGGAAACCCACGCGACCACAGGGAGGACATGCAGACTCCACACAGAAGGCACCCCAGCTGAGGATCGAAACAGAGAACCTCTTGCTGTGACAATGCAGTACAGTGCGTAAAGGGATGATTTGCCTTTACTGCACTGTAGCGCAATCTCTGAGTTGGTATATTTAAAGAGCGGGGGGTGTGGGGGGTGCAGCCCCTCACGTGGGAGGTGCAGGGAGGCTTGCCCCCGTGCTTACAACCATCAGGTAAGTTTTTTATTATTTTGTTTTACAACTTCGAACATATGGGTTTGACCATATAACATTCGAAGTTGTAAAACTTTGACAACATAATATAGACCCCTGTCAGTTCAGTAGCTAGCAGTGGAAAGCTCTGCAACTGCTTGTAGCACCCATAAGGTGCTTTGCCAATGGTCTGTCTGTTAAGTGTTACAGGCCACCTTGCCCTTTTGGTGTGCATGGTTCAACAGCAGCAGGGGTAATCTTGCAGTAATTGGGGGCCATCTTGCAGCAATTGCTGAACCGGAGTGACAGAGGCAACGTTGTTTTCTAAGTAAACGTGATGCCTCCTACCAATCAGTCAATCTCTTGGTCAAGTCTGTGACAACCAAATGTGGCAGCCCGACCTCATTATGCTATTCAGTCTTTCCAGTGTACACCTGTAGTTCATGTATGTACCTAGTAAGACAGTCATCAGAAAGTGTCTGTCTGCAGTCATATCTTTATGCCATACCTCTTTGGTTTACCAGCCATGAGATGTCTAAATAACCACCCGGCCACGAAACTCAGCCATTGCTTTGTCTGTTGCTACCTCACAATGCAGGTCCCACAGTGTCCTGCATGTACAATGAATGCAATCCAATACGAGGTACACATGTTGCTTGTCATGGCCCATGGAGCCAGGAGGTGGGTTCAGAAAGCTGTCATTGCAGTGAGGATACTGAAGAGTTGTTTTTAAACCACTCTTGGGTCATGAAATCTGATATCAGGAAGCGCCCACCTACGTGGTTGGTTTCTCAGTACTGTCTTTATTCTGGAAGGCATATAGATCTCTCTTTCTCTCTCTCTATAGATATATATATATATATATATATATATATATATATATATATATATATATATATATATATATATTCACAGACCAAAAAGTGTTAGATCCAAGGCACATGGGGCTACTTTGAAGATCAACCTTTTGTGCTACAGCCTGCCTCAGCTCAGAATAACAGTTTATTTCATTGTCAGTAATGATGTAGAGTTTGTGTGAAAACCTCAAATTCATGAAGACCATTTCTGTCTGTCTGGACTCTGTTTACATGGCCTACTGGCCCCACAAAATCATCAGTGTGTATTGCTGTTCTGCATCTCTCCCTTATGATGTCCTTATGTGGTGGGTATACTCAGTGTGCTGCACTAGGGATGCCTGGCACATTTTGTAATGGAACGTTGTGCACAATGCATAGATGGAGCTCTGTATGCATTGCCACTGCCATCTATCTTATCTTTCCTTGTCTGACCCACATTCGAAGTAATGCAGGAGTCACCGTATGGAGGCATCATCATTCTTGTTCGATGAACTTTGCTTCGACTCTTAACCAATGGACTATCTCTGGCATACTGCACACAGGAATCCACACCACAATAGCAAGCATATCCTTATCCTTGTCTTGAATGTGAATTTCACAGGCGGTAGAGGATTTCTTTTACCCGTTAGTGCCAGCATGCCCATTCGTCCACATAGCTAGAAGGCAGTTCATTGGCAAGACTGCTGTCCAATGATTTTTTTGCAACCAAATTCTTTAACAGTGCTAGTGGTACTTCTTCCTCAGTAACATAATCAGTTTTACTATTGCTTATATGCTCTGCAATTGCATGTTCCAGTGATCTTGTCAGCAAAGGTGTGTCAATGAAGGTCATCATCTGCATCATTCTCCTCATTTTCAGTCAGGTTCTGGTTATGTCATAGTAGAAAATCAACATGCATGTCAGGCCCACTAGTTTTGCTACTAAATTCAGTTTCCACTTCTAACATACAAATCTTACTTGATTTCTTCTGAGTAACTGCCATCGTATTTGATTGGGGTTTATGGTAGTTTATCAAAGTTTTACTGTGTCAAAATTCATATGGTCGACACCACATGATCGACAACTTAAAATATTGAAAACTAACTAAAAAATGTAAACAGAATTACATGGAGGTCACAGTACAGTGGAGATCAGGGAATGTGTGCTTTTCACTACTGTAGTGTGATCTCAGAGTTAGTATATAAAATTAGCAGGGGGTGTAGGGGTGCAAGGGGCTTACGCCCCTTGCAGGAACTCAGTTTATCTTTTCCAGTTGTTTTTTGATATTTTAAGTTGTTGATCATATGGTGTCAACCATATGAATTTAGTCAAAGTAAAATTTCGATAAACTAATATAAACCCATTTGATGACAAGAGAGGATGTGTTATACAAAACACAAGAGGATAAAATAACAAATACCATTACATACCTTCAAAGACCACATTTTGAAGGTATGGCAACTAACAGTATGTAGCTATTTTTTTTTCAGATGGAACTATACATACATCACAGAAAACTAAAGAAACTGTTGTATGTTAGTATGTTCCCTTTCAGTAATTTCTGAAAAGTGTGAAACATACCATAACCTAAGCAAATTGAAATATCAATGTGTATTAATACAGCTCCTGTCCTGTCATCAGTACAAAAGTATTGATGGCAAATTCATTATGACAGCTTACTCATCACCTTGCTATGGTCTCTTACAGAGCTGTTCTCAAAAAGTATGAAAATCATGAACTGTTATATTTCTGTAGTTGTGTTTTCATACACATATTGCATCACAGCCAAGTAGTAAATATTGGTGACCACTTCCAAGGTAGCTTAATCTATGACAGTGCCATGGTCTAATAGAAAGATATTCCTAAAGTATATGAAATCATGCAAATTTCCTAACTTAAGTAGTCACAAGAGCAAAATGTATTGTGCACAAATAAAAGGCTGTAATACTGCTGTCATGAAATATTCCACAAAATAGAAATCCTCATCATTCAAGTAGTACAAACCTTCTCCTTTCATTTCTGACTGTCATATTTCTAAATGTGGTAATGATACACCTGTCTTAGTAATGTGACCACCAGTGGTAATTAGGCAGCGGTTTTCATGACGTGATAATGTCTCTTTGTTACAGAATAACTGCATATATTGTAATGACATTCCAAATGTGATAATGGCCCACACTTGATTCAGCTACAGTTTTGCATTTTCAGGCATAGGTGATAATTGCAGCGCATAATCTTCATTATATTCTAGGTGTCACAGTATTCCCTTTCCATCAGTCAAAGAACAAATCTCTCTTGGATTACTTGCTGCTGCCCGAATCATAGAGTGCAACCCACGTTAACAAATTTGACTAGGAAGCTATCAGGACTGTAAAATCTATTTACTTATAAAAAATTATTTTGAAGAATTTGTTTTTGTTTACCATGGATATCACTTAAGTGAATTACAGTAACATCTCAGAAGCACAGAGGGTTGCAGTCAGTAGTGCTACTGCCAGAGTGTGTTTCACACTTCATAGCATTCAGAAAATGCGTGTTGTTGCAAAACCCATTGCTCTGTCAACTCTGTCAGACTTTATTGCTCATTCAAGTGGATGTTGGTGCAAAAAATAGTGGAATATTTAATAACTGCCATGCTTTTGGCCAGTTGTCACCCCATTACTTTTGTCTTTGGCCACAATTCTTGTAGTCACTCCACCCACCACACACAAATTGAGGACTACAAAAAAAATCTCTTCTCCTCTGAATTTGTAGCAAACTGCTTGCTACAGTGGTACCATACACTGACAGCTTCAAGGGTTCAGACACGACAGTCAAATGGCATTCATAAGGTTATTCTGATACTGCATTCCTGCCGTTATGCTCCACTATCCACAAATTTACAGAATGCCACCGATTTCCCTTTGTATATTTGCCCTGTCCCTCATAAAAAGTGATTTTGTTTCATGTAAATTATTTATAATTACAGTCAGTCAATGATGCCAGACTAGACTTAAATACAAAAAAAAATTTGACAGTCTGCATTCCAGCATGGAGTACTACAATCTGAAATGAACTTTGATTTGTGATCCAGGAACACTGGGTCCCTAATGGCAAATAGCTGAGGCTTGACTATAGTCTGGGACCCCAAACTTTATGATAGAAAGGTTAACCTTGCCTTCCTTCGTTTAGGCAGCATTAGTAAACCCAAAATTCTTGACTTAGCAAGTAGCATTCTTAATTGCAGTCACCTTATCTAGAATAGTATCAGAACATGAGGCCATTATGTGTGAAGAGCTTTATATCACATTCCACAAGCACAGCGTGACCCTGCACATTAACCCCTCATTTTATGCCTAACATGGTTTCAGAACTAGTCTGCAGTTAAGCTGTACAACTGCTTGTTCTGAGACACGGAAGTAAACAAGAGGAAGAGAATTTTACACTCTGGATGCTCACATGCAACTGAGTTACTGTCTGGACTAAACAAAGGCCATCAGAAAACCAGAACCATTATTTGTCTGCTTTGCTGAGAGCAAGCTGTTGCTAGATGTCTTCAGACAGCCTGGCTCCAGATGAGATCCACATCAAATTTTGTTAGGAGACCAGCAAAAGGTTATGTATGAAAGAAACAGGCCACATTTTACTAGAGGCATAGCAACTACATTGGCTTTCATGTTAGGAAATGCAGGATATCTTTGAAACAACCACATAGTCCTCTGTTCATACTTTCTCAAAGCACTGTCGATTGTATGGGACAAGGGCAGGGTTTATCTGTACCATCCTGAAGGACATTTCTTCATTTCTGTGCAGTGATCCACCTCCTCTTTCCTGAGCTCTTTTCTGTGCAGTTCTAGAAATCTTTCCTACAGTGATGAATGCAGCAGTGATCCACAGAAAGAACATAGTACAGTTGTGTTGGTAAATTGCTATAATTGTTGATGTCCAAGTATAGTCAGTGCTGTAGTCTTATTCCTGTCCTCCTCCTCTGCTATTGCAACCCATTTCCCGTTCCCATTTCTTTAATGCTACTTGCATTATCCGTGTTTCCTCTCTTTTTTTTCTATTGCAGGTCACCATCAAGGGCTGTTATTCACCAACTCATAGACCATGGACTCTTGTGTCTCAAATACTAAGGACTGTCATTTAGGCTAGCACTGGTGCAAGTGGGGCAAGGAAGAACTAAAGATGGCAAGGATAGATTCCACTTGTGTACCAAGTATGTGAAGACATCCAAGGGTAAGGGATGTCAGCTTGGCCATTGGGGAAGGGAGTCCAACTCTGAAAGTCCAGCCAGACATTGGACCTCAGCTCTGGGGCAGCTTTCCATTTAGTGGCCACACTTGAATATCTACAGTTATGATAAACTGCCTACAAACTGTACTTTTTACATGAGACACTTTAAAATTGAATTTTAATAAAAACATTGCAACCATAGACAATTTAATAAATAAATGGTCCAAAATGAGAGTCTCGATGGATGAGAAATTATCAATTATAAAGATGGTATTACTCCCTAAAATCTTATACATAATTCAGTCTATATCAGTACCTCCTTCATACTCAATCATCAAAAAGTTTAACACTATGATTAAACAATTCCTCTGGCACCCAATTAAACCTATAATTGCGTTATCATATATGTATAGTTGGGATATTGGTGGTATTGCACTACCTAATCTAGAATTATTCAATCTCTTCAGTAATTAAATCAATTTCTTATCTTATAGACAGTAATTATTCAGCTAAGTGGAAAGAATATATCTTGTTTTTGTCTCAAATTTCAGTAAATAATAATGATACCCACATTAAATTTAACAACACATTTATTTGGAGATTGAAAGAATTCTTCTCTTATCATACTCAAATATTTAAATCCTACTTGTTTGTTTGTGTCTTTCGGCTTTTCCCAGTTAGGGGTTGCCACAGTGGAACTCCGGTCCGCTAATGATTGGTAGTTGATTTTTACGTGCCGAGTTACCAGCCCTGACGCATGACCTTCAACGAAGGTACACCCATTCACGCATGTCTCCACGCAGAAGACGCTCTAGCTGAGAATCGAACCGGACAGCGTCTTACTGTGAGGCGACAATGCTACCGCAGCACCACCACCGCGGATTTAAATCCTACTACATAATTCTAATTTTAAGATCCTTTAATAATTTTTGTTCTTAGATGTAAAATATATAATTCTAATTTTAAGATCCTTTAATAATTTTATTCTTAGATATAAAATATATGAAAGCTGGATATTCCTTATTTTCTCCTTAGCTTATACACAAGGGATAATTTTTTTCTACAGATTACAATAAAATGTTATTATGCATCAAATGATGAATAATCGTGAATTAAAATCAGTTAATACCCTTATAGAAGAGAATAATCTTGATTCAAGGTTATGGCTAGAATTACAAGAAGTTAGAAAATACATTAAGGATAAACTTGATCTAATCCCCACTACAACTAAGATTTTAATCCCTAAACTTATACAGTATTTAACTGTTTTGACTCGGCAGAACAGTTCAATGAAAATTAGTCTTTTTTCACATATATATAGAACAATAAAATCAGACTTGGATATATACACTGATAATTATTGGAAATTTTTCTCTAGCATCAGTAATTGTTATCCTTCAGATATAGATAAATTAAATATTCGTCAATCAGCTGGTAAAACTACATCTTCACTCAAATGGAGAATGTTTACTTGGGGATTTCTAAATAGATTATTTCTCACACCTTACAATATGAATAAGATAACTAAAGATAATGTTTTATGTTGGAGATGTAAAAATGAAAAAAATGCAGATTGAACACATTTTATGATTGCTTACTTTTAAACAACTTTTGGGAGGACATTAATACTTTTCTA
Organism: Protopterus annectens; assembly: GCF_019279795.1. Taxonomy (NCBI): domain Eukaryota; kingdom Metazoa; phylum Chordata; order Ceratodontiformes; family Protopteridae; genus Protopterus; species Protopterus annectens. The sequence goes on from NC_056749.1 coordinate 398,175,379, forward strand.
CAGGCAGTCTTTACTGATACTTTTTCACTCAACAAATCATTAGTTTTATTTAATACTCCAATTCCAATTTGTGTAAAACCAAGTAAATATTCAATTATACAGGCTGTTTTTATCCATTGCCAGGAAAGAAATCACAAAAAACTGGAAATCTTCACATATCCCCTCTTTTCAAAACTTTAAAAATCTTCTCAAGGATGTCTCTAAGCTTGAATTGTTGACAATCAAATCCAGATCTTCAAGGAATACAACATTATATAAATATTAGAAGAGTATAAATGATTTATTGCTAAATCAGTAACTTGAATGTAAAGTCAAATAGTACTTTTGAACGTAATTGCAATATTTGTACAGTAAACATCTTTGTAAATAGTTTCTTTGTTCTATATCGTTTTCTGTTTTTTTATCTAATGTATCTAAAAATTCATTCATTTATTTTATAATAGCAGTTTACTTCAGCATTGATTTCAAGAAAATTTCATTAACAAAAAAAATAAATAAATAAACATGTTAGTAATAGTTTCCCCTTTTTCTGCATTATGCTGTACTCCAGTGATCTTGCTTGGTGATTGTGTAATGATAGAGATCTAACATTCCAAAAGAAAGCAGCCAAAAACTACCATACTGCAAAGACTGCTAATGCACCTACTATTGTGAAAAAATAATTGAAATGTATTAGGACGTTTATGATTTTGTTCAATTGTTTTATTTTCATGCTAGTCGATCTGTGTGCTGGCTGTGATTAAATTTGTTGTAGTTAAAAAAAAAAAAAAAAAAAAAAAAAAAACTTTTTTTTTTATAAAAGTTAAAAAAAAAAATTGCTGTTGTCTGCTTCTCATCCTGTTAGTAGGAAAATAGCAGATTAAGTGGGCCCAGTATTTATTATCTGCATTGCTTTGTGTTCTCTTGTTCATGCAATGAATCCTACTGAAATGATCCTTATGGTGTGAATTGTACAACTTTGCTGATCAGTCACCGTAACAGTACATGTGAATTATTACATCACATTTGCAGGATAGGCTCCCTTCTTCCTCCATTATGGTGTGTATATCAAGTCTGGTAACCACTATATTATGCAGCATGGTGGCTCAGTGGTTAGGATCTCTGTTTCACAGCTTCACTCTCTGCGGGTCAGTACTTGGTTCTGGTCACTGTCTTTGTGGAGTCTGCATGTTCTTGCTGTTTGGTTTCATATTGGTATAGTAGTTTCCTTCCACCTTGCAGAAGCATGCAGATTTATTGACTACTTCAAACAGCCCATGTCTAATTTATTTACTCTTGGTATATGGCCCAGATTGTGACTGAAAATGGTCTATGATAACTAGTTCACTTACTAGGTTAACAAGTTAATACATCATCATCAACCACTTTTTCCTATTTTAAACATGAAGTCTGGGTATTGTGTTGACTGTCGCTATCTCTCTCGATTCATTTCCACACTCCTGCCTTATTAGACACTTATGCCTTACTGTCACAGATCATCTTTCACACAATCCATCTATCTCTCTGCTGGATGCCCATGTTCCTCTTACTTTCTTCCTGTCTGTCCCAAATCATCTTCACCAGATTGTCCTCTGATTTTTTTGCACATGTGCTTGAAACACCATAATCGGTTCTCTTTTATCTTTTTTGTAATTTGAGCTACTTTTGCTTCTGCTCTTATGTTTTTATTTTCATCTGTACAGCTCAGCAAACTCCTGCCTGGTGCCTGGAGAGTTCTACAGCAGCAGAGGGACAAAAGAGAGACTTTGGAGTGATTAAGTATAATTTTTCTGCATTTTCTTGTTGCCTTTAGCTAATTCCACCTAAAACGCCGATTTTCTAGAGTTTCTGTGATTTAAAAAACTCGTTTCAGCAACATATTGTACTTATTTTACTGCCTGCACTTTAACAAAGTCGTTTTTGTGTTTAAATTACCTATTTAACTGTTGTAGGCTACACACTCAAGTGTGATAGCCATTTATGTTCATTTAAAGTGTTTTTTGATTATATCTGCTTTATTTTCTGGGAAAAAAAAAAAACTTGTTTTCCCACCCTTCTAAGCTAGTATAGTCCAGTTTTCAGGTTAGTGCTGAATTCAGGGCTGTGTTACAAGTTTCTGTGTTTGCCCATACCTTACTTGGATAGAAGGAAGTTTCTCTGTTCATTGTGAGAGAGGGAGCTTTGAGCAGCCTATCTGTCCCTATAGGAGTGGTTTCAGCCCAGACATTAGTAGTTTATTGGCCATTTTAGGCTAATTTCTATCTCTTTCATTTCCCTGTTATAAAACCTGCATTTGCGCAGTTTTGCCGGTTAGCCCAGGGTATAACTATTCATGGCTCCTCAAAGTCTACTCTTCAATTTTTCCCTTGGAACTAGACAAACTTTCACCTTAAGCACTCAAACCATTCACTTCTCATCCCGGCACTTGCTCAAAACTCATAGCAAGCACTAATAAACCTTAGCACTAGACCCCCCCCCTATTCTGCAGTTAAGGACAAGGCTCTCTATTTGATCTTACCAGCCAATCAGTAAGATTGTTCACTGTACATACCCAGGTATGTCCAAAGGGTAGTGTCAGGTGTACTCTCTGGTCCAACTGGTGAATATGGGCATTTTGTGGCAATGTTACAATTGTTCATGTACACAGACAACCCTCTCCTCCTTCCACCAAACACTAATACATGTGAGAGATGCAATTATACAGCCAAACTGGAGGCTAAGCTCTCAACCCAAGACTGGACCAGGCAGTCAAAAGGAGAAGGGAATTACTTGCATCACACCACCAGTCTCACATAGACCTTTGAAACCAGCTCCAGCAAAAAAACTCACATAAATACACAAAAACATACTCGGAGGCTCTAAATAAAAATCTGCAAAAGCAACCGAGACCTCCAAAGCAGACATCCAAACAACCTCCACCCCCCAACACAAACCATGAAACACATAAGAAAACCAGTGTGCCATGCAATCACAGTCCTTAAGGCAAAATAACATACCCAACACACTAGTAATAGGTGATTCTATAGTCTGGCACACTGACGTCCCACTCACTAGGCTGAACAAGGAGAAGGTTACTGTTAGCTGCCTGTCGGGTGCCAGGATCCGCCACATAACACAAGCACTCAGGTCACTGCAGAACAAGTATAAATATGACTCTGTCATTGTCCATGTTGGTGTGAATGATCTGAGCCATACCTCCCTGGACTACATGAAAAGAGACATGGAGGAGCTCTCTGATCATGTAGCCCAAGTTGGTATGACCCTGACCCTGAGTAGCATCCTGCCCTCACCAAAAATAATACCACGGTATAGAGAGAAAATTATCAATTTCAACAATTGGCTAAGCTTCTGTTGTCATTCAAAGGGGATCCAGTGTCTGTTAGCCTGGGATGACATACTCGACAAGCCACGTTGCTTCGCTAGAGACGGCTTGCACGTGTCACCCTTAGGCTTTCGAATACTGGCCAAGGCTCTTGCCACCCCCATAGTGCCTTTTTTAGGCAAAGCTCAAAAGACACCCCCCCCCCCGTAAATAGTGCAAGTAACAAAAAAACTGAGGGTAATGTTACTCAGTGCCAGAAGTCTAAACCTCAAAATGCACGCACTCAAGGCACTCCTCAGTATGGAGAAAATCAGTATATGTGCAGTAACAGAAACCTGGTTTAAGGCTTTAGAGAGCACCCAGCACTACCATGCTATAACTCATACCATACATTTTGGCCACAAAACCCAGACCGAAATACAAAAGGCAGGGGAGTATCCATATTCATCAAGGATACCCACACCTCGAGGTTAGTGGCACAGCACGATGCTTCAGAGATCATCCACGTGAAACTAACAACGGGCAAAACTGCTATTCAAATTATAGCATGCTACAGATCACCCACCATGTCCCAGGACCCCCAGTCCGCATTCCTGGAAACACTGGGAAACATAAAGGTCCTACCAAACACCCTGATATTGGGTGATTTCAATTACCCAAACAGTAACTGGGAGAACTACTCAAGTACAAACTCCCTTGCCCAACATTTCCTAGAATTTATAAACTCAAATACTCTAGATCAACTGGTCAACACCCCCACCAGTGGTGATAACATATTGGATCTGGTCATCGCCAACATGGGCGACCGGTGTTCCACAACAGACGTCAACCCCTTGTTGGTTAGATCTGACCATAAACTAATCACTCTGGATATCCACATTCCGCCACCACCCCCAGTCAAAGAAACCACAGTGAAAAACTTTTCAAAAGCAAACTTCACGTTACTTAAGACCAAGGTGGAAAGTTTCAAAGCCCCCATGCTAAAGGATAATGCTGTCCAAGCTGCAAAATCCTTTACTAATGCACTCTACGGGCACCTACAAGAATGTATGGATTGTGCTATCCCAAACAAAACCAAGACTCACTCCTCCAAGAAAAGGAATCCAATCTGGTGGACCCCTGCCATAAACAAGCTCTACAATAGAAGGAGGAAACTAGTACAGAAAAGAGTAAAATCCCAAGAAGGGAAGACATCCCTGGTCAGTATCAGCAAGAAACTACGTTACCTCATAAAATCATCCAAGGCTAGCTTCGAAAGAAAAATTGCCATGGACTCCAAAGGTAACCACAAGGCATTCTTTAGCTATGTCAAGAATCTAAGTGGCAGTTCTCAGATCTGCTTGGAGTTAGTGCAGAATGGCACAAAATACACTGAACTGACTGATATAGCCAACATCCTGGCAGACAGGTTCAGTGCAAACTTCACCCCCCTCTCACCCCCAAAAGGGCCCATAGCTACACCAGAAGAAAGTAGTGCCCCTGAAGTCAGACACTCGGGTTAAAACAGCCCTCTCCAAAGCCAAAAACACAGCATCAGTGGGACCAGATGGTGTCCCAGGCTGTGTCCTACACGAGCTCAAAGATGAACTAACCCCTCACCTTAACACACTGTTTAAACTCAACCTCTCCACAGGCTTTGTGCCCACAGAGTGGTGCACAGCAATGGTTATTCTGCTCCACAAAGGTGGAGCCACAGCGGACCCCGGGAACTGTCGCCCTATAAGCCTGACTAGCTTGGTCTGCAAAGCTGTGGAATGCATCATCATAGATCTCATTAGCAGAGACATTGGAAACCTCCAAACACTGGACCCTACCCAGTTCAGCTTTGTTAAGGGCAGATCATGCCTCCTAAACCTGGTGGACTTCTTTGAGACAGTTACCAAGGCTCTAGACGAGGGAAAGATGGTCCACACAGCCTACCTAGACCTCGCAAAGGCCTTAGGCACCATTCCCCACTCTGGTATTATAGACAGCCTCACCAGCCTGAACATAAACCCCTACATCACGAGATGGGTTGCCAACTGGCTCATGGACAGAACCCACATCGTAAGAGTTGCGGGAGCTAGGTCTGACTCTAAACCGGTTACAAGTGGCATTCCCCAGGCCTCAGTCCTAGGATCCCTCCTGTTTGGCATTTACTTCTCAGAGGTACAGGCAAGCACAGAAGGACTATGGTTGACCAAGTTCTCAGATGACTGCAAACTAGGGGCTATAATTGACTCTCCGGCTGACACAGACATCCTCCAAAAGGGTCTCACTGAGACAGATACCTGGTGTCAAAACCATGGCCTCAAGCTAAATGCGAAAAAGTGCATAGTCATCCCCTTTGGAAAAAAATAAAGTACCCACAAATATCACACAGGTGGTAGCCCCCTAAATATGGAAGAAGTAATAAGGGATCTGGGGACCCAAGCAGATAGTAACTTCTCCTTTGATAATCACATTGCCAAAGTGGTTAGAAAATCCTTCTATGTGGCCCACCTAATCACAAAAGGGTTTGCATCCAGATCGAAAGAGGTCATTGGGCCCCTCTACGCATCACACCCATCATTGAGTACAATGCCCCATTTGGGGTGTACCTTACAAGACACCTGCAACAACTGGAAAGACCACAGAAGTACATCACCAAGAGGATCACTGGCCTCAAGCAGATGCCCTATGCAGCTCGACTGAAGAAACTCCAGCTGTACTCGGTTGCATACCACCTACTCAGAGGTGATCTCTGCCTGACATACAAGACCATGTCCAACCCAGAATTAATGAACATGCTCCACCTAAAGTAAACCATATCCCCTTGAGCTACACGCTCCAGGGATCTAAACCTCACCACACCAATAAGTAGGACGTACTGGAGGGATAGATTCCTGTCCCAGAGACTTCCCATGCTCTGGAACAAGATTCCAATCTACATTAGGCAGAGCTCCTCCCTAACCCTCTTCAAGAGAAACCTTGACGAGTGGATGGGAAACAGGACATTTACCCCAGGGATCACTTCAATGGCTCTGCTGGACAGAGGCATAGGGAACTAATCTAAGGGGGTGGCGAAAGACAACACATTCTAGTTTATAAGCTTATAAATGCCTTCGGGCAGATAGCCTAGTACCTACCTATGAACCTATCTGTCCCACAGTGTACATCCTACCATCCTTCTCAGGAACTTCATTTCTATCATCTCTACCTACTTCATGTGCTGTAACATTACTGTCCAGGTTTCTGTACCATAAAGTAGTACTGGTCCCAGTACTGTTTTCTACACCTTACTTTTCAGCTTCTTTGGTATTCTTGTGTCCTACACTACACCTGACACTATGCCAGTTAGTTGTAGCCACTCATACTCTAGCTTTGACCTCATCATTCAGGCTTCCCTTCTCCTCAACCACCCCTCCGAGATACTTAAAGTGGTTAGCTTGTTCCATTATCTTCCCTTCTTTCTCAATTCTAGCTTCTCCTGATTTCTCCAATTTGCTACCATTCTCTTATCTGTGTTTAGGTTTATCCCATGTGCCTTCAGTTTTGCATTCCACCCCCCTATTCTTTGCTGAAGTTCTTGCTCAGCATCTGCCTGTAATGCCACATCATCTGCATAAAACAACTTTGTTGATCTGTCCCCTCCAACCCATTTGCTAATGTCATCCATCACCAGTATGAACAGCAGTAGCCTGAGAGCTGGACCCTGCTGCACACCCATTCCCACTTGGAACCCCTCTGTAAGACTAAATACTGTTTGTACTCGTCATCGGGTCCTTGTACATAGCCTACACTAGTTCTACCAATGTTTGTGGGACATCAAACCAACACAGGACTGCCCAAATCAGGTTCCTTGGACCCTTCACAAACTAGCAACCAAACTGCAGTAAAACAAACCAAGAACTCCATAGACCATAGTGGAACAAACTGCTACAGTCTACTGAGTTCTTTCTTGGGACCTTGTCATGCTTTCTCCAAGTCTAGGAATGCCCATTTGGACTCTCTCCTCATCTCTAACTTCTTCTCAAGTATCTGTCTCACTGCAGAATGTCAGATAAGTTGCGCTAGATCCTGATCTGAAACCAAACTGATCATCTCCCATCATACTTTCTACTAGTCTGCATATTTGTTTATCAATTACCCTGTCCAAAACTTTCATGCAGTGTGACAGGAGTTTGATACCTATGTACTGCCCACAGTTGTGGATGTCTCCTTTGTTCTTCTACACTGGCATGAGTATGCTGATTCTCCATTCATTTGGGATACACCTTTCTCTCCACATTGCTATGAGTACCCTCAGAAGCCATTTCTCCCCTATCTCACCCAGCATCTTTATCGTATCTGCTGTGACCTTATCTGAACCTGCTGCTTTCCCTGATTTTATTTTCCTTGGTGCTATTCTTACTTCTTTTAGGGCGAGTTCCTCTTCTCTCATTGTAGGCTGTGTCTGGGGCAGTATAGTTTCCATGGGGCTTTCTTCATTCGGAAGCTGCTGGAGTTATTCCTTCCATCTGCCTTTGATGTTCTGTGGACTCGTGAGTAGGTTGTTGCTGGCATCCCTTATGAAGGGTGTCTGACTATCTTCTTTATCCTTCTGCCTTTCCCTTGTAACCTGATGTAATTTCTTTGTGCCATCTACTGAGTCACTTTCTAGAAGCTGGTAGAGTGCCTCCAATGCCCTGTTCTTTGCCATTGCAACTCCTTTCATATCTTCTTTGTTAGCTAACCAGTATTCCTTCTTTGACAGGTCTATCTTTTTTATCTCCCACTTTTTTCTGCACTCCTCCTTTCCTTTGATCACTTTCTGGACTTATGTATTCCACCACCAGCTTTCCTTATGTACCTTATTTCCATACATGGCTTGGCCACTTTTCTGTTCTGTAGTCCTCACACATGCAGTTTTGAGGTGCTGCCATTCTTTAACTCCTCCAATTTCCTCCTCTTTTTGGAGTGTTAGAGCCCTGAGTAATTCCTTGAACCATTGTACTTACTCTCCAATTAACTTCGAGTCTTCAGCCTGGTCTTTGTTGACCTTAGAGCCTTCTCTGACCACTACCTGCAGCTAATTGAGGCAACCAATGGTTTATGCTGTGGGCTGGCTGTTTCACTGGGCATGACTTTGCAATCACTGATTCTAGCCCAGTGCCCTTTCCTTACAAGGAGGAAGTCTACCTGAGTTTTATGTTGTCCACTTTTGTGTGTGATCTTATGACTGTCTCTCTTTCTGAGCCATGTATTGGCTACTATCAAGCCATTTGCCAGAGAGAGGTCTAGAATGGCCTCTCCTTTATTCCTGTTGCCCCACCTATGTGGACCCAGACAGTCCTCATATCCTGTTCTATTTGTCCTGATATGTGCTTTCAGGACATCAACACCAATTCATGCTGCCCTGCTTTGTCTGGTAGCTCCTGCAAGTGCTGTATGAATGCACTCTTTTCCTTACTATCACAACCCTGTTGTGGGGCATAGGCTGAGATTGTGAATACTGCCCTATCATTACACTGGAGTCTTGAGTCCCGTGAGCATTTCACAAATTCTGTTGACATTCCTAAATGCTTTCTGAAGCCTTTCTCTGATCAGAATTCTCACACCATTTCTAGTTTGTCCTCTGGCTGAGTAGTAGACTCTGGATCCCAAGCCAAGTGGTTTTCCTGCACTGCCCTTCCATCTCTTGGATACATAGGATGTCCAGCCTCCTCCTCACAGTCATGTCATCCACTTCCAAGTTCCATCTTGACCGTGAACTTACATTGTGTAGCAAGTCTTAGTTCATGTTTGGCATTTTGATTGGTTTTATGTCCAGTTTTGACTCCTCAGCAGAGCTATTCCAGGTAACCCAGGCTTGGCAACTGGACAGTAACTTATTGACTCAGGGCTGCTTGGCTTTATGGCGGGCACTGACTGATCAATAGAGGCACATACATTCATCTTACCATTAGCATGGGCCCCTGAAATGGGACGGAGTAGGATAGGTCCTCAACCCACTTATCACTGGCAAATACCAATGCCCATTTTGTGACATTAGTCAGCATGACTGAATCACCTACTGCCATATTTTACACCAAATGACTAGCCCTGCCATGGCATGCAGTCTGTGATCCATACACTCCTATCTTGACGATACTGCACACCACAACAGATGCTCAAAACGGTTGGCCTGTACAATCCTTACCCCTACAGGGCATCATGTAGAGTCTGTGCAGCTGCCCACAGTTCCATTCATTGGTGAGTTTGAGATGGAAACACTCAGCATGTTTTATCGAGAAAAAATACTTTTACTTAGACCTGGATGCCTTTTGAGACTTTAGTTAAAATATTTGTTACGTATGTAACTGGAGTTTGATCTTTCTTTTCTCTCTCTCTCATGCTCTGTGTTAGTGTATGCACATATATGTGTGTGTGTGTGTGTGTGTGTGTGTATATATATATATATATATATATATATATATATATATATATATATAAAAAAAACACACACACAGTTTACCTTCATATTGTCGATCACACATGATCGACCGACCACTTCATTGAACCATTTCCGCGAAACCAGAACTAAGAATCCTTCCAAATGTCGAATAAATGTCGAATTTCGACATTTCTGACTGCTCCACACCAGTGCTACCATGGGTCAAAAAGGGGGAGAGATTTTGCCGTTCGGAAATGTGGTGTTCATAGTTTTGGGCAGTCGCACTTCGGTATTCGCGGAAGCGGAGTCAACCATAATGTAATCGACAATATGAAGGTAAACCTACACACACACACACACACACACATACCCATGTGTGTATATGTTATGAGAAACAGTTGAGACTATTGTGCATTTCATACTGTTCACATACTTCTTCGCTTGTGTTATTTTGCATTTCTCTACTCTTCTGACATATTTTGGCTGCATTTCCCTTCTTAGGGTGACAAAAAAAGAATAGAAGTAATTGTATAGGGTGTACTCCTTTGCGGATGAGCTACACTGTAGTGGCCATGGCTCAAGAATACAGTTCTGTACACTAGGACCTGTCTGAAGAAAATATGGTCAAGACTGATAACTACTTCCAAAAGTGACTGCTGCACACATTTGTTTCTTTTGTTCATAGATCTCAGAATCTCTGCACCTCATAATCTTCTGCCTGATGGTTTGAGTTATAGATTAGTGTTTTCCCTGTGTAGCACTTCTGTACAGCAGTTCTCAGCATGGAAGTAGAGAGTAGAGACCATTCAAACAGGTACCTATGAGTGTGAACTACTTCATTTGTTTGCTGAAAATCTTTTCAGTAGTGCAAATGCCCATTGCTGACTTTTTAATGTTGCATGTTTTATTTTTCTAGCAGATACTGCTCATTTTGTGTTTACTTAAGGAAACAGAATTTGAATTTTCGTATCCTTAATATTCCTGTTGATGTTCTTCATTCCACATTGCTGCAGTCCTAACCATTGGGTAGTCCGCTGTCCAGTCGGCCCGAATACCAAAGTATATGGCTGACGTCGGTCAAGGCGCATTAGACTGACGTCAGTACGTCAGGGTACTAATGCGCATGACCGACGCCATATCTTCAGTCGTTTTTGCAGCATGGTCCGATGCAGAAGCAGTTCTTGCGAGTGCAGGTTGGCGTTCTGAAATATTTCCGAAGTCGGAGTTTCAGACCGAATCAAAGTTGGCTAAGTACCCCGTTGGGGAGCATTTTGGTTTTTTCTTGCCTCAGTATTTAACCGGATGTCAGAAAAAGTGAATAACTGTATTTCTTGTGGGAAACAGATACCTCATAGGGATTACCATACTCTGTGTATACCTTGTTTAGGGCCTGAGCACGACGTTGTTGGTTGCCGCTCTTGTGCTAGATTTAATAAACGCACTATTAAGAGAAGGTTAGACTGTGCCAGGTTAGTGTTTGGGAAGCGTTGTAATTATAAAATGCCGTCTGATGCTCCGACGCCCGCTTCGTCTAAGAAGCGCAAAGACAAAACAGCGAAGCCTAGGGTTGATGAACCGGCAGTCCCGGACGTCGGTTCTTTAGAAGGCTCTGTGGAGCCAGAGGTTTTGCCAGGAGTTTCTTTGGAGTCTCAGGCAGAGACTTTATTGTTACAGGATGTGCCCTCTCCGGAGGTAGGCCAGGCTGAGGGGGCTTCTCAGGTAACTGTTCTTCCCTCTGTTCCCAAGATAGTTAGAGCTTCTCCTACTGTTGCCAAAACTTCTTTCAGAGGTAGGCCAAGTTCAGCTACAGTGGGGGTTTCGCCTAGCACTTCAGGTTCTGTGCCTAAGAAACATATGCTTAAAATGGCAGAAGATTTAATTACTATGATTAGAGGCTCTATGCCCCCTCCTGATGAGGCCTAGGGTGGAACCTGAGTTTGAGAGTTTGGAACAGTATTCAGAGGCTTCGGAGTCTTCTGCGGAAGACTTACAGGACTTTCCTCCTTATTCTGATTCTGATGTGGATGATTCCACACCTACAGCTTCTCCTCCTGAGGATTTCTCATTTTCAGAGACTCTGCATTCCATGAGGGAACACTTTAAATGGGAAGGCCAAGATTACTCTGATTCCAGGAAAAGGCTTAGGGAATTCTTATTTTTACCACAACATAGGCCCTTAGCTGTACCTCCTGTGTTGAATGTGGTGGAAGATGATTTTGCAGAGGCTTCCCTGAACCCTGACTCTTTGCCTCCTGCTCCTGTTAAACCTGATAGGTACTATAGGGTGCCCGAAGCTCATAAGTATTTGTTTAAGAGTCCTAGGGCGGACCCAGAAACTGTTTCTCAGGGGCCTAAAGGTGTTAAGGCCTCTGTGGTTAAAAATCCTGTTCCCACTGATAAAGAGGCAAGGGCTTTGGATAGGTGGGGAAAGAAAGTGTATACTTCTTCCACTCTAGCCATGAGAGCGTTGAATTGTCAGTTTCACATGCTAAAATATCAAAATTATCTCCTTTCACAATTGAAATCTAAGGTGGATGCTTTGGCGGAAGGTATAGAGTGTAAAGAGTTGCTGGATTTACTTCATGTGTCTGAACAAGTGGGTAAGCATTCTTTGCAATGTGGTTTTGATGCTGTGCAGGCCTCCTCGAGGGTGGCTGCCACTAGTTCTGTTCTTCGAGGCATGCCTGGTTGAGGGATCAGAATTTAGCTGAGCATGTTAAGACAAGGATTTTGGATGCTCCTTTACAGTCTGATGTGTTGTTTGGTTCGCCTGTGGAAGCAGTCCTGAAGAAAATGGAGGACAAAGCTAAGTCTATGCAAACTGTTAAAGATTTTTTGCAGGTGCAGCCACCGAAGTTTAGTAGAAATTGGCCTACTAAGGGATGGACATATCCTGCTTATGATTCCCAGTCTAGGGGTAGGTCTAGACGCGGTAGGGGCAGAGCTCAAGGTTCTTTTAGGCCTAGAACAGGGAGTTCACCTGCTCAGACTTCTGGTGAGGGCAGGGGTCAGTCCTTTCGTAAACAGACCCAATGACCTGCTTTTTCAGCTGCCAGTAGATTCTCGTCTGGCAGCTCCTTTGGGAGGAAGACTGTCTCTTTTCAAAGAAAATTGGGATTTAATTACTCAAGACAGATGGGTGTTGGATATCATTCACCACGGTTACAGGTTTTATTTCCATACATTGCCACCTTTCAAAGGCATGCCAGACGTTCCTCCTACACAAAGGAAAGAGGCTCACAAGCAAATTTCTCTGTTACTCCAAATAGGGGCCATTCAGCCAGTCCCTGTATCAAAGGGGCCTAGGATTTTATTCTCGCCTGTTCCTAGTACCAAAGAAGGGGAACACGTGGAGACCAATTTTGGATTTATCTATCCTCAACACTTATCTGGACATTCCCAAGTTCAAGATGTTGACGTTACAACAGCTTTTACCTCTGCTGGGCAAAGACCACTGGATGGTAACTTTAGATCTCAAGGAAGCTTACCTTCATGTGCCTATAAGACTAAGTTGCAGGAAGTATCTGCGTTTTGAGCTGGAAATTCTCATTATCAGTTCTCTGCATTGCCCTTTGGCTTATCTACTGCCCAGAGTATTCACAAAGGTTCTGGCTCCAGTGATAGCTTACTTCAGACTAAAAGGAATTCAAATCTATCCTTACTTGGACGACTGCCTGATTCTGGCTCAAGAAAAGGAAGACCTTCTACAGCATCTGGAATATGTTATAGCAGTGCTAAGATGCCTAGGGTATTCTGTGAACGAAATAAAGTCCAGTCTAGTACCCTCTCAAGACATGTGCTTTCTGGGTGTGAGACTGAATACAGCAGCCCAGATGGCCTTTTAACCCCGGACAAACAACAGAGTCTATCCCTTTACTTTCATCAACTATCTCATCAGTCCGTGCTGACTGCAAGGACAGTCCTTCAAGCATTAGGGTTCATGGCATCTTGTATTCTGGTGCTTCCCAATGCCAAACTGCATATGAGGAAGCTGCAATGGTATCTCAAAATGTATGGACACAGCACTGCCAGGATTTGGACACTGTCATTCAAATAATACCTTGCATTCAAAAGGAATTTTTGTGGTGGGCTCAGGAATGTCACCTAAACAAGGGACTCTCTGTGACCCGGCCAGAGGCGAGTCAGATTCTAACGACAGATGCCTCAGACATTGCTTGGGGAGCTCATCTAAATGGAAAGTGGATACAAGACAAGTGGCCTGCCAGACTACAGCATCTACATATCAACATGAAGGAGATGTTAGCAGTCCAGTTTGCATTAATGGCTTTCAAGGAGTTACTTCTTCCAGGGCAGGTGTTGATTCTAACAGACAACACAACTGTCATGTGGTACATCAACAAACAAGGGGGAACACATTCTTACCCATTGTGCAGGCAAGCAATGATTTTATGGGAGACTGCGCTCAGCTTGCAACTAACTCTTCAGGCAAGGTTTCTGCCGGGAGCACAGAACTCCTTAGCAGATGTGTTAAGCAGACAAATCATGGATCCCCACGAGTGGAAACTGGATCTTCATGTATTTCAAAGGTTGACAGTGTCCTGGGAAACTCCAGACATAGATCTGTTCACTTCTCCACTAAACCACCAGCTGCCAAAGTTTTGCACAAAGAGGTTACATCACACAGCTTGGAAAGTGGATGCTCTTTCTTTCAGTTGGAAAAATCTTCATGTGTATGCGTTTCCACCTCTGCCTCTTCTTCCAAAGGTGCTTCTAAAGGTCAGACAAGACAAGCCAAGGATGATTTTAATAGCTCCAGATTGGCCTCGGCAGCACTGGTACCCATTACTGAGGAGTCTAGTAAAGAAGCCTCCATGGCCTTTACCCTTGATTCCGCACCTGTTGTCTCAGAGAGAAGGCCACCTGCTCAATGTCAAGCTTCGCTCTCTTCATCTAACAGCATGGCATATTCTGTTTTGAGAGACAGCCGGTCTCAACTTCCTCAACAAGTTTTAAATGTGATTATGGAAGCTAGAAGACCTAGTACACGGAAAGTGTATGCAGAAAAATGGAAGAGATTTTTATTTTGGAGTGCAGCAAGGAATTTGGAGATTTCTGAGCCTAATTTGAGTGTGGCTCTTCAATATCTTACTGAGTTATTGGACAAAGGTTTGTCCTTCTCTTCCATTAAGATTCATGCTGCAGCAATTTCAGCTCACTATGATTGTGACCCACCATTGTTTTCGCATCCTTTGTTCAAGCAGTTTCTCAGAGGGGCAAAGAATATCAGACCCCCACGTAGAGCTCCTACTCCTGCTTGGGATCTCAATTTTGTGTTGGAAAAACTTACTCTACAACCTTTTGAGCCTGCGGGTACTGCTGATTTAAAATATTTGTCATGGAAGACTGCTTTTTTGTTGGCTATTACTTCTGCAAGAAGGGTTTCTGAGTTGCAGGCCCTTATGGCAGTAGAGCCCTTTCTGATTTTCCATAAGGATAGGGTATCATTACGTACTAATCCTTCCTTTATGCCCAAGGTGGTTTCTAGTGTGGCTTTAAACCAAACTATTCATTTGCCTACTTTCTATGCAGATCCCCAAAATAAAGGGGAAAAGATTTTGCACACTTTAGATGTACATAGGCAGTTGCGTTATTATTTAAGCAGGACTAAGGATTTCAGGCAGTCTCAGCAGTTGTTTGTTTCTTTTGCTTTGAGTTCTCAGGGCAAGCCTGTGTCTAAGCAAACTATTTCTAAGTGGATTGGGTTTTGCATTTCTTTTGTTATTCCCATCATGGCAAGGAGATTCCAGCTGGGATTAGGCCTCATTCCACTAGGGCTACTGCCACTTCAACAGCATTTTTAAGGGGTGGCAACTAAGGATATTTTAGAGGCAGCTACTTGGAGTTCAGTGCATACTTTCTCTAAGCATTACCACCTTCCTCTCTACTCTAAATCTAGGGCTGGTTTTGCCACAGCCATTTTGCAAGGCATGTTGGCAGCTCCTGCTTCTTTATGATTTGCCAGCCTCCCTTACCTCTGCTTTGGGATTCTACCCAATGGTTAGGACTGCAGCAATGTGGAATGAAGAACATAGTACAGTTTTGTACCTACCATAAATGTAGATGTTCGAGGATCCACATTGCTGCAGTCCAATTTACCCTCCCGCCTTCCCCTCTGTGTTTAGAGGTGGTGGTGTGAGTTGCTGTATATTATTGTACATCTGTATATATATATATATATATATATTGTATATAAGTTTGGTGCAGGGCTTTTTGGTGTTTTGGTTTGGGCCTTGTCCTTTTAGGGTCTTCTGACATCTGGGGCAAGAAAAGACTGAAGATATGGCGTCGGTCATGCGCATTAGTACCCTGACGTACTGACGTCAGTCTAATGCGCCTTGACCGACGTCAGCCATATACTTTGGTATTCGGGCCGACTGGACAGCGGACTACCCAATGGTTAGGACTGCAGCAATGTGGATCCTCGAACATCTACATTTATGGTAGGTACAAAACTGTACTTTTTGCCCCTGTCCCTGATCAACAGGAAATAAGTGGTAGCCATCAGAGAGACTTATAGCGGAGTAGGCAGCAGTTATGACACTGATACCACAACATCTACTTAACATCAAATGCATAGTTTCATTGCCTGTATGTGCACATCTTCTTCATGCACAGCTGAAAAATAAAATTAACAAAATGAAAAACCGCACTGGAGAGCGACTGGACACAAAACTGCACAATAAGATCTCTTAAATGTACATCTATCCAAGTACAAATTATCCTATCACATTATACTTTTAATTAGCTCATCAATAAACATAATTAAAGTAATCATTTAAAAACATGGGTTAAAAAATATAAATTAAAGCTGTTTAATTTAATAATAAAACTATAATGTGATTGGAGAATTTGTACTTAGAGATGTATGGTCACTTTGTATTTTCTGATGGTCTGCACTAGACAAAAAGTGGATACATTAAAATGAAGTACCCTTAAAATATCTTATTGTGCAGTTTTGTGTCCAGTCACTCCAGTGTGGTTTTTGGTTTTATTTGCAGTTTACCGCATATTGGGTCTTATTCTTTTACGGTTTTAAAAATTTCAATTAAGGTACCATGAGGTAGCCCCGCTCGGTTGCATCCATATTCCCGGTCAAATGGTTCACTGTGTTGAGGTGCCCATTTACTGTAATACAAAAAGATTGAGTTTATTTATTTCGTCATTCCATTAGTATTTGTTTACATCCCATAATCATATAAATGCCAAAAGTATATTCACGGACCTGCATACTAGGGGTGTGCAGTACTATTGCATTTGCGTATTATGAAATATTTATGTGCATTGCATCTAGGGTATAACTGATGATTGTTCATTTTGAGTCAGTGCATTATCTTGGTAAATAAAAATACTTAAGACACCTCACTGAATACATTGCTCAGGATGTCCATGCTGAAGGGCTGGTACTACACATCATCAGGGTGAAGTCCTAATGGTTTTATAAAATTCCATATCCTTGCAGGTTGCACTCACCTGTTGTGGCAGGATAATAATGTTGTACATAAGTAAGGAGAGCATCAGAATGTGGCCCTTGTGTAAGGAATCTCTGGAAACGTGGTTGATGACTATAAGAAATACAGTTTGCTTGCAGGCATTTCCTTCCTGTGGATACAGTTGGAATGATGGATTTTCTCAGACTACCTTAGATACTTGCTATAATGAGCATGTGATTTTTGGACATGTACAGATTGGGAAGCAAAAATTCCTTCCTCACCTTTGCAAATGAAAACTGTGCCATAACCTTTGTACCTTATTATTTTGTTTACCTATGCATACACATAGCCTGGTGTTGGTTTTCTATACACTCACTATTTCTGCATATATAGTGAATATGTATGTATATATGTATGTGTGTGTGTATATATATATATATATATATATATATATATCTATATATGTGTGTGTGTGTGTGTCTGTGTTTGTGTGTATATATTTATATATATATATATATATATCACACAGACACACACACACACACACACACACACACTATTTTTGCATATCTATTTTATATTAATTTTTTTTGTCCAGGGAGATTGTCCACCATCAGGCACAGCTGAGGTGATAACAGTCTACTGTAAATACACATTTACTGTGGTAAATCGTAACATAATTCTGTAGTCTTCTCAGTCTGAATGCTGGTATATGACGGAGTTCAAATATAAAGCCTGTACAGCTCCATTCGGTAACATTTAAATGTTTTTTAATCATTCCGATGTCTTGCTTTGTCTCATTAGCATACATGACACCTCATTGTAGAGCCTTTAACGTATAGTATGGTCAACTGCATTATTTGAACTAGCCACTTTGTATAGCTGAGTTTTCTGAATTGCACATGCCATGTGTGTGGCTGCTTGTCACATAAAATTACTTAGACCAGAATTTTTTTTTTTTTAAGAATCCAACCCCCTATTTCACCAAACAGACTAATTCAGAACATTCATTCAGCACTGAACTTTTTGTGTGGATTTGCTGGTTAGACACTAGATGGAAACAAAGTGCTTTTAAGGACACATTTTTCTGAGTGGATGCAATAAAACACAGCTAAGATGGTATAGAATTTGCAGGATAGATCATTTTAGGTGTTACGTTTAGAAAGTGTGATATGAGCAAGGCAGGTGCAGAAAATGGGTTTGAAGTAAGGGAACACTGGAGAAACAGTTGACCAGCTGCTTAATCCTGGAATTAAACAGTTTAATATGGTTAAGGGGAAAAATTCTTCTGTGAAAAAATAGCAAGGCATGCTGCAGTAAAACTTAGGATAGTAATCAAATTTCTTAGGGGTACAAATGTAGCTGAAAGGAGTGGCAGATGAAACATGGATCTTCTGGCTATTTGTTTCCCTTTAAACTTGGAAATGTTTTCTTTTTTTTTTGGTTCGTGGTTTTGATTCTCATCTTGCGTTATTATGGCTTGATGTCTATAACCACCTCAATCCCTCATGCAAGTTACAGTCTAGCTAATATCTTGTGCTTGACTCTTCAGTATGAATGGATGCTGGCATATCTTTATAATTACTCTTATACCATAGTAGCCTTGCAAAGTCATGTAGTTTGTATTCTTTGGCTACTCTAAATTCTCCATGAATGTCTTGCCCCTAACCAGTGTGACTAAATGGGATGCATAAGAATCTGCTTACATTTGTCAAATGGTTGAATGAATGAGATAAGCATCCTCATTCCCAGCAGAGGACTAGAGGTTGTGACGTTGAAGAGCGTCCATGCTATAGGCCACATGTTCAGTATACATATTAGTTGCACTGTTCTGTAGGGTTTAGCAGTAGGTTGTGAGTTATGGAGTCTGGAGCTGTTCCTGATTCAGGTTAATGTGCTCTGCACCCTGGAGACTGGCCTGCTATTCGCTCTGATTGCTGTAAGTTGCTCATATTACCATTCAAGAATTTCCTCTTCATTTTTTAAGTATCCTACCTCTTTTTAGGCAATTTCAGATTCTGCAGAGAAACAGATTAAAAAAATCTATGTTTTTATTTTAATTCTACTCTTTAAAAGCCATTCTTGTCTCAGGGTGGCTGTAAGACTCCATTGCAGTGCAAAACATTTTTTTTATTTTTCCTTTTACACCTGAATTTCCCCCAGTCATGCCATTACTGTAGAGACATGCCCATGGCACTGACATTTGTTGCAGAAAATTAAAGAATCATCAGAATCTGAGGTTTGTCTTCACCCCTTCGACCCATGCACTGCTTTCTGAACTTTTTCTTGTAACTGTCATAACTTTTCAAAATAAACTAACAACTTGTGTCTGTTAGGTTCACGTTAGTCACATTCACATTCACAATCCACAGAAGTAACAGATTATTAATTTGTGTACTCACTTTGGCTCAATTAGCTGTCCCAGTCCTTAAAAGTTCCAGAATTCCTGTATGAAGCACTGATGAACAGTCACTTGTGTTATTTTCTGGAGAGCTTAGGCTAATGCAGTTAATAAATACGAAAGCAGAACTAGTCTTAAAGCTGAGGAAGCAGATAGTAAACCACAAGCATGGGGAGAGATGAAGATAGTAAACCTCAAGCATGGGGAGAGATGAAGATAGTAAACCTCAAGCATGGGGAGAGATGAAGATAGTAAACCTCAAGCATGGGGAGAGATGAAGAAGGCATAGACAAATTAAAACAAGCATTTATTTATTTTGACTGTGACAACGATGCAAAATAAGTGTGTGCTATAACCTTTAGCCACTTCTGGTTTGATGTAGTTTGAAATTCACATATTTTAAATGTCCGACACATGCGTCCACTTAATTTATGTAACAACACAGGTAACAGACTAAATTACTTCAGTACTAAAGTGACCACATGGGACAGGCAGTGAAATAATTTCTGCATTAAATCTGTCAAATGAGACTTCACCTGCATTGAAAACTGTATCTAAAGACTTTGAATGGCTAATCTGATTGTTTTCTTGTCATATTTTCACTAATAAATCCTAAAGTAGCACTTATGTTCAAGTGAGAATAAATGGCTGTAAATATGATGCATATTTTGATGTACTTTTCACAGGTATATGATGATGGCAGGTATATTTATCTGGTGACGGAGCTCATGAAAGGAGGAGAGTTACTTGACAGGATTCTACAACAAAAATACTTTTCAGAACGAGAAGCCAGTGCTGTCCTATTCACGATAGCCAAGACAGTTGACTACTTACACCGTCAAGGGGTAGGTGATGCACCCATTTTTTCACTATCATTTTAAATAATTTAAACCGTCTATCAGTAGATGGATGGTAGACTGAGCTGATGATATGAGATGTATTATCTGAAATGAAACATCTAAAAATGTGAAAGTTTGTTATTAAAGGCATACTTTTTATGTACTGTATTTGTAAAAGCATATTGTATGCTGTACCATTTGAACAATTTAATTGTAATGAGGTGATACATTACATTTATAACATAAATCTGGCACGCAGCCATTCTTGTCAGTGTGCTAAGCGTGCAGCTAATGCTGTTTATGCAGATGCACTTTGTATGCTCAGTATAGAAAACAACAGTTACAGATGGCACAGAAGCTTAGGTAATGTGATTTGTTTGAAGGCATATTGTCTGCTTCTGTTTTAAAGCAGCTGTTGGCAAAACATCCCCAGCCCCTGATGTTTCACTGCAGGCAACTGTGATGTTGTCAAACACAGCACTTCTAAGCCACAACAATCTGCAGCATCTGGAGTACAGGTGGTTCTCCCCACATGTAGCTTCTGTGTCTGTGCCTCAGCAAAGCTTAAGTACTCTTAAACTGAATAATTTCAGTGCAGATTTGTAACCTAAAGCATGTTGCAAAGTCCAGGTTACAAGTCAAGATTTTTGATTCGTATCTAAATTTGCTCAGAGTGTGGGTATTGTAAAGGTTGGGGGAGAAACAGGTGAGATCACAATGTTAAAGAGCATTTGAAAAGTTTATTGCCCTTGCATGCTGTTGTAGGGTTTCCTGCCATATGCTTAAACAGTGATTATCATTTACCATAGATAAAGGAGTGTGGTCCAGGTAAGACAGTATTAGTTTGTTGTTGGGTGACATTGCCATTCTGGAAAAAAAAGCTGTGTTTCTTTTTTCTCATTTTGAAGTTCCCTTTCATTTTCAGACATCACCTATTTTTTAGCTCCTATCAAAGTTTCCATTCATACTGTTTCCAAACAACTGGCGAAAAAGGTAAATATGTGAAGGGGCAGTGTCCTAGACCCAAATAGTAGTGTGTGTGTGTGTGTGTGTGTGTGTGTGTGTGTGTGTGTGTGTGTGCACATGTATGCGTATTTGTGTGTGCACATGTGCACACGTGTATATGTATTTGTGTGTGTGCATGTGCACACGTGTATATGTATTTGTGTGTGCGCATGTACACAAGTGAGTAAATGAGGTGGAGTTTTTCTCTTTAATTTGCAGTTAAGGGCATGCAAACAGCTGCATAATACAATGTAATTTTACTTTTCTGTTTTCCTAACCACAAACAACATTCTTGTCTGTTGCTGTAAGTCAGTCATCTGTGGCTATAGCTCCCTGTTGAAATGTCAGCGCTCAAAATGCTAACTGCTGAAAAGCTGAAAGAAAAAGACTGAAAGCACAGGAGAGGAGCAAAAGTCAAAAATCACTCTTCTCCTTAAAACTTCTTTTTGCGTTGGGGGGGACTGAGGCTCACCTGCGAGACACACACACGCACACACACTCATACATGTATTTATTTATATATATATATATATATATATATATATATATATATATATATATATAAACAAAAGGGTAAAAAGATTATACAGACAAAACAGTTGGTAAAAACTGCACAAAAAACCCTGCCAAGCTAGATTTTTCTGTGTAATGTCTTAAGTCTCCTGTAGTGGAGTCCCATAGGGTATTTGCAAATGTCTGCTTAAGGATATACCAGCATTTCAGTTAAATAAATGTCCATAATGGTTTACTTTTTAAGTCTTTTTGGCTACATCATGTTGGGATATTTTGTAGGCACCTTAATGTGTATGGACATTAGGTTTGATTTAAGCTTTATTCATCTAAAATGTAGCCAAACGTGCATGAGTACTGCTTGTGGGGTTGGGTTTTATGGGCCTGAATGTACACATTTTTAGAGCAGTTTATGATCCCTGCTTTGTCCTACGGCCTTCCTTCTCTTCCCAGTAGCCAAAATCCACACTGTGTACCAGCTCTCTCAGCTCTCAGTGTCTTCCCTGGACTTACTGGAAGTAGCTGGAGCCAGTCACAGAACCTAAGGGCATCCTGGGGACCTTAGTCATTATCATCACCTGGGGGTTGTACACTTTTGGGCCTTCCTCTTTACTCCCCCTCCTCATTGCAGTTCAGTTTCATCCAAGGGCAGGCATGCATGAGACAAGTGACATATTGCCTTTCCTCTATGGCAGATCAGCCATGCCCACCACTTTTCCCGTATTTGGACTACCCCACTCCCCATCCAATCCAATATCTGCAGTTTTCACCAGAGATTGCTACAGAGAATACTTGCATAACTGCCTACACCCCTCCCCCAGGGATGGATAACATCCATCTCTGTCCTGCCACTCTGTCAGTTGCCTGAACTGCTAGTCGAAAAAGTTGTGGGCCGTAGTCAGAGCTTTATCCCTTTATGCCACTGGAGTGGCTAGAATCTCATTTCCTTTGGATAGAACTTCCACTAGGCATCACTCAGATTGTGATGCTTTACGAAATCTAATTGTTTAGTGACCCAAGGAAGCATGAACTGGGGGGTGATTGGGATATTGTCAGTATTTAGATTAAGTGCTACATTAGTTGTCACCCAAAAGTCATGAATCATCCACCTAGTATTCCAGAGTATCTGAGGTCTCCCTCAAGGGTTCATTGTTGTCAGTATTAGGACCATAAAAGTTGCTTTGTATATTCAGTCCCTTTAGCGCAACATTAGCTATGACCTTTCTACCTTGTTTATCCGTATAGTATTCATTTAGGGATCAGCCAAACTGTTGATGAATCAACATTAGGACTTGTCTTTTCACAGTTTTGCTGGAACAATATATACTTCTCCTCCTATATTTATAAAAAAAAGTTTTGCACTTTAAAAAGTGAGCCTTGGTCTTTTGTAGAAGTATAACATGAACCTTTGATTTGTTAAGGGTGAAGCAGGCTTCTTGATTTTTCAGTCTTACAAGACTTCTAATATTCAAGAGTAAAGTACTAAAATGTGATTTAACTGCAGTAGACAAAAAAGATGCCATCAGAGAAGTCTGTTTTACTCTCTGATTGTTGTGTACTATAATGTGAATTTGTAATAATGTGTGAGAATTCCTTATTCATAAACTTGTATGTTTAATACACGCTAACAATGACTAGAAAAACATACTGCCATCCACTAGATAACAAGTACAACAAATGTATTCTTGAGTAAATGAAATGTGTCAGGACAGAAACAGGAGTTTTATCATCTCCCTGCACTAACGCACACAAAAAGAAAACTAAACTTTACCAACTTCAGTTTCAAGAAAAAGACCTCAAAAGTGAAGGAGTTAAACTCTTCAGTGGGAATGTGGGCACACTGATTCATAGGTTGGTACTAGGCTATTGGCCCTAGGGCTTATACAAGCCTAGCCATAACAATTCCCTGGCTATTTCTTCCCACAGCATTTACTTCCCTGGACCCCTGTCTAGCAGGGTGACTGACGTGACCCCTCACGGTGAATTTCCTATCTCCCATCAAATCGTCGCGGTTCCTTTTGAAGAGGGCCAAAGAGGCACTCTGCTTGACATGTATGGGCAGTCTGTTCCAGAGTCTGGGGAGTCTCTGGGTCAGAAACCTATCCCTTCAGTATGTTTTGTTCATTGTGATGACAAGGTTTAGATCCCTGGAGCGTGTGGCTCTGAGGGATTGGGATTTCTTTAAGTGTAGCATGTCCAACAGTTCTGGGTTTGACATGGCCTTGTATGTTAAGCAGAGATTGCCTCTGAGTAGATATGTGACAAGAGTATAGCTGGAGTTTTTTTTTAGACGGTCATCATAATCATCTTAGCAGTGCGTTCTGACAGAAATAATGTCATGAAAAATATATTGTTTACAGCATATGCTACAAGTGATGCAGCTTACATATGAAAGCATCAGTAGCACAGACGCTAAATATTAACTAATGACTAAGACTACTGCCAAAACACAATAGCAGAGACATAGTGAGATCATCTGGTAGCTGAGATGTTCAGCATAAAATGAACAACATCAAGTTAGTAATAGTCATCTGATATGCTGTTGGGTAAAATCCCTTGAGTAAATGTTTGCAGAAGTTCAGACTGGGAGCAATCCTACTCTTGTGATAATCTTGAAATAGTAAGCCTTGCTTATAGGCGATGACAGGCATGCATGCTGGCTGCATCTACAAAGGATTGAATGAATCCATGTGGGAGGGAAGGTCGGGTCCTGGATGACTGCACTGTTGAACTTGCATGCTATGTGGTGTGGGCTACAAAGGGAGGGAACATGATGAAAACTAGACCTGTAACAGTAGCTTGTTCAAATAACTTTTTATTGAAATAATGTTAAATTGCAAGATGACATAAAAATAAAACGTGTACTTATATGAAACATGAGCAGTATGTTGCCAAGGTGTATTGACCATTTGTATCAAAGGGGACCACTTTAATCACTTTGTTCCAAACCTCCAGAGTATCCAATAATGTTATTTCTGCTGGACTGCATCTGGAGCTTGAAAGTCCGAGGTATCTTCATCTTTTTCTTTCTTCGTGAGAAGGGCAAAGCAGTTGAAAATTTTTCATTGTGCTAAACATTTTTTATTGTTAGGATGTGCAGAAATGAGCTTGGACAGACCAGTCCATTCTGTTTCATTCCTTGAATGTATTGCTCATCTCCACCGGCTATAGATGATACCGAAGTGTGTATAGGAACTTTCTAGTGGCTAGTATTTCCACAAATACCTCAACTGGAATGCATAATAATGTGGGTTGCTGGGATCATAGCTAACATGCAACTCCCAGGTGTCCAAGCTTCTTGCTACCTGGGGCTGTGGGCTTTCTTTGACAAACACTGCATTACTATTAGCATCAAGCTATTTTAAGAGCAGCTGCTGAGTTTCTAAAAATCATTGTGCAGTACTGTTGCTTTCCTTAGTATAGTTTCACAGTCGTAATCCAAAAAGTGTTAGGACCTCAGGATGTTATTCGATCTAGTTTTGGATATTATATGGTAAGCCCACTCAGTAGTAGCTGGTTTACTGATGTTATGAAATATAGTCAGTTTTTTTCAGATAATTTATTCAAGGTGTTTCCTCCCTTCTTCCCTTCAGGTGATCATGAGATTGTTTTCAAGATCATTTATTTCACGATCATCCATTTCTTTCCATTTTTGTGGCTAAGAAGTTCAGACTAGGTATGTGTTCTAATGAAATGTGTCTGATCACTTTTGTCTTTCAGTTGTTCAAGTCTGACAGTGAGAGCTGATAATTTCGCCTATTGTTTCACATTGGCTTCTTGTAGCTCAGATGTGCTTTTAATTCTTGGTGTACCAAAACTAGTATATTAGCCAAGGATTCTGGTATATAATCTTTGATGCAATAAGATCTGGATGCTTTATCTGCCTTGATTGGATCCACTTTTTACTTCCATGATCAATGGTAGTCTGTATACATATATCTACTGTATCTATGTTTCTATGTATATGTCTATATCTATATATGTATACACACATAAACACACATACAAATGTGGAGTCACGGGGTCTGACTTAAGGAAAAAAGTGTGCACCTCTGTTTTTAGTAATTAAGCACTGGAGTGCTGAGCAGTACATCAATTTGAATATTGAAGAATGATCCTTTTTGCTTTGGGAAATCCCACAGTAGTTAGTCTCAGAATTCTTCTGCATGTTGTCAACTTGATTATTATTTTAATTAAAAAGGTACTTGTACTATCTGCTTAGCTCTGCATTTTGCATTTCAGACTCTGATTTGACCGTGTAGTTATTGGAAAAGTTCTGTCCCAAGTACAGCTGTGTGGCACTGATTGATTTATGTGCACATTTCCTAGTATCGGTGGACGTATTTACTGTATTCTTTAATTTCTGAATGGGTTAATGTATAGTCACAAACGTATATGTGGGGGAGTTGTGTTTTCTCTGTGATGCAGGCAATATGTTTTACATCAGGATTAGGCAACTTGTTTATTGAATTGTGGCTTTTCCAGTTGTCATGAACTCTTTGCCTAAACCTTCAGTGTAAGATATTTCATGTTTCACACACCGGACTCCCATTTGTTCTACATATATATATATATATATATATATATATATATATATATATATATATATATATGTCCTTCAAGGATGCATCTGCAGTCCTAACAAATGGGTTGTCTTGGCCTCAGGCAGCCCTTCGGTCGGCCGGATTCCAAAGTCTGGGTCTGGCCTCGGCTGATGTTGCACTTCACCCGACGTCATAGCCGCAGTTCAGCGGGTATAAAGGCATCAGCCGACGCCATTTTCCTCAGTCTTTCTTGCCGCGTGGCGCCCGAAGCAGAAGCTGTTCGCAAGTGCCGGTCGGTCAGAACCAGAGATTACTACTACCGAAGACTTCTAAAAAGCTAAGTACCCCGTTGGGGACACTTTCTTGCCTCAGCCGATGTCAGAAAAAGTGAATAACTGTTTAACTTGTGGGAAACAAATACCTCATAAAGATTTCCACTCTTACTGCCTACCTTGTTTAGGCCCAGACCACGACGTAGCAGCCTGTCTAGCCTGTGCTTCTTTCAACCGACGGACACTTAGACGTCGGTCAGAATTTGCTGAGGAGTTTTTCGGCTCTGCTTTTGCTTACAACATGCCGTGGGAAACTCTGACTTCACAATTAGCTAAAAAGCGCAAGGAAAAGGACCGACACTCGCGGTCCGCGGTTTCGGCTGAAACCGCGATTAAGTCAACCGCGAGTGTCTCGGTTTCGGCTGAAACCGAGCCCTCGGTTCTTCCTTCGGCCGAAAGCTTGCCTCCCACCGAGGCCTCATCCAGCATGGCTGAATCTGCTACTGAAATTCCACCTGCTCTTACAGGTTCACAGGATTTATCTGATACTATCCCTTTAGATATATCCACTCCTGCACGTGGAGCTTCTAGGCCCCCTGCATCCATGTCGATTAAGGCTTTTGCCAGGGCTAAAGCAGCAAAATCAACCAAGACTGTGCCTATTAAGACCCCCTCTCACAGGCCTAGCTCTAGTACTCAAATGCTTAGTCTAGCAGAGGATCTCATTTCTTTGATCAGGGGATCCCAACCTCACCCTGACAGGGCCTCTCACCCACCTCCAGAGAAGAGGCCTAGAGCAGAGCCCCCTGAGCCAGTTTCTTCAGATTACTCTTCTGATGATTCAGAAAATACAAACCCTCCAGAAGGCCCTTATTCTCCTTATGAGGACTCTGATGCAGAAGATTCCATTCCTTCTGCCTCTCCGCCTGAGGAATTTTCTTTTGGGGAAACCTTGCATGCTATGAGGGAACAATTTCAATGGCAGGGCCAGGATTTTTCAGACTCTAGGAAAAGGCTTAGGACCTTATAGGCCTTTAGCCATTCCTCCAGTACTTACTGTTGTGGATGATGCATTTAATGATGCTTGTACTGCCCCTGATTCACTTCCTCCGGCCCCTGCTAAGCCCAACAGGTACTACAGGGTTCCGGACACACATTATCATTTGTATAAGGCTCCTTTTGCAGATCCTGAAACTATTTCACAGGGACCCAAGGCTGTAGCAGCTACCTCTGCCAAAAACCCCCTCCCCTCTGAAAGGGAATCTAGGGCCTTAGAGAGATGGGGTAAAAAAGTTTATACTTCTGCTACTCTTTCGGCTAGGGCCTTAAACTGTCAATTCCACATGATTCAGTATCAGGAATTTATGTTAGACCAGTTAACTAAAAAAACTGTCCTCGCCTGAACCATTAGACAAAAAGTCTCTTCAGGAAATGGTACATAACATACAGCAGGTCAGTAATCATTCCTTAAAATGCGGCTATGATGCACTGGAGGCTTCCTTTAGATCAGCTATGACTGGTACAGTGATCAGAAGGCATGCATGGTTAAAAGAGCAGTCCTTACCAGACCATGTAAAATCAAAGCTCCTAGATGCTCCCATGGATAAGCATAACTTGTTTGGCTCACCTGCACAGCAGGTGCTGAAAAAGGTGGAAGAGAAAGCAAAATATGTCCAGACAGTCAAGGATTTCTTACAGGTCCAGCCTCCAAGGTTTAGTAGGAACTGGCCTTCCAAGAATTGGTCCTTTCCAGACACCACCAGAGCACAGAGAGGCAGGAATAGGCGCCGAAGAGGCAGGGGTCAATCCAGAGGTGCCTACAGGGGACGTCAGTGGCAGCCTAACAACCAGCGAAGTACAGCCACAGATCCAGCCACTACCACTTCCACAGGACAATCACAGTGACTTGGCTCTGAGACCGCCTACCAGGGAACAACTAGATGCACCCTTAGGTGGAAAGCTAGCCTTATTTTCAGTAAACTGGCATTACATCACAGGAGACAAATGGATTTTACAGACAATAGACAAAGGTTACAGGTTTCACTTCCATACTCTACCAAGGAAGAGAGGAATGCCAAACCTACCTCCAAATCAAAAGACAAAAGCTCTAGAACAAATAGACAACTTAATAAGGATGAGAGCTATAGAAAAGGTACCGTCTATGGAACAAGGGCAAGGATTTTACTCCAGACTTTTCCTGGTGCCAAGAAAAGAAAACCAATGGAGACCTATTCTAGACCTGTCCACTCTGAACACATATCTCATTGTTCCAAAATTCAAGATGCTGACCCTACAGCAGCTTCTTCTCATGCTGGGCAAGGAGTCTTGGCTGGTAACTCTAGATCTCAAGGAGGCATACCTGCACGTCCCCATTCGACCAAATTGCAGAAGATACCTCAGATTTCTTGCAGGATCAGAGCATTATCAATTCTCAGCATTGCCCTTTGGCTTATCTACTGCGCCCAGAGTATTCACGAAATGCCTGGCATCAGTTATTGCTCATTGCAGGCTTCAGGGAATTCAAATTTACCCTTACCTGGACGACTGCCTGTTACAAGCGGACAACAAAACAAATTAGCAAAAGATTTGAAAAAGGTCATTCATCTGCTACAAGCCTTGGGATACACAGTCAATATAAAAAAGTCAAGGCTGATACCATCCCAGAGGATAACTTTCTTGGGTGCAGAACTGGACACATCAAATCAAACGGCATCCCTCACAGCAGAAAAGCAGAAGCACCTTCCTCTCTATTTCATGGCATTAACAACGCAGAACCAGCTAACAGCAAGGAAAGTCCTGCAAGCCCTGGGTTGCATGGCATCCTGCATAATATTGATTCCACATGCCAGACTACATATGAGGAAGTTGCAATGGTACCTAAGGAATTTATGGTCTCAGCACAAGCACAGCCTAGAAACCCAAATTCCAATAATTCCATGCCTGAAGCAAGAATTCCAATGGTGGGCTCAGGCCTGTCAATTGAACAAAGGACTGCCCTTCTTCAGCCCTCAACCAAGCCAGACTATCACCACGGATGCCTCAGACCTCGGTTGGGGGGCACACATGCTGGACAAGTGCATACAAGGCTTATGGACTCAAGACCAGCTGAACCTACACATAAATCAAAAGGAGATGCTGGCAGTAAAACTGGCAATTCAGACATTCAGACCGTTTCTTCAACAGGGTCAATTGCTGATAAGGACGGACAACACCACAGTTATGTGGTACATCAACAAACAGGGAGGCACACATTCATACCCTCTATGCCGGATGGCAATGGACCTCTGGAATGTGGCCCTGAGCTTCAACATTCAGCTCCAGGCAATATTTGTACCAGGAAAAGAAAATATACTAGCAGACATCCTAAGCAGAACTACCACAGATGCCCACGAATGGATGCTGCATCCAGACATCTTCAAATCCATTACAAGGAAATGGGGACTACCACAAATAGACTTATTCGCATCCCCACACAACCACCAATTGAAAAAATTCTGCACAAGGACATTACCACCCTCTGGCTTGGAAGGTGGACTCCCTATCTTTCAGTTGGGAAAACCTGACAGCATATGCATTCCCACCTCTTCCTTTGATGCACAAGGTGCTATTGAAGATCAAAGAAGACCACCCAAGGATCATCCTGATAGCTCCAGACTGGCCGAGGCAGCATTGGTACCCATTACTGAGGAGTATGTCTCGGGAACAAATATGGCCTCTGCCCCTTGTTCCCTTACAGCTAACACAGAACAACTTCAAAACCCTGCATCCAAACTTGAAAATGTTGCAGCTAGCTGCCTGGAACATTGCATAAGACAAAATAACCCAGATTTATCTCAAAGGGTTAAAGACATTATCTTGGAGGCTCGCAGACCCTCAACAAGGAAAACTTATTCAGCAAAATGGAAAAGATATCTCATTTGGAGTGCAGCTAAAGGAGAAGATGTGTCACTGGTAAACATAGCTAACATCCTGGAATACTTGGCAGAACTTTTCCACGATGGCCTGTCCTATTCTTCCATTAAGATTCATGCATCAGCTATTTCAGCAGAATATAACATGGACCCTCCAGTCTTCTCTCATCCTCTACTCAGGCAGTTTCTGAGAGGAATTAAAAATGTAAAGCCACCAAGGAAGCCACCATTGCCCGCATGGGACTTGAACTTTGTGCTGGAAAAGTTGACACTCCCTCCTTTTGAACCAGCAGCAACAGCAGAATTACAGTACTTATCATGGAAAACTGCTTTCCTGCTTGCAATCACTTCAGCAAGAAGGGTTTCTGAATTACAGGCATTAATGGCAGTACAGCCCTTCCTTATCTTCCATCAAGATAGAGTGTCCATGAGAACTACTCCTACTTTTATGCCAAAGGTGGTCTCCAGGGTATCTCTAAACCAAGCTATCCACCTACCTACATTCTTCCCCAACCCACAGAACAGGGGAGAAAGATTATTACATACCTTGGATGTACATAGGCAATTGCGCTACTACCTGGACAGAACCAAGAGCAATAGAAAAACTGACCAGCTACTGGTAGCATATGCAACAGGAATGGAAGGAAAAGCAATTTCAAAACAGACAATCTCAAAGTGGATAGGAAATTGCATTAGATTTTGTTACTCTTACCATGGAAAGACAACTCCAGAAAACATCAGACCTCACTCCACAAGGGCTACAGCCACTACTACAGCTTTTTTACGAGGAGTGGCTACCAAAGACATTTTAGTGGCTGCTACTTGGAGCTCCGTGCATACATTTGCCAAGCATTATAATCTACCCTTATACTCCAGATCCCGAGCAGGTTTTGCCACTGCTGTTTTGCAAGGGATCTTAACTACACCATAATCTAATTATTACCTCCTCCCCCAGTTTGGCTATGGTATTCTACCCATTTGTTAGGACTGCAGATGCATCCTTGAAGGACATAGTACAGTTTTGTACCTACCATAAATGTAGATGTCCGAGAGGTATGCATCTGCAGTCAGGATTACCCACCCTCCTTCCCCTCTGTGGTACTCCTAGGGTATTTGCCCATCTTGTAGCTAGCTGGGGAATCTATTATGGTGTATTTGTTTGTATATATGTATATACTTGTTTATTTCTATTTGCTCTCTATTGTTTGGAAACATTTGCATTTATCCAAATTTAGCCTTCCTAGAGGGCACCTGGCATCTGGGGCAAGAAACACTGAGGAAAATGGCGTCGGCTGATGCCTTTATACCCGCTGAACTGCAGCTATGACGTCGGGTGAAGTGCGACATCAGCTGAGGCCAGACCCAGACTTTGGAATCCGGCCGACCGAAGGGCTGCCTGAGGCCAGGACAACCCATTTGTTAGGACTGCAGATGCATACCTCTCTGACATCTACATTTATGGTAGGTACAAAACTGTACTATATATATGTATGGTTTTGTGTGTGTGTGTGTGTGTGTGTGTGTGTGTGTGTGTGTGTGTGTGTGTGTGTGTGTGTGTGTGTATATATATATATATATATATATATATATATGTGTGTGTGTGTGTGTGTGTAATATGCACTGAAAGGAATGCTGACTGAGCTGTTATTTAGAGCACAAGTCTCCTCTGCCAAAACAGCATGTCCTCATCGATCAGGTTGTGTACTGACCAACTTGTCATCATCTTGGCCGTAACTGACTACAGCCCTGTTTGTGACACTAAAATCTGAGATTCTTCATCACTTTCTGCCTTTTATCTATACTTCGGTTGTAGCATGTAAGTAAGCCCTGCTGCTTGATTCATACTTTCAAGTCCAATGCAGTAGGAAAATCATGCAACTAAAGCAGCGAAATGGCCGCTGTCACAAAGGCAGGGCTTCACATTTGATGCTAGACATCCTGAGAACTTCAGTCTGCAGCCAAAATGAACTGTCTTCTTTAGTTGATAATTTAGCCCATGCTTTCAACAGAGTGGCTAGTGGTCATTTCCATATCTGGTAAATTATCTCCTACAGGATTTGAGCATTTTGAAATGCAGCTCCTTGTAGCCCCCCCTCGCTGTTGCTTCATTGCGAGACCCATCCTGATGAGCCTCTCTGCTTTGGTTTGAATCATCCCTGCAGCAGCACATTTATCTTAACCGTATTTAAAGTATTCATTCCGTATAACCTTGTCCCATGATGCATCCAGTATAAGATGCCACATGGTCACTGGATCAATACGTAGGTGAAAGCTAAGTACCTCAGTTTCTTGGGCCACCAGCTCATTCCAAGTTGCTACACTTCACCATGTGTCAAATTCCAGTGTAGAAGGAATGTGCATGTCTTCCTCATATTTAGCTTGCCATTGGACATTGCGATGCCTAAAAAGAACGTTTGTAGTTTTTCTTTTTTTCATATCATACATATGTTCGTATACTTGGTTAAGCAATTTTCGCTCCGTTTTTCCGATGTAAAATCCTTCACATGCTTGGCATCTAGCCCCATAAATGATCCCCATTGTATCACAATTAAATCACCCTTTTATATAAAAATTCTTGCCCCTTATATTAATAGTGTTCCCTTCTAGTCTCATCCCCTCCCCAAATAAGGAAGATATCCTAAATAAAATTTTATACTTTGGACATAAGGGCTGTTATGAGTAAATTTTTGTTTTTTGGCCAATGTGGTCATGTTGGAGTTAGAACGATAATTTACTGTTCATAGATGCTGTCCCTAGTCCATTCAAATGCTATCTGATGTGGGATCACTGTAGCATAATGAAATCTAAGGGTTATAATTTGAAATAATATGAATGTGATAGGAGGGGTTATGAATCCGGTAAAGCTTATCCCTTACCCCCTAACTCTCGGATATGGAATAAAAATGATGTTAACCAGCAAACCAACATGGAAGGGTCTGTACAAGGAAACCATGGTGGTAATGAAGAAAATCAGAGCTCTGATGTCACCTACCGGCGAGAGGATGTTTTTTCACCTGCCTACCAAAATTATCAACAGGATTTTCCACAGTTGAGATCAGAGCGAATCCAAAATCAACAGAAAAGATACAACAACAGGAAGAATGAAACGAAGGGGATTCTTCCAGGGCAATGGGACTACATATTATCAGGACAACGCTCCCCCATATCGTGCGAGGAGAACTTGGTCATTATGAACAATGTGGACTACCAGATAATGTAAGTAGTCTAGAAAGTTTTACAGCTCAAGGCCCGATTATTGTTTATAATGAAGAAAATGACTTTAAGCTGTTTAATTACACTGGACTCATAACTGGGACTGATATTGTGAATTTTTTCACAAAAGGTATGAACTTTGTGCCTAAAAGTGATGTCAGTTTAATGTCCTGATAGATTTAAAAATGTATGTAAACTGAACTTTCAGCTAATGTTTAATCATTACAATAATGTGCTTGAAACACTTAGAATCAGCAGTCTATATAACCTCCCTTGCACCACATCCTTAACATGTTTGAAAACATGCAAAATAGACCTATGTGCTATGTATGGAAACAAAGGAAAGGGAAAATGTCAAAGGGAATGGTAGGTTAAACTAATGTCTTTCGGCTTTTCCGGTTAGGGGTCACCACAGCGGAACTCCAGTCCACTAATGATTGGATTTTTTACGGTGCCGAGTTGCCAGCCTGATGCCCAACCTTCAAAGAAGGTGCACCCATTCACGCACGCACCTACCTGCATGTCTTTAAACATCACTCGACCGAGGGGAAGACATGCAGACTCCGCACAGAAGGTGCTCCAGCCAAGAATCGAATGGGAAAACCTCTTGCTTTGAGGTTATTATGGAATATATACATTTAAATGCAATTTGAATCATGAGGCCTGATTGGGGGGGGGCTTTGTGATTATGAAACTATTGACATACGTGGGCATTATAAGAAAGATGCTTTATGGGGAAACATATGAAAGGAGTAGTAAATCTGAATTAAATAGAGCATATATGAACATCACTAATCAGATCTGTGATATGTTCATAGTAAAAAGGATATCCATGGAAGAATTCAAATTTTTGACTATCATTTCTCCTAGAATCCCTACAATTTTTGGGATGCCCAAGATTCATAAATCAGTCAAACCTCCACTTATGAGACCTGTAGTTGACAGAAAGAGCTCTATCACTGTTCCATGTGCACAGTACATAGATACTAAATGTAAGCATTTTTTAGCACTGGAACCATATTTATGTAGGGATTCTTGGGGCTTTTTGGCCAAAATGAATAATGTATTTAACGAAGCTGATTTCATGACTACTATTGATGTACGGGATCTATATACAGTGATCCCACATCAGATAGCATTAGAATGGACTAGAGAATTTCTGGAAAATAAAAACCTGGACCAAGTGGTAGTTAACAATGTGATTGAATTATTAGAAATTGTTTTAAGTAATAATTTCATTTATTTCGATGACAGCATCTATAAACAAAAGGAAGGTGTTGCTATGGGTTCCCCAGTTGGTTAATTTTTGGCCAATGTGGTCATGTTGGAGTGGAAACAATTTATTCATAACAGTACTTATGTCCAAAGTATAAAATGTTATTTACGATATCTGGACGATATCTTCCTTATTTGGGGAGGGGACCAGACTAACCTTAAGGAATTCATAGATTACATCAACAAAAGTACTGAATTTTTGAGATTCACATTTCAGTATGACATACAAGAGATGCCATATTTAGATGTTCTGATTAGGAGGAATTATGATGAAAATGAATATGTAGAAAGTGTTTATAGAAAGCCTACCTATTCTAATATGCTTTTGCATTATTCTAGCTGTCACTCTTACAAGCAAAAAAGAGCGGTTGTAAAAGGCCAACTGGTAAGGGCAGCTAGAATGAATAGTTTGAATGGGGACTTTCACAAGGAAGTGGAGACCTTAACAAGAATGTTTATCAGAAGAGGATAGCCACTTGAAATGTTACATGAGTTAACTGAGGTAACACAAAAATGAGAGAGTGTTTTTTACTTACCCATTTTAAAGAAAAGAAGGGTTCATAGTGAAACCATAGGTATAGCTAAGAACATTAGTAGGAATTACACTAAGACTTTTATTACTGCCTTAAATAAAGCAAGTGTTGATATTAGATGGATCATGATTAAAAACTGGGAAGTCGTTCATGAAAACATAAACTTGATTAATCTTGGTTATGCAGCCACTATTATATACAGGAAAGGGCATAATATTAAAAATATGTTAGAAATGAAAAAGAAGAAAATTTTAACCCCCTTGAATGCTAGGATGTCTAAATGTGGTAGATGCAATTACTGTAAATATATATTAGAAGGGAACACTATTAATGTAAGGGGCAAGAATTTTTATATAAAGGGGCGATTTAATTGTGATACAACGGGGATCATTTATGGGGCTACATGTCAAGTATGTGAAGGATTTTACATTGGAAAAACAGAGCGAACATTGCGTAACTGAATATATGAACATATGTTTGATGTGAAAAAAAAGAAAAACTACAAACGCTCTTTTTAGGCATCTAGATGAACAAACGTGAACACTATTTTAGGTTTAGTATCTTGGAAAAGGTAGATAAAGATGTAAGGGGTGGACTATGGACAGCAATTATTGAAGTGGCAATTGCAGTTGGAAGTATATTGATATCTGGGGCTTAATGACTGTTAGCATTGCCCCAGTTTTAAAATTAAAATCATGGGGGAGAGAGCTCTATTAACTAAATGGATCCAGTTGTTCATTTTACATAAATACATTTTAATCTTGCATGTTATAATCTGGTCATTAAGTATTTTCTGTTTTTGGTGTATAGTTGGTTTCGTATGAATAATGTTAGTGGCATTTTAAAGTGTGAATTTGGGAATGTCACTTAACTAAGTTTATTTAAATGAATGAGAATTTGTAACAGAATATTTCTGGTGAAGTTTTAAAGTTTTTAAGACAAAAGCTGTGGTCACCTTCACTTAGATGTTCCCCTTGGGCTGAGTGGATATTTACTTCAGATCAGCAGTCTTCTGAACTGTATCTTTGTCTCCACCCTAGCGATACATTGAACAGAGCATTTAGAATCCTTTAGTATCCTGATGTTCTTTGTGTTTCACTGTTGCAGTCATTACATTTGGGTAATCTGCTGGCAGGTTGCCCTCAGTCGGCCTGATTAACAATGCCTTGGGTCCTGCGTCGGTTCCCGTCTTCCATGACATCAGGGGTATAAAACATGCAGCCAACGCCATTACATCAGTCTTTCTTGCCGTGCTGTGCCCGAAGCAGAAGCAGTTTGCAAGTGCTGGTCGGCTGACTCCTGAAATTTTCATTTTTGAGTTTCAGAACCAAAGTCTTCAACTTAAAGATAAGTACCCCATTGGGGAAACTTCTTCTTGCTCCTTCCTGATGTCAGTAAAAGGTCAGTCCTAGGCCTTTGGCTATACCTCCTGTACTAGACATTGGTGATGTGTTTGCAGAATCCAGTATGGCTCTTGATTCCCTGCCTCCGGTTCTTAGTAAACCTGACATACTACAGGGTTCCTGAGTCCCACAAGTTCCTTTTCAAAAATCCTGTTGCGGATCCAGAAACCATTTCTCAGGGGCCCAAGAGCATTAAGGTTTCTACTGCTAAAAATCCTACCCCTTCTGATAGACTCCAGGGCGCTGGATAGAATGGGTAAAAAGGTTTATACTTCTGCAACCTTGGCAATCAGGGCTTTAAACTGCGAATTTCATATGCTAAAATATCAACAGCATACTATGGGTGATGATGATTTCTGACTGTGTGGAAAATAAAGATTTACAGGATTTATTGCATTCTGCTGAACAAGTTGAAAAACATACTTTGCAATGTAGTTTTGATTCTTTAGAGGCCTGTTGCAGGGCTGTGGTTACTGGGTCTGTGCTTAGAAGGCATGCTTGGCTTAAGGAGCAATCTCTGCCTGATCATGTTAAAGCAAATGTATTGGATGCTCTTTTAAATCAGGACCGCCTGTTTGGCAATAAGGCTGAAGAAGTTCTAAAAAAAGATGGAAGATAAAGCTAAATCTATGCAAACTGTAAAATATTTCTTACAAGTGCAACCTCCAAGATTTAGTAGGCAGTGGCCTACTAAGAATTGGTCCTTTCCAGCTCCTTCCAGATCCTCTCAAACCAAACCCAGACACACCAAAAGCACCAGGTTTCAGTCCCAAGGGACTC
Source organism: Protopterus annectens (assembly GCF_019279795.1). Taxonomy (NCBI): domain Eukaryota; kingdom Metazoa; phylum Chordata; order Ceratodontiformes; family Protopteridae; genus Protopterus; species Protopterus annectens. The sequence continues at coordinate 398,213,190 of NC_056749.1, forward strand.
CGAACTAACTAAGGAATGCGGGGTGGGGGGGGGGGGGCATCCACTTCCAAATCTGGAAATAACAAGACACCCCCCCCATGGTAAACAGTCTCAATGACTTTCCTTTAAAATTGCCAAGCACATACCTTTCAGTCGCCCCTTTGGGAGGAAAGCTTGCTCTTCATGCAAAAAACTTGGAACTCATAACCCAGGACAAATGGGTTTTAAATATAGTGTCCCAAGGATACAGATTTCATTTCCACACGTTGCCAACACCAAACGGGTGGCCAGACCTGCCACCAAATTAGTGGGCAGAGGCTCAGAAACAAGTACTTTCCCTCTTGTACATGGGGGCTATTCAACTAGTGCCAGAAGAGGAAAAGGGACAAGGTTTCTATTCCAGGCTTTTCCTGGTACCCAGAAAAGACAAATCTTGGCGTCCAATTCTGGACCTGTCTACTCTAAACACCTTCCTGGATATTCCAAAATTCAATAATCTGACTCCTCACCAGTTACTTCCTATGCTAGGCAAAGATGCCTGGTTGGCAATTCTAGATTTAAAAGAAGCTTACGTGCATATCCCAATCAGGGAATCTTGCAGAAGGTATCTACGCTTCAAAGCAGGCTATTTGCATTATCAGTTCTCTGGCTCCAGTAATTGCATTTTGCAGACAAAGAAATATTCAAATATATCCATACCTGAACGATTGTCTAATTCAGGCAGAAAACCAGGCCATACTTATAAATCATGTGGCATTTGTAAAAAGGGTTCTAACTTGTCTAGGGTACCCCATAAATGAAAAGAAATCACAACTGGTACCCTCTCAACAGATTACATTCCTGGGTGCAAGCTTAAATACAACTGCCCAGATGACTTTCCTCATGCCAGAAAAGCAAATTCATTTGGTAACTTACTTCAAACAAGTGGCCACAAAAACCCTGCTGTCTGCAAGACAAATACTGCAAGCCTTTGGGTTCATGGCCTCCTGCATTCTTCTAATTCCATATGCAAGACTGCATATGACGAAACTTCAGTGGTACTTAAAAAGTCGATGGAGTCAACATTGTCACAGCCTGGAAACAAAGATTCCTATCATACCTTGCCTATGCCTGGAGTTCCTATGGTGGCACCAAAACAAGGGACTGCCATTCACACTACCCCCTGCCACCCAAACCCTAACTATGGATGCATCAGACTATGCATGGGGAACTCACCTGACAGGGAAGTGCATTCAGGGCAAATGGAACCCAAATCAAATGCACCTACATATCAATCAAAAAGAAATGTTAGCTGTACAGAATGCTCTGACTGCATTCATCCAGGACAACTAATGGTAAAGACGAACAACACCACCACGGTTATGTGGTACATAAGCAAGCAGGGGGGGGGTACTCATTCCTACCCCCTCTGCAGACTAGCCATGGCATTGTGGGAACACGGCCTTCAGCTACCAAGTGTCAACTACAAGCTCAATTCCTGCCAGGAAAACTGAATATACTGGCAGATGGACTAAGCAGAAATCTCATGGACCCTAATGATTGGAAACTGGAACCACGGATTTTCAACATGTTGACAAGCAAAAGGGGGAGCCCGGACATAGATCTATTTGCCTCCCCCCACAACTACCAGTTGGACAAATTTTGCACAAGGACTCATCACAAAAAAGCCTGGAAAGTGGATGCTCTGTCATTAAGCTGGAAAAACCTATCCATCTGCGCCTTTCTCTCTGCCTCTGCTCTCCAAAGTTCTGCTAAAAGTCTAACAGGACAAACCAAGAATGATTTTGATTGCTCCAGACTGGCCATGCCAGCAGTGGTACCCTCTCCTGTGCAGTGTGTCACAAATTTCTCCATGGCACCTGCCTCGGACACCTTCCTTACTATCTCAGCATAGAACCAAATTCTGCATCCTCAGCTCCCAACATTGAACCTTGCAGCTTAGCTAATCATTTAAATTCACTCTTAGCATCCCTCAGCAAACCTGTGATGGATGTCATCTTGGAGGCGAGAAGACCTAGTACTAGAAAATCTTATGCTGACAAATGGAAAGGATTCTGTGCTTGGAATCAATCTCAAGGGATGAGCACAGCAGCGCCCAATTTACCTCAGATTTTACAATACTTAACTGAGATGCTTCACAAGGGCCTGTCTTTTTCATCCATTAAAATCCATGCCTCAGCCATTTCAGCTCATTATAACACAGAGCCTCCCCTCTTCTCTCATCCTTTGCTCAAGAAGTACCTCAGAGGGGCCAAAACTTGAGACCACCCAGGACAGCTCCAACCCCTTCCTGGGACCTTAACTTTGTATTGGAGAAACTAGCTCTACCTCCTTTCAAGCCAGCTGCTACTGCAGACTTAAAATTTCTTTCTTGGAAAACAGCCTTCCTTCTAGCCATCACTTCAGCTAGAAGGATATCTGAGTTACAGGCCCTTATGACAATGGAGCTTTTCATCATCTTTCATGTGGACAGGGTGTCACTCAGGACCAATCCATCCTTCATGCCCAAGGTGGTATCCAGTGTGGCTCTTAATCAGTCCATTCATTTGCCAACTTTCTTTCCTAGTCTACATAACAAAGGGGAATGGATTCTGCATTCATTGGATGTGCACAGACAACATAGATTCTACTTGAGCAAGACTAAACCTCGAAGAAAATCTGAACAACTGCTGGTAGCATTTGTTGCAGGGGCAGAGGGAAGGGCTATTTCAAAACAAACCATTTCTAAATGGATAAGCCATTGCATTAATTTCTGCTATAAGTACCATGGAAAACCTGTCCCCCAGGGGATCATATCTAATTCCACCAGGGCTGCATCTACTTCTGCAGCCTTTCTCAGAGGTGTTCCTACCAGGGATATTCTAGAAGCTGCTACCTGGAGTTCAGTTCATACTTTCACAAAGCATTATCATTTACCAATTTTCTCTAAATCCAGAGCTGGCTTTGCCACTGCTGTCTTGCAGGATCTTATAGCTGGTCCTAATGCTTTTTAAATCAATCCTCCCTACCATAGCTTTTGGGAATCTACCCAAATGTAATGACTGCAACAGTGAAACACAAAGAACATAGTACAGTTGTGTACACTTACCATAAATGTAGATGTTCAAGTGTATTCAATGTTGCAGTCCTCGTTACGCTCCCTCCAGCCCCCTGTTTTTCTCTTACTATGCCTCTACTTTCTTTTACTATGCTTAAAAGCCTTTTTTGGTGTATTTGCTTTTGGGTGGAGGTATATTTTTGTGTTTTTAATTTTATTTTGCTCCCCATTAGGGGGGCACCTGACATCTGGGGCAAGAAAAACTGATGTAATGGCGTCTGCTGCATGTTTTATACCCCTGATGACCTGACATCATGGAAGAAGGGATGGCAACCGACAAAGGACACAAGACTTTGTTAATCAGGCCGACTGAGGGCAACCTGCCAGCAGATTACCCAAATGTAATGACTGCAACAATGAATACACTCGAACATCTACATTTATGGTAACTATACACAACTGTACTGTCACTGTCTTCCTAGAACGTGCACATTTCTAACTGCATGCAGGTACCCAGAAGTACACTAATGGGCACCTGACCCTAACCAATGTTAAGATCTAGACACTGCTTCCATCCATCTTCAGACATTTCCATTCATTTACCCTTACTGTCCAGGAAGGATATTAACATCACTTTTGCTGCTGTATGTATCCTAGAGTCTTATCCATTAGCTGTAGGATAGCATGTGCTTCAAAGTACCAGAAACAGGATAATGTCTAAATGCCTTCCTGTTAATTTTTTTCAAGTCCTAGACTCCACCAGATTTCTCAGTTGTAATACATTATTAGGTTCTTAGCTACTGAGATATCCTTCGGAGACCTGAGTAGTTGCTCAGTATCACGCCACCTGCACTGCCCAATAGCACTGCCCCTTGAAGGTGAGTAGAGCCTTTCCCTAATGAGCAAGGATGCCTCAGCTGATATCACACAGCCAGTACAACTTCACTTTTCTGAGTATTTCTGAAATGCCACCCAATCCACCAGCTTATCTTGCCCATTAATGTTTATTGAGGAGCTAAACATGAGCTTGTTTCCACACTTTGTCTACCATTCCCTATGCTCTGCTCAGCAATATCATTGTGGAAGCAACATGCAGAGCAAATAACCTCCATCAACCTAAAAGCATCTCAGGACATAGTTGGATCTCTTAAATCACTTGTTGGTACCACCCAACAGGAAGCAGCCTGTACCACGAACAAGAAATGGTTATTGTGAAGGGTATAGTCGGGTGTTGTTCCTTTTTTTAATTTTTATCAATATGAGTGGATGTAATTCCCTCATGGCACAATTAATTTTCATGAAATCAGTATTGCTTCAGTCTGATGATTGCCAAGAATGTTCTTATTGTCATCCACAGTATGCTCAAAATGTCCTCCTAATTTTCTTCATGTTTAACTCTACTGGTAGCAAAATCAAATATGATTAGAAGTTATTCATCTGCCCGTTTGCTTCCTGTACTGTTGGGGCTATCTAGGTTCTTTATTCCATATTGCTTTATTTTCATCTTGTGTACAAAGCTATTTTGAAACTTAATGTGTCTCAACATGTGTAGGATGCTATAGTCACTACATGTGGCTGTTTCATTAAATTATGCAGTTTGTGCCTTTTCTTCAAAGTCATCTGGCATTCTAGCCTCTGTTTTTTTAAAGGTTGATACTGGATGATAGCCAGGTGGTCTATCATCTTGTTCAGCAGATCCAAAACCCCTCTTCTCAAGAAAAGTATGAAAAACATGTTAAGAAAAATGGATAACCCTGTCAGGTTGATGCCATCTTTTGTTTATAGTAATGTTTAAATACCATCATACCTCCCAACCATACTGAATTACTCTGTTTTTTACCAAGACTTGGGGTCCAAATAATGGGGTGCCATGATTCCCAAATGGCACCCCTTAATTTCTGAATTTCCTGGCTTTAGTTTTTTTTTTCTCTCGGATGTTTGAGCTGACGTCATCATGTGCACGATGACATCAGTTCTGTAAAACAGCCTGCCAGCCTGTCAAAATTATGCTCAAGAGCTCATGTACATGCATTTCCAGCCAGCTGCTTCAGCCAAGCAACAATGGAAACAGAAGAACTGCAGAGGAATAATGATGCTTCGCAGACATTGAGACTGCAATGGACACAGAACTGCAGAGTAATAAATGTCCTGCAGAGGTATTTTGCAGTGAGACGTTCTGGGGACTGCAGCCACTTATTATTGCTGAGACTGTGTTTTATGCCATTCATAGCAGCCGTTATTATGCTGAGAGATGCCGTATGTAGCAGCTGTTATACTTCTTATTATGCTGAGACTGTGTTTTATGCCATTCATAGCAGCTGTTATCATTCTGGGGACTGCAGCTGCTTCTTATTATGCTGAGACTCTTTTATGCAGTTTGTAGCGACTGTTTTATGCCGTTTGTAGCAGCAGTTAAGCTGAGAGCCTTGTGTGTGTGTGTGTGTGTGTGTGTGTGTGTGTGTGTGTGTGTGTGTGTGTGTGTGTGTGTGTGTGTCTGTCTGTAATGCCCCAGGTGAATATACCTGGTGGCTAGAGGTAGGCTCCAACCCTCTACCTTGGGTACATATAACAAGATCCTAAAGTCCCTAAACACCAGCACTTGTGAAAACCTTCCAGATTTTCTGCCTCATATTTTTGTTCTGTTCCTCATAAAATCTGTGTTTTTTTCTGCTTTTTGTGGCAGATCATTGAAGGATTGAATTCACTAAGTCAGGGGTGTCCAACCTTTTGGCTTGCTGGGGCCACATTGAGTGAACAGAAATGGTCTTGGGGCCGCATATAAAATATATCATATAGTTAACTCTTTCATTGCTCCGGAAGACCGCAGTCGACCTCCTGGCTGTACTGTAGGTACATTTGAACAATGAATAAATGTAATAAATGCCTAATATTTGACTTAAAATTCTAATTCTCATTCTAATTCTCCAATCTAACAGTTAAATCTAACATTTTAGTTAAATATATATATATATATATATATATATATATATATATATATATATATATATAATATAATATATATTTTTTTTTTTTTTTTTTTTTTTTTTTTTACAAATAAACAGATATTCACTACAGCACTAGCCACTAGCATTTCTCACTGGAAAAAACATTCCAGCAGTCCAGCTACGTAAAATGTCAACATCAGCAGTCCTACAATACTATAATCCACAATAACTCAACAAATTTGCAATAAAATAAAGAATTCACATTACTGCCTTAATAAAACAATTCTGAATAAGCTACAAGAGGGTCTCACCCAAACAAATAACTGGTGCCAGAAATATGGCCTCAAGCTAAATGCCAAAAAATGCATCATCATCCCCTTTGAGGAGAGTGATGTCCCCACAAATTATCACATTAATAACAATGTTGTAAGCACACAATAAGTCGTATGGTACTTGGGCACTCAGGTTGATAGAAACCTGACTTTTGACCACCACGTTGTCTCCGTTGTAAGGAAAGCTTTTTACATGGCCCACTTCATTGGTAAGGGTATCTCTTCCAGGGACAAGGAGGTCATAACATCCCTGTATTCTTCCTTTACAAGAGCCATTATTGAGTGCAATGCCCCTTTTGGTATGTGCCTCAACAAAACACCCTGCCAAAAGAAAGACTACAACCATTTCTGGCAAAAAAGGTCGAAGGACTAAGTTCACTTAGTTATCCAAACAGACTAAAAAGCTTCTTGCTTTCCTCTGTCTCCCACTGGCCCCTATAAATTTCATCACTGGCTTGCTTTTCAGGCTAAGAAAGATCCGGCCTTAAGAGACTTCTTCTACCTCAGAAATATTGGTTATACTTAAAACGCTCACTACAAAGACCACAACCTTCACTGCAACATAAACAAGCCACTTTGTATGGACAGATGCTTGACACAAAACCTTCATCTTCTGTGAAAAGCTCCTCTCATTATCAAACAATGTAGTTCAGCAACACGACAACTGGATGGCTGGATGGATAGCTATAAATGTACTCCTTGAGTAAGTAGCATAGCCTTCATCAAACCAGATGGAAAATCCACATACTAACCTTTCCCAGCTGGATGGCTAAGATCTAATGTTGGTTATTCAAGTCTACTTGCCCAAGAAGAGGGGCCTGTTTAACTAAGAATTCCATTTGCAAAAATATATTCACTATACATACTAAATCTCTCTCGCTCTCTTACACACACAAACACACATACACAAAAAAGCCCCTATTTGTAAAATAGGCAACCTCAGTAATCACATGACACCCACTCACTGAATGAAATTGTCTGGAAGTCAAAATATCTGAAAAAAAATCATAATAGAGATGGATTCATCCATGCAATTTCCTCCTACCAAAGGACCATCAATAAATCAACAAACAACTGCAAGGCAAAAAGTAAATCAATAAGAAAACCATAAACTCTCTTAGATAATGCTACATACTGGTGTAAACATATAACTTGTGTCAATCGCCAGGTTAATCCATACCAAAAGATTGTTTCAGAGCTTCAGTTATGTACAAACAGCTTTCTCCTGAAAACTTAAATCATTTGATATTTGCCTTGCTGTAATTATAACTGTAAAAAAAATATTCTGTACCTCAATGATTCTCACTGTTATGAGATGTAATCTCTGCCATATTGTATGAGTGCTACAGCCATGATTTGCTGTCTCTTTCTCTCTCTCTCTCATGTATTGTATTATATTGTTTTGTGTTATTTTTGGAGTTTTTCTCCCCGGGCCTCCGCTGAAAATGGACTTGTGTCCAGTCAGACTTTCCTGGTAAACAAATGTAAAATAAAATAAAATAAATAAAAATAAACTTCCCTCCAATCTAAAGCCATTTGACATTCAGACATTTTAATTTGTACAAAAGTTACTCACAGACTGACGGTTTACTGAGCTATAATGCTAACCTTCGCTTTTAAAAAAACTAATTCCCAGACTTTGTCAATAGCTCAAAGTGAAGAGAGGATTTTATATATATATATATATATATATATATATATATATATATATATATATATTTTTTTTTCGGAAAACATCTTTAAAACTGTTAAGTTGATTACACACCCAGAAACACAGAAAAGTTATTGTGATATGTAAACCACAGACTGCTGCAAGAAATCAGTCACATTAGCACTCTATGCGTATGTCCAAGCAGATGAATCATACCTGTCAATTCCAAAAGAAGTAAAGTAGCTTAATAAGGTTATTTGCAAGGTTACATGGCAGTTTATATTGGAAATAAGCAGAGATATTAAAAAGGCTCTGTTTTTCATAATTATGCTGAAAAGTCTTCCAAGGTAAATACAACTTCTGATTTAGTATGGAACCATACCTCTCAACCTTAGAGCAAGAAATCTGGACAAAGCGAAAAATAAAAGTGGGACACAGGCCCAAAAATAGTTATGCATCACAGACACCATTGAAACAACTATAGATGCAAACATTATACATTACTTATAATCTTTCTGTCCCATCATTGTCAGTTAAACATTATACGGCTCATTCAGTCCTGCCTTCTTTTGCAACAAAGAAAACCATGCTTTGAAATGACAAATGCATTTGAAATAATAAATAAAACACATTGCATCAACATCCTGCAACTTCCTACCTGCAAGCAGCCATAGAGCTTTCACTGAAACTAGGCCTGCTTGTTTCCCCAGAATGACAGCTCTCCCCAATTAAGTCTAATGGTATACAATCTATCAGTATCTGGACTACCTGAAATAAATTAAATTATGGCCTGTAAATTGAAAGTACACCTTGTTTAATTAAACTATATTTCTAAGCCCACTTACTATATTTTTCAGTAACATCCCAATATCCATTTCCAGGTCAGTTTACAAGACATTGGTTGTGGTAGACTTGGCATCCTTCAGAACCCCACAGGCCCATGCTAATACTGCTAGCATTGTCCATTAAATGTAAATATCCATCCACTGTAAATGGCAAGAAGCTATGTCTTAAAAAAATCTACTTTTGGCATGCGTACCCAAGTATCAGGTTTTGAAACAAAGAAACATATTCTCCACAGTCCGTAAGTCTCTGTCTTTAATACTCATCTACTTTTGCAGCACACCCAACACATAAGCACACACATACACACTAAAACCCCCAACATTTAAATAAAAAATGACATTGTGCCCACTTGATTTGCCAGTATTGATGATCCGCCAAAGCTATGCTTACTGTTGTCCAATCTACCACTGCTTAGAACCCACCAATGAAAAAACAGTACTAGGTGCTTTTTTCTTTGTCTGAAAAAACAATACAACTTTATATGCTACAGTCCCACATAGTCAGTCCACTACTGACCCATTAACCCTAGGCCGCTGTCTCATTCTTACTCCCTGGAACTGCATTACCTTGGATGACTACTTTTATTTAGTAAGCAAAAGACACAAATTGGAAGATGAGGCAAAAATCCAGACATTCTCTGAAAATCCATACAATTAAGAGGTATGAGTTCATGTTCAATACAACACTCTCCCTGTCAGGAAAGCCGCAATTTAATGAAAGTGTACTTTTAATGTACGATATATTTGTGAGCTAACTTGTTTGTGTTCAGTAGGTAGACTGATCATTGTTAGCCTCTTTGTGCATGCATCTCTCTGTCATGCACACACACACACACACACACACACACACACACACACGCACACACACACACACACACACACACACACACACACACACACACACACACACACACACACACTCTCTTCTTCTACTTTCACACACATAATTCTGCTTTCATGCATGCACTCACTCACTCTGTACTTACCTGTTAACACAGGTAAGTGCTGTCCCTTTCAAAGGCAACAGTGGCAAATCCATACACAAGTCCCTCTTCAGCGAGAACACACACATACACACTGATTGTTCTGCGCAAAATAATGGCGTAAACACACTGACCCTTTTTTGGCTCAAAAACAAAACTAGAAGGGTGCTTTGGCGCATGCACACACCGACATTAGCTTTGCAGCTCACGAGAGTGAAAAACACAAAACAAAAAAAGTGTTTTGGGGCATGTGTACATCGATGTTGCAGTTAGAGGTTGAGGGCCACATGGAAGAGCTCTGAGGGCCGCATGCGGCCCGCGGGCCGCAGGTTGGACACTTCTGCACTAAGTAATGACAGGCATTTGAATTTCAGAATTCATATTCTTCAGAAAATAAATGGTAATACAAAACCTTTTATTCTACCAGTTTTCTAAGTTTATAAAATCAGTATTAGACATTTGTCCCTATTCTTGGGGCTGTATTCCCCCATTATTGGCTTTGTCCAGGATTTTTGTGCTAAGAGGTTGAGAGATATGGTGAGAAGTGAGAACTGAATTCACTAAATGATAGACATTTAAGTTTCAGTCTTCCTATCTTTCAGGAAACTGCTGATTTTACATAGTGGTATGTTACTCTGGTTGTAGTGCACAAACAATACATTTAAAATGTGCTCTGTCTAACAAGTATGCTGTATTATACAAGGAATATAATTTAATAAAGTCAGAAAGGCATATCAAAGAACACGCGTGTCTGTTTCTTGTTTTGTGTCCAAGGGGCCTATGATTTGAAAGCAGCCCAGAGGTAATCTTTATCCTCAACTGGCCAGATGCATTTTCTTTGGATGTGGTGTGGCCGTGTGGGTTTCATTGCTGTTTCAATGAATGAGTTTCAAGGGCAGATAACTCTGAGAGAAGTTTTAATGCCAAGTCTGTTTTCATTGTGAGACAGTATTGCTTTCTTTAGCTGATGTCTATTAGTGTTTGTGCATTGTGCTATAAAATGTAAAAATAAAATCCAAATAATCATTGTAGAAGTAAAGCAGTATGCAGATTAATATATTAATATAGTGTTTATGGTAAATGGGGTGAAATAGCCAGGTAATAAGACATTGGAATGGCTGCAGGGGGACTCTGGTGCCATATTTTGGTTGTCCTTCAGTTTGCGTTTGAAAGTTGATATCCCACAATTCCATTGGACTGGGTGGGGTTATATAATTATGTATGCAAATTTTGTTAATCGTCGTACAGATTTGTACTTATTTTTCATGGGGCTTGTCCAGATTTTTTATATTTCCAGGTTGAGAGGTATAAATACCATACTTCATCTAGAAGTGAAAATGCACACTGCTTAGTTTTATTTTTTTATACATTCCTGCTTATTTAGACACAGACAGAAGGATAAAAGATTATTCAGGACTTGTTCGATTTTATGCTAACTCTTGCTTTATTGAGAGCAGATGTTATTGTTTCTTAAAAGAATCTTATTTTGTTTTGTTGGAGATATATATATATATATATATATATATATATATATATATATATATATATATATATATTATGGATTACTTGGTAGATTGTCTCATTTATGCAGTGATTTTATGTATCTATAGTTGTATTACTTGTATAGAGCTTTTCAAAAGGTATAATTTGTATTATTGTTGGTGTAATTTATGTGTAATTTAAGAACTTTCCAATGTAATACTGTTTTTATTGTTCTTTTTAAAAAGTCGCACTCTAATTATTTTTAGTACTACAAATCTCAGGTTGTGTCCTTCATATGCAGTACAAGCATGCAAACTTATTTGTTGTCCTTGAGCATTATATCTCTTTCCCTGATAACTCAATGTTCTTGTTTATGGACTTAGATTGCTCCTTTATATCTCAACATGTAAATATGCATGTTCATTGGACTTCTGCGTATTTTACATATGTGTAATACACATAGAATTAAAAACATTTTCCTGTCACATGCTCGACACTCAGAAGGTTGAGTCGAGCTGATCGAACCTTGCCTACCAACAGTCAAAATGTCAAATACTAACATTACTGACTATTCAAACTTCCTCCCTTTCAGAATCATGTTAGCACGTGACCCTGGATCCAAAGTAGTAGGAAGTTTTGGCATTCAGTGTTTATTTTGGGCATGCTGGTTTTCATCATGCCGACTTTTGAGGTAAGGTTGCAGTAACTGTGTCACTATGTGTAGGTATTTGTAAGTAGATAAAAACACATATAGAAATATGTTTTTCTATATCCAGTGGCATGCAACTTCATTTCCATTATATTGGACATTATTGGAACTAACCTCCATTGATCTGTTAAGTAATTTAATTTAGACTGATTTTAAAGTTCACCATTTATGAGTATGTGGGGTGAGAATTGTTTAATATGCTGCTTAGACTTCACCATATATTCTTGACACTGTTAGTGTTACAAAATTTCAAACTTATCTGATCTGATTACTCGTAGAGTATATTTGTTTCTATTTGTTTTCTGAGATAGAGCACCAATCTCCATGGACCTTTTTCAGACTCAGCCTGGGAGCAGTATATTCCACACACATCTTCACATTTCCTTAATTTTTGTTTATTCTCATTGTTTCAATAACATCTTGAATTTGAAGTTTTTAAGGATAGTTTAGTTGGTTTAATTGCTAGGTAAACTAGGATTTTTTTTTTAATTCTAGTAAGGATTTTATTTTGTCCATAAATTGTATTTATGGATTTGGATACCTACATGCCTAGAGCATTACTGAAGGTAGATGAAAGATTTTCTTAAGGTATTACTTTGTTGATTTTCAATATAAAATATAGAATTCCTTATAATTATTTATGATACAAAAATATCCTAATAGATATTGAAGAGGTGCTAAATGCTACAAGATTATAGTTTTCTTTAAAACTATAATTAACAAATGGGCATAAACATTTATCATTGAACACTAATGAGCTTAACTGTTTTCAGAAAAAAGGAGGTATTCCAAGATACTTGAATATTAATAAACTTAATGTTATTCTTCCTTTAGAAGTAAAAGAAGGAGGGTCACTTTGTCTGGAAAATGTTGTAATACCCAGAATTTTATTCAAAGGTAATGTCAATGAAGAGATGTTTATGAATGCAGTACTTGAATATTACAAGTTTATTTTGACTTTAGCAAGCCTTTGATGGGTCCCTAGAATGGGCATGAGTAAAGCCAAAAGCACTTAGATTTTTTTTTAAATAATATGAAAAGCATAATACTGGGGAGTTAACTGCATTTTTGATAAAGAACAGTCTATTGTAGTAAAAGTACAAAGTTTAGGCAGGCCAAAGCATTAAAAAAATAATCTTTTAAATCTCAAGGATAAACTTATTATCAAATATATTAATTTATTTATGCTATGTTTATGCCTTCAGGACTCCCGTCAAGTATTCATTATCATCTGGAATGATCTGCTGTTTAAAGTTATATGTTTTAACATTTTTACTTGAGCTGCACTTCTTGTATTGTATTTTACTGTGTGCTGTTATTTTTGAACTGCATTTTACTGTATTTTTGCTGTTTCCCACACTTTTAGCCTAGCATAGACTTGGTTCAGATTTGCTGGACCCAGTCTGTTTTTTACAGTTTTTGAGCACTAATCTAGCTTTCCTCCACAAAAGAGGGCTTCCCCTACAGCCTAGTGAGAGTACAGTGTAAGTAACGACTTATCTGAGTGATGATTGTTGGCTCAGGGTCCACTCTAGTGTACTACTGTTGGTTAGAGTGTTTGAAATCAGTTTAATTTCATTGCTGCTTGTTCCTGCATTAGCCCAGGAATGCGTGGTGCACACCATCCACATAACTATACATTACAGCTCAGTGGAGGATACCATTGGTGGTTATAGCCGCAAACTCTTGTATAATTTTCCCTTACTTAACTGCTTGTGCTCCATCGGAGGTTTCTTGCTGTTGTGCTTCACTGCCCAGTTAGACATTCAGCTGAGCCTCTGAGGTTCTTCCACAAGTCTTACCCATTAAGCCCGTCACAGTTTTGAACTTTTTCTTTTCTCCCAGCCATACCTGGTCCTTCTAGTTCCCGCCCTGTTACTGACTGCAGTACTTCACCAAGCATCATGAATGGACAATTTTCCACCATTTCTCCAGCCAACCTGATCGACATGGGCATCCTGAGGCAATGTAGTAATTGCTTCATGTACACTGACAACCCACTTCTACTAATTCACACAATGGTTAAGGTATTTACCTTACAGATCCAAGATGCAGGGTTTGATTCTCACATGAGGTAACTGGCTGGCTAGGTTTAAAATGGTCCATAAGGACAGGTAGCCTAGTACTAATCTATGAACCTATGTGAGAGATGCAGCTATATTAAAAATCTAGTTTCTTTCGCTCACAAATCAGTATATCAGATACTAAGCAGATTGTCAGATCACACACTTCACATACTGCATCATCCACACATACAGCACCTAAACCTACATATGCAGAGGTTCTCACTAAAAGCCTACTTAAAGATCAGAAACCTCCCAAACACTTCAATTATTACATTCCCAGCACAAACACATGTCCCACTCACCAGGTTGGATAAGGAAAAGGTCATGGTCAGCTGTCTGTCAGGTGCCAGGATCTTCCACATCACACATACACTCAAGTCTCTCGGCAACAGGCAACAGGCACTGGTATGACTCTGTCATAATCCATGTTAGTGTGAATGACTTGAAATGTACCTCACTGGGTCTGGAATATTTGGAGAGAGACCTGACAAAGCTCTCTGTGCCCCAGGCAGGTATGTCCGTAGCCTTAAGCAGCATCCTGCCTTCACATAGGATGGTGCCTCAATACAGACAATTGACTTCAACAATTGCCTCAGTTTCTGGTGTAATTCTAAGGGGATCGAGAACCTGTCGACCTGGGATAATATGATTGATAGACCACAATGTTTTGCTAGAGATGGTCTCCACCTATCACCTCTGGGCTTTTGGCTACTGGCTAAGGCTGTTGCCTCCGCTGTGGTCCCTTTTTTAGGCAATGTGACAAAAGCAAAATTCCTGACTTGAGTATCCTCAAAAGTGACCTTAAGGTTATGTTGCTAAATGCTAGGAGTCTAAGTCTGAAATTGCACTCACTGGAAGCACTCTTCACCTTGGAAGATATGGACATGTCTGCAGTCACAGACCTGGTTCAAGACCGCAGAGAGGACCGCAGGAAACCTTGATGGAAAAATATGTTACTCCATCGCACTAGTATGCACCCTCAACATATATCATAACATCTTGAATGGACAATCTATGAGAGTCTCTATACTTTGTATGAATGAATCTATATTTGGGGCTACTGTGACACCTTTACATGATTTTGTTCAAAGGGGTTACCCATCTAGAACTGTAAATAATTATTTCAACAAAGTGTGGGATCTGAGGAAGAATAAAGCAGCACCTTACTATATTTACTATGGAGTTAATAGGCAAGCTAATGCATCCAATGAAAGAGGTTTTGCACATTGGGCCCCAAGGGTATCATTCACCTATTCTAGTCATATCAGTTTTGTGATATCTTAAATAAGAACTGGCCCATTCTTATAATGGATGACAAAATTAGAAAGATTTTTGGTGATGGGCCTAATTTAATTTTTAGCAATAACCTTTCTTTAAAAATACTTTTATGTTATGGATCTTCTGTTCAGCCATACAATAAAGGTATGGAATATCTTAGTGCTAGAATGGGGACCTACCTATGCCATAACTGTGGAGCCTGTGATTTTATAAGTGAGACAAAGTCTTATGTGCATCCAGTAACAGGACGGAGGTTTCAACCACGTTTTTATGCCAATTGCATGAGTAGGTCTTTATTTAGCTACATGTTGCAGCTGTTCCAATTTGTATTTGGTAAGACCAACAGGTGTTCAAAGAAATGCATTTTGGAGCATGTTGGTGATATCAGCAGACTCATTACCAGTGGTGTTCCATAGGGATCAGTGCTTGGGCCTCTATTGTTTGAAATCTACTTCTCAGAAGTACAGGAAAAACAAAAGGTCTATGGCTGACGAAGTTTGAAGACTGCAAACTGAGAGCAGTCATTGAGTCCCCAGATGATGTCAACATCCTACAAGCACTTACGCAAATCATTGATTGGTGCCAAAGTCATGGTCTTAAACTCAATGCAAAAAATGCATCATCATCCCCTTTGGCAAAAGTGATGTCCCTGCAGATTACCAAGCTCTAAATCAGTGGTGAGAGATTTGGGCATATACACCCTTACTTTTGATCACCATGTCTACACAATGGTAAGGAAGGCCTTCTGCATTGCTCATCTTATAAGCAAGGGCATAGCTTCCAGAACAAAAGAGGCTATAACCCCCCTGTACTCTTCCCTCATGAGGCTAATAATAGAGTGCATTGCTCCCTTTCTTATGTACCTAATCAGACACCTGCAGCAACTGGAGAGACCTCAAAGATTCCTCCTAAAGAAAAGTCAGGGTCTTGAGCACATGTCTTCCATGGACAGACTAAATCACTGTCGCTATACACTGTATCATATAGACTACTCAGAGGCGACCTGTGCCTTGCATACAGAGCAACCTCTGATCCTGCCTTAATGGGAATGCTGTATATTTTTATGTCAAATGGTACACAGTTCACTCACTCTTTGTACCTAACCTAGTATGTCACTTCAACAGGACTTGCTGGTGAGAGAGATGTTTCGCAGAGGTTGCCTCTCCTAAGGAATAAACTTCCAAAACAGGTTAAACAGAGCCCCTCATTAACCCCTTTTAAGTGTAACTTGGACGATTGAATGGGAAACTGCAAATTCACCCCAGGGGTTTCACCTCTATCCCTTTTGGATAGGAGCAGTCCATGCTGATTTATATCTGCTTATAAAATAGACCATATATCTAGACCCTTAGGGGTTGAATTTGGCTAGGCTTGTACGGGCCCTAAGGCCATTAGTCTAGTAAACTCCTATGAACCTATGTCCCTTCTCAGATCATAATTTACTTAATCTTGCATTAAATTTTAATGGCAATAGACTTCTTATGATAAAAAATAAATCCAATCTATGTTACCAAATTGAATGAATTCCAAAATTAGACATTTAATAAAATCTGATTTTATTTAAAAACTATTTTAACAAAAAAACATTAATTAAACTTTAATTTGGGATTCTTTAAAAAGTATATCTTTATATGAAGACACTGGCTTACTATAGAAACAAAACCATGGATAGAGACAAAGAACCATTAGAAATGCAATAAAAACTGCTCTGAATATAATTATTAATACAGAAAGAGAAAAGAGAAGATATTTGATTCAGGCTAAATTTCTTAACATAGAAATAATTGCTTTATCATAAGTTATCTCCTTTGATTAGATGATAATAGAAAAGTTAAAATTTGCATCTTCTTGAATGCAACCCAGAGATATGCATAAATTATAAAGCAAACAATGCTTTCTTCTTTAAAAAAAACTATATACAAGGAAGTAAAAAACAGAACAGCAAAATGTATGTGTTTATTTATTTGACATTTGTTAACCGGGTTAGTCTGACTAGGTAGAGACCCCTTTTCAGCAGAGACCCGAGGAGAAAAACTCCACAATAAAACAAAATATAGCAAACAACAGTAGATAAGAATTATAAAATTGCTTAACAGGATTGTAAAAATAACATTTGTAAAATCACTAAATGGATAAAACAAGATTTAACAACACGAGAATAGCAATATATATTTTTTTGTGCGGGACAGACAAGAAAATAAGAAAAATAACAAAATGTGCTGTGCATAATACATTTTTACCAAAGGTATGACGGATGGAAAACTGCCTAAATAAGGTGTTTAATAATGCAGAAGGAAAATACTATGATAGTAGCACTAGTAAGACAACAAGGAAGAAAAGTACAGTGAGAGGCTGGATGAAAAGTAGCTACAGGAAGAAAAATGTTGCTGGTAGTAGTAGAGGAAGTACAGCCTGTGTAGGAAGTATGCAAAAGAGTAGGCTAGTAGAAGCAGATTGGACAACAATTTGCATTATTGTAGTCTAATTAAATTGTATAGATCTTGCAGTTGAGAGGGGGAGAGGTAGACAGAATGCATAGCTAGCAGGAAAATAATTTATGTTGGGTCATTGCAAGGGCATGGCCATGACTTGTGGTAGGTATCTTTTAGTGCTATTTTGAAGGAGCTGAAATCAGTGATAAATCTGACATGTAGTGGTAGTTTGTTCCAAGTGTTTGTGACTGAGTAGCTGTAGAATAGTTTGCCAATATTTTTATTAGGTTTATAAACTTGCAATAGGTTCTGTTAAAAATAATGTTGGAAATTAAAATAGACCTAGAAGAAATTCTTAGAATTTAGAAACCAGGGAGATTTGGACTGTAATAATGATAGTTATGAAATTTCTTGTAATATTATTAGTCAAAGTGCTTTGAAAATTACTAATGTTTGTAAAAAAATTTAAAATAAAGGAATGAATTTTATTCCAGCACAAAGGGCAAATTTAGTAGATATTCTTACTGATTAGATTGTTTACAAGAAATTTTACTTAAAATATGCCCTTAATGAAGATACATCTGTAGAATTTGGTAATAAAAATGTTCTTAGGAGAAAAAGTAAATTTAATCCAACTTTGATTCCTACACTTGATACTTTTTAAAAGTTTGTGATAAAGATATCCAGTTAGGGGTCACCACAGCGGAACTCTGGTCCACTAATAATTGGCAGTGAATTTTTACGATGTCTAGTTCCCAGCCCAGTGCCAAACATTCAAAGAAGGCACACCCACACACGCATGCACCTACCTGCATGTCTTTTCAAGTTCACTTGACCGTGGGGAGGACATGCAGACTCTGCACAGAAGGCGCTCCAGCCAAGAATAGAACCAAAGAACCTTGCTGTGAGGCAACAATGCTAACTCCTGCACCACCACGGCTATATCCGATATGCTTTTAAAAATAATAATGTAGGCACAAGATGGTTTAATTTAACCTATGAAGAAAATAAAGCTTTAAGAGAACTTAGTAAAAATCAAAAGATATGCATAATGAAAGCAGAAAAGGGCATGAGGTTAGTAATTATGGATCAAGAAATATATATTAGTAAAATAGAAGAACATTTAAGTGATGATACTTGTTATAAGTTAATAAAGTAATATAACTGACATTTAGAAATATCAACTATAATTTATTAGACTTAGAGTAAGGATTTATAACTTTAGAAAAATTTGAATTCATGTTTATCAAATATCTACAGGTTGGTCATTTGTTGGAATTCCCAAGTTGCACAAAAATAAGGAAAATCCTCATTTTAGACCAATAGTTTCTTCTCATAAATCTAAAACGGAATATATTTCCGAATATTTAGATCATATTTTTAATCCTATAGTTCAACAAACATTTTGTATATAAGATTTGTTGGTCTTTTTAAGTGAAATATTTAAATATTCTGTTTCCCAAGATGATGGTTTTGTGGTCACCCTGGATGTCGAATCTCTATATACACTAGTATAATTCATCAAAAAGGAATAGAGTTTGTGCAGTTATTTGTGGGTAAATATACTGATTTTACTAATGTTCAAATGAATATAATTTGTATATTGTTAGATATTGTTTTTAATAGTATTTTTTTTATTTTTAATGACAGAATTTATAAACAAAGGCAAGGAGTGGCTGTGAGAGCTAAAATGGCTCCCTCTTAGGCAAATTTATTATTAACTTACTGGGAATGTGAAATTTTAGTTAAATTAGAAGGTTTTAAGAAAGCTGCACTTTAGAAATGATTTATTGATAATGTGTTTTTCATTTGGAAAGGGTATAATGAAGCCTTTAAAGCCTTTCTGTATGAACGTGAACAAAGTATCACACTCTAAAATTTACTATGGGTAATGAGGGCCATAAAGTTCAATTTTTGGATCTTAAATTATATTGGATAAAACTATGCCCTGTTTTCATTTAAATATTTTAAGGAAAATAACATTTGTCAATAATTATTTAGAATTTTCCAGTCAGCATCCACATTTTATGAAATTGAACATCGTTCATGGGCAATTTATTAGATTGTCTCAAATAATTAGTGGTGATCAAATATTCATAGAAGAGAGTAACAAACCTAAAGAAATGTTTATTGAAAGAAACTATCCTAAAATTTAGTTGAAAATATTTTGAATGATATTTAAGTAGATATAAAAAGTTTCAACAAATTTTACAATATGGTTTTGTTATTAAACAGAGAAATATTAATGTTAGTGATTTTCAGTGTACTTTTACATTGCCCATTAATAGAGATATGAAACTGATACAGGGAAATTATTACTAATAATTGGAAAAGTATTTGAGGCAACCAGGAATTGTGTCAAGTTGTTAGAATTGGTCTAAAATTCTGTTGTAAAAGAACTAGAACCATAACTTTTTTGAACAAAATGAAAATTTTAGAAATGGAGAAAATAAAATAGAGATATATTCAGATGTGGAAGATATAAAAGTTGCATGTTTGTTAATTGTAAAATGTTTATCTACAAACATAATGGTTTTGAAATTCTTTTTAGAAAAAGTTCTGATTGTAATCTACCTGTCTTGCATACCTTGCAACATGCTTATTTTGCCAGGGGGTTCTATGTAGTGAAAAGTACTAGAACCCTGACAAAATGAATCAATGAACATAAAACCGTGATTAAGAAGAATGATAAAAATAATGCTTTAATAAAACGTTGTATACAAATTTTAGAAAGTTTGCATTTTTAGTGCTGGGTTATATTCAGGATTTTTTTGGTGATTATAACAATTGGCCCGAAGCTAAAGTATTAAGGTTGCAGTTGCTATTGATAGCTGATGTTTTTTCTGGGTAAATGAAAATCTTAATATTAAATGTATATTGAATTAGGGAAAGAAGTGATGTCTGCTTGAAGGAAGTGATGTGGACTGTCCTTGATTTGGTCTATTTGTTAATGAAAATATTTAAATGGTTTAAGTATGTGTGTTTCTGAGGAAATTCTTGTAATAAATAAAACAACTTGCCTCACTGTGATGGCTTGGTTCAATATATTGTATACACTGTTTTTTAAGAATTTAGAAATTATTATGCACCACTGACTAAGTAACATTTTTCAGCTGTAACTATCCAGACCTATATGTATTTTTAGAAAAGAATTTAGGGAAGAAGTTTGACTTTGAAGCTGACAGTTTTTTAATAAAATGTAACTCTGATTTATCAAATATGACAAAAAAAAAAAAACAATAATCTCTTGGAGTGGATGGAATAATTGCAGGAATATGTGAACTTTTTTTTAAATTCAGTTTGTATCTTTCCTGCTCAAAATATTTTTTTGAACTACAAAGGAAAATGTAATGCCACCCTTGTGGAAATATTTACATATAACCCCTGTTTTGAAACAAAACAAATGTATCTTTCTTTGTGAATCATATAGACTTGTTTCACTTCAAAATGTTGATTGTAAAATATTTAGATCTAGTGTTAAAGACAGGTTGAAAAGATTTATCCCTAATATTAACAGTGAAGATCAGAAAGGATCTGTAGTTGTAGACAAACACAAGATAATATCAAAAGAATATCAAACTTAATAGATATTCTAATTAATTATATACAAGTTTAGTTTATTGAAAATGCATGTGATTCAATTAATTGGAAATATATATGTATATTATTAGATTTATTTTATTGTTTTTTTTTTAATATTTTGGCAAATATAGCTTATGACAAAATTGGTCCCCTCCCGTCTAATTTCATTGAGATAATGAAGTAGAAAAAGGTTGCCATCTCTCCCCCATTTTATTTTCTTTAGTAATAGACCCCTTAGCTGAAGCTATCAGAACAAACAGTGGTCTCCTAGGCATTAGAATAAGTAGTCCATAGAATCTAACATTGCTTTAGTTGTAGGTGACACTATGCTAACAGTCTCAGACATTAAATGGTCTATGAATAAAGTTATTTTTCTAGTTCAGGGCAATACTTCAGCGCATTCAAAAGTGAATTTAATATTAATTGCAATGCCCAAGAACTGGACTATTTGGGCATAATATTGAAAAAATGGCAAGTTACTATAGGCATTAACTTTGAAAAGTATATACAAGAAGTGAATCTCTTAACTAGCAGTTGGAATAAAGTGTTTCTAAATTTTAAGACTGGTTATAAATGATAAAAATGAGTATACCGTCCCTGTTTTATGCATAATTGAGGCAGCTGAATTGCTTCTTAGTAAAGCTCATGTAAAAGCAATTAAGAATATATTGAATTTATTATGGTACCGTAGAAAAACTAGATTTGCATATAGTCATTATAGTTAAACATAGGAAAAGGTGAAATTAAAGTACTGAATATGTAAGTATACTCATTGGCTGGACATTCATTACTCCATTAATTAAAATAAAAAAGTTATATCTAACACTTTGAAACTAATAAAATAAAAAATCCTTAGTGTATACCAGATCTTTCTTTTAACTTTAAGTGGATTGTAGTTTGCAATTATCTTCATTGTAGTACAAACAAAATCTCAATATATAAACATTTTTAAAAATTAAAACCTTCATTTATGACCATGTTGATTTTAAAAATTGGTTAGAAGTAATGTAAATATTGTTTCCTTTTTATGATTCTCAAGTATTTGTGGACAATACTGAGCATAAACTAAAAATTTGACTTAGAAAATTTTCTTAGGTTGGTACAGCTGTCTTGACATAACATCTAGAGCCTTGGAATTCACTTTAGAGCTAGGCAGTAAGGAATATCTCTAGGAAATTAAAACATATGTCCAAAATAATTTATAAATACTAACAGCACATCTAACCAAGTTTAATATATATAAAATCAGATTTTCTGTGAAAAAGTAAATACATCGGTTATTTATATAAAATTGTAATCACATACAAATAATATATAGATTTCATCAAGAGCATTATGATTTGAATGATACTGATAATCTTATGCTGAAGTCAGTAGAGAACACTTCAAAAAATATATCTGTGGAAATGTATACACATTCCCTCTTTTATTCCTGACAGAATTGGGAAGATAGCAAAAAATTTCAGAATAAATTGCTGGAAATATATAAACTATTTGAAGGCAAACCAAAAACATATTAATTTTGAATGTTATTGAGTTAAATTTTGGGTTTTTATTAGAGCCATTGGAATGACAACCTCTGCATTAATAAACTGATATTATGCATTGCCCCTATACTGAGGGTCTATATTAGATCAGCGAACGCTTAAAAAAGCAAACGCTGATTGAGCAACCTTATGTAAGCGAAAGCTTACAATCTCGAACTGTCAGATCAGCGATTTTTTTTGTCCTAGGGAAAAAAATCGCTGATCCAAAACACACACACACACACAACACAAGCACACCAAACAAACAGAAATCCACACGCATACACCTAAAATCTGACAACTAACCCTACACTAAACTATGCACACACCACTAGCTATCCACTTACCTTAACCCAAACCCTAACCCTAACTCACCTAAACCCACCCTAACCCTCACGTCCATACAATCACACACATACCAAACCCAAGCCCTAACCCTAACTCACCTAACCCACCCTAACACTCACATCCACACAATGGCACACTTACCTAAATCCGACCCGTAACTTTCCACCACAGCACTGAAAATACTAAAGCAACAGAAATGGACAACCAAATTCCTTCTCTAGGAAAAAATTTGAGTTTCTGTTGCTTCGATATTTTTAACTTTTGCTAAAATAAGGTCGATCAATCAGCGTTTGCTTGTTTAAGCATTCGCTGATCTAATATAGACCCTGTACTGATTGGTCTGAAATCTGATCAGTCTCCTCTTCTATGGCTTAGTCTGGCAATTGGAAGAAAGTTTATTACTAGACAATGGAAGCAGGACAATAAACCTCAACTCTAAGACAACTACTTTTAGCTGGACCTGTCAAGGAAATAAAAGTGTTAAAGTAAAGGGAGCACAATAAGAGGACTACAATTGACTCATGGTCCAAAGTTCTGCAGCCGTCAGATAAATTTGAGACTAATGATTCATTCTTCTCTTCACAAAATTAATTTCTTATAACTCCTGTTTTAATCACTTTCATTGTAGTCAATTGGACTTCATCAGAATATAGCCAATACAAACACATCTACTTAAATAACAATACTAATTAAACAACCATAAATTAAAACCAGTAAAACAATTAGGCAAATAATTGTCATCCACCAACCAAATGTCTAGCTCCCTTGGAAAGCACAATTCTAATGTTGCAAGAACAACAAATAAATTATTATATTATAAAAGTCCTACAAAAATCTTATAAAAGATACAATAATGAAATAGTAATACCTACAAAGAATACTTCCAAAAATATGCTGCTTTGAGTCTTAAAACTGAACTAAAGGACCACTGGTAAGCGAGTCCAGGGGCTTCAAAGGAATAGGTTCTAACGTGCCATTTGAATTCCTTATATAACAAATAGTCATCTGTAGGTCTCCCCCCCCACTACCAAGTTCCATATGGTCAATAACAAAGAATGTAAAACAATGCTGTGGACATCTCTTAATGAGTTAAATAGGGTGTTGCTCTCTACCTTGTTCTAGATATAAATATGTTGGTAAATTATGGTTCTTATTGCATTTTTATTTTTCCCAGTATAAAAATGACCACATGATTGACATCAAGCCATGTACACTACAGTTTTAGTGTTGCAGTAATATTTAGACGCAGGTCTAATAGTGCCAAAGCCTTTAACAAAAACTTAGTCATGTTCCAAAACAAAACTGCATTGAGAACAGTGACCACATTTCCTGGTACTCCCATTTTTAGTTTTATCCATATGTCCCTCAAGGAAATTCTTGATGTTAACATCCTTTGTGTAAACAACTTTTGGTTTCTTCCCCACCAAGGCCAGATGTTCAGGGTCTAAATTGAAAATATGGCAACTTCTCAAAGTGATATTCTTAATATAAAAAAAAATACAGATTGAATGTTAACACTACAGCTCAATTAAAACCATCCTCACCATCACCCTGGACCAGAGCCTGGGGTTGAGAACAGGTACCAAGGAGTTGTTTAAAACACCATTTAACCATAGGCTCGTTCATAATATCCAAAACAAAATACTCAAGGTACTCATTCACATAAACATATGAAGAAGTTTGGCACAGTCATACCTGAACATTAAGTCCTTAGACATAATTCTGGCTAATTTAACATATTGTCCCTTAACTAAGGACATTTTTGATGGTCAGGATGCCAACTAGTAAAGTGCAAAAAGGAGTTGGAGCACGTTGGTTTCCTATAAAGGGACAACAGAAATTTTGTGTGTGGTAATTCTTGCTAATGGTAACATCAAGATAATTAACCATGTTCCTGTCCACAGTCATAGTTAAATGCAAGAAAGTAGCATTTAAATCGAAAACTCTGACAATTTTTCTGAAGTGTCCTTCCAAAATAAAATGACATAGGGGCACAATTAACACCCATTGCAATGCCCTTAACTTGATTAAATATTTGATTTTCAAAAATTAAAAAATTATTTTCCAAGACCATTTCCATGCAAGTCCTAAGAATGCTGTTATGATCTAGATCTGTGTTGCTGCACAAGAAATCATAAAACCATTCAAGCCCTTGTGGGTAAGGAATCACTGAAAAAGGTCACATACATCAGTAGTGACCATTAATAATTGGTCATCATAAATCTCAGTAGATACATTGGATTTTTTTTTATCCAATGTATCTTTAAAAACATAGGGCCAATTGGTCAAGACATTTTAATTTTGTGGTCAATGAACTTAACAGGGGGAAAGGTCTTGGAAGCTTTAGCATCCACTATTGGACGTAAAATGGGGTTACTCAAGCTCTTATGAATCTTTGGAATACCAAAAATGGTAGGGATATGATGGTGGGGGTAACCTGCATAAATTAATGCTCTTCTACAGTAATCTGAACACTAAACAGTTCACCGAGTGATAGATCATTGTTTTGATAGGCAATATTCAGTTAATTTCTAGACACTTTGTCGTAAGTGTCAATATACAAAATGGAGAACATTCTGTTAATATAGTCATTAAAATCCATAATAATACCCCCTCCCTTACTTGGTTTCATAGCCCTGATGTCCTTGTTCATAATGGTATTGTGTAACAATTGTGTTTCATCAAAAGTCAAATTGGACTCAGGCGCATGGTTACAATTTCTATCAAGTAGTGCCCTTAAATCAACCAAACATAGTTTTTCAAACACAGATAACAGTGTGTGTTGGTGGATTAAAACACTTAGTCTCTTTAAAACTTGACCACCCAAAGTTCCATCAGGGCAAAAATTACCTCTAAGGTTTAATTTCATGATAAACATCTTCAACTGCACAGTAGTATCTTCCAAGTTGGCACATCTTGCCTGGACAAAATTGAGCTCCTTTTCCAACAAATCATCCCATTCAGTACTGACATGGGCTTGACTAAAATTAAAAATCTCCCATTGTATTGTAAACAATAGAACACATTTCAATACTGTCAAAGTGTCTGTTGGGGTCTCAAAGCAACTCTCCCCCTCCATCTCTGCGGGGTTGGATGATGGTATGGTGCATAACTCCCGGGATCTATTACTCTCTCCCTCTGATTCATTCATCTCTCTGATTTCCTCAAAGGGGGGACATATAAAGGGATAGACCTCTTATCAGTGTTGTGACCAGATAAATTCCTAGTCACTTCCATCAGATTCACCAAAAGGCCTTTGCTGCTGCTGTTGTCCCAATGCAGGAACTGGATAAGCCTGCCCGTTGTCATAATCAGTTTTGTCCCTAAGCAAC
Organism: Protopterus annectens; assembly: GCF_019279795.1. Lineage (NCBI taxonomy): Eukaryota > Metazoa > Chordata > Ceratodontiformes > Protopteridae > Protopterus > Protopterus annectens. The sequence goes on from NC_056749.1 coordinate 398,239,717, forward strand.
TTCCTCTCTTTCTTGCTTTTTAGTTCAGTTACGTACCTTTCCACAAAATTCAAATGTGTTGGCTTCTATCCTTCTCCATAGCACGCCATTGGAACTCACTTCCACCACACATCAGTACCACTAGCAAACTCTCAGCTTTCAAAACTTTACTCCACTCCCCTCTAAACTCACAGTGGGAATGCTCCTGCTCCCATCCTGCATAGCTTTCGCAACCACAGTTACTCTCTACAAGCTAATATATCTGCTAGAGACACCTACTGCCTCATAACTCCCAACAATAACTGTTGGAACAATCATATTTTATAAGAAATGTAATTTGTATTGTTATTGCAGCCTGTTACTCTGTAACTTCTTGTATTTCTATGTATATTGTATTTGTCTTATTGCTATGTGTATTTTGTACTTCTCTGGAGCTTTTCTCCCCAGGACTCCTTTGAAAACGGGCTTCTCGTGGCCCAAGGGACCATCCTAGCAAACAAACTGAAAATAAAATAAATAAATAAAATAAATTAAAAGCAACTTTAAAGTCATTAACTGTACTGACAAACAGTAAATCTGAATGAATACTGCAGTCTAATTTATTTATTTCTGTATTTAAAGCCATTAGCTGCCTCTCATTATCAGTAATAAGTACTTGCAAAAAATCACAGCCATGTTTATTAAATAAAGTCGATACTTCACAATGTAATAGTCTTTTACCAGTCTGGTGGGGTATTTCCACATAAGAAGCCCTTTTGGAATGTGCTCATGTCTTAGGCACTCTTTAAGATAACAGTTCTCCAATTGTATTTTTTTTATATTTAATAACAAGCTCACAAAACAGTTTAATCTGTTGACCTACAGTCCCTGTTGGAACACTCTGAACAGCATCCATTCTTAGAGTCTCACCTTCTTTCAGCCATTCAGCAATAGAAAAAACAGCTGGAAAATCTCACCAATGGCCGTTGAACCCTACTAATTGGAGGAAACCACACTATGGCTGGAAAAATTAAAGGAGCCAGTCCTGAAATTGATAAGTTGGGTCTCCCTTTGTGTGGGGGTGATGAATAAAATGTCTGACCCCTGAGAATTGCCACCATTCCTACAAGCAGGGTCCGAGCCTTCCAAACCATCTTTTCTTAGATTACATTCAGTCAAGGAAGAAGACACCTTCTTATTGAGTTTGTGCACCAAAGTAATAAGTGCCCTGATAAGAGATAATGTCTTGATAACTCGGTCATTGAAAACCAGCACTTGCCTTGTCCCCTTCCATGCCGTGAAAACAGAAACAAAATACTGAACGGCAAACCAAAAAAAGGATAAAAACTAATAAAATAGCCCACATCACACAAGAGCACAGACACGCTGGTCAATCACCATATAAAAATACTTAGGCAAATCATTGTTGTCCACCAACCAAATATCTAGCTCCCTTAAAAAGCATAATTCTAATGTTACAAGAACAACTTGAACAAGTAAAATGCTGCATTATAAAAAAACTGCGGTGGTGGTGCTGTGGTAGCATTGTTGCCTCAATAAAACGTTGCTCCGTTCGATTCTCAGAGCGTCTTCTGTGTGGCAGCATGTGTGAATGGGTGTCACTTCGTTGAAGGTTGTGTGTCAGGCCCAGCAAGTCAGCATGTAAAAATCTACTGCCAATCATTAGCGGACCGGAGTTCCGCTGTGGCAACCCCTAACTGGGAAAAGCCGAAAGACACAACAACATAAAAATTCTACAAAAATATGTAATAAATAATGAAGTCCAATTTACCGGAATGAAAGCTCTTGAAGTATTTTCATATGGCGGTTGAACAGCGTGTCTGTACTCCTTCATGCCATGGGTTGTTATTTTATTAGTTTTTATCCTTTTTGGCTTGCTGTTCAGAAATCATGTTTTTTATGAAATTGTTGGTGTTTGAGATGAATAGGACATGCTACCTATCATTTTATTTTATGAGGTATGCAATCATGTAGGTAGTTAATGTTAAATGCTGTATATTTTAAAGTGGTTGTATTTGTACAAGTCTGTAGTTTTGGAAAATCTTATTGTATGCTACCAATAAAAGTATTAAAAAAATCTTAGTTTTAGATGTATGTCAGGTAAAAAGTTAAAAGTGTAACGTTCTTTATAAATTTAAATGCTGATGCAGAGAGAGATTTTTTTGAGTTGGGAGGCTTGTGAGGTGACGCCAATTTTAAAATGTCTTCTACTAAACTTAAGATGCACAAAGGTCTGTGTGTCTTGCTAATTGTATTACTGTGTAGTCAGTTGTAGCTTGTGTGGTAGAAAAGCAGGCAGGCTTTTCCTTCAAGAACAGCTTCTATCCCTTGGGCTAATTTGATCAGAAACAGTACTGACATAGAGGGTTTTGAAATAGATGAAAATACAACATCCAAAATTCAACTTTTTGCAGATGATGTTCTAATTACATCAGCAGGATCTAATTCTTCTATGCAGTCTCTATTTGATAAAATGATGAATTTTAAAAGTATTTCTGGTTTAATATTCAATGAAGAAAAAACTAAAATACTACCTATATATACACGAAAAAATATTCTCATTAGTGATTTTACTAAATATGTACCCAATTCAGGTCAGATAACTTATTTAGGTATAATACTATCTAAAGATATTAAATCTATTATATATAATAATTATAATACCTGTTTTCTTAATATACAAAATCTTTTTAATACCTGGAATAATGTTTTTTACTATGGAGGAGAGAATTACAATTATTAAAATGATAATATTCCCCAAGATTTTATACTTAATACAATCAATAATACTTCCACCTACAAAAATAATTATCAAGAAACTGAATACACTAATGTTAAATTTCCTATGGGCACCTAATAGACCTAGGATAGCATTAAAGAAACATACTAATAGCTGGTCTCAAGGGGGTATTTCTTTTCCAGACTTTAATTTATATACTATCTCTTCTATTGTAAAAGTTATTACTTTATTAATAGATCAGTCATATGTCGCAAAATGGAAAGATTATTGGGAGCTAATTAGTATGCACTTCATGAAAATCTCCTTAACACATAAAAATATGATTGTAAAAAACTCCATGTTATGGTTACTAAAGGAATTTTGTACTTCACCTATTACACCTAAACATATGGTTTGTTACCCATTAAATATTATTATTAGCTATCGTAACTTTATATTCATGCACCCTAAGTATAGGGAATGGAATTTTATTGTATTCCCTATAATGTATACTCAGGGTATGCTTTTGTCATCTACTTCTGAAGGAACTCATTTAGCTATAGATAATGATCTAAAGTACTGGTATCAGTTGATATCTGATAATAAAGTTAAAAATCTAGATTTCTTAAAAGAAGAATTTGATCTAAGAGAAACTTGCTGGTTAGAGGTTCAGACCTTTAGACAACATCTCATTAATAAAATAGATCTAATGTCTATAACAGTTAAAGAATCTATTCCAACGCTGATTGATTACTTGATATTAAATTTACAACATAAAGTTTCTGATAATTCTTTCATACATACATAAAATTATCAGACAAGAAACTTTTTACAGTGTAGATTCATACTGGAATTATTTCACTTCTATTAATGGGGACCCACCAAATCAACAAGATAAACAATATATATTGGAATCTGCTTATAGAACTATGTCTTCCATTGTCTGGAGACTTTATACATGGAAATTTTTACATAGATCTTTTTATACACCTTTGATGATGAATAAAATAAATAATAAAGATAATTTATGTAAGAGATGTAATGTAGAAATTAATGCTGACTGGGCTCATATGTTTTATGACTGTATAAAATTGAAAGAATACTGGAAGTCAATTAATGAATTTTTGCAGGCTCTTTTTACAGATAATTTCATTATTTCTAAATCTCTTATATTATTCAACACACCTGTACCTCAAAGTGTTAAAAGGTTAAGCTTCCCTTGTTATGGTCTATTCTAGCAGTGGCTAGGAAAATAATAACTAGAAATTGGATTTCAGATACACCTCCTTCGTTCAATGAATTTAAAAATGTTATGAATATAGTGTGCCATATGGAAATAAACACAATTAGGACAAGAACAACTAGAAAAACATCTTATTATATTGTATGGGATAATTTACAAAATTTGTTAAAAAAATTCTAATTTCAATAGCACGGTATTTTAGTTTAATTGATCTGATTGTAGTGGATGTCTTTGTAAATACTTTAGTTGTTTTGTTGAATATTATAATAATACCTATTTTTAATTACTTGTATAAAATTGTTATGATATTTCTATTATATGTTAAAACAATAAACCTGTTTTGAAAAAAAAAAAGAATTTTCTTATAGAGATGAAAGCACTCAAAACAATGTCATTAAAAAGCAAGTTGATATCCTCAAAAAAAAAAGAACAACTTCTATCTTTAACTTGTAATAGCTAACACTGAGACTGTTTCTAGCTGACAAGCAATCCCCTCTAACTTTTAAGCATTTTTGCTTATTCAAGAACTGGAAAATAAAGGTAAGGCAAAAGAACATCTGTGTTTTTAAATACATATAACTGAAGATTCTTGTAGTAATGCATCTGTTTCTAGGAATTTTTTTTACAGAAATAGAAGATTTCAGACCTCTGCTTTCAGGGATTACCCACAAAGTTTCTACCCTTATATTAATGCCTGTTGTAGGGTGGCAGCACATCTAATCAAAGGAGAAATAGAGTACAGTACAGTAGTGTTCATGGATAACCCATACAAATTGTAAGGATAGCAACAGTTCTACTGTTAAGAAGAATTTTCACACAAGTGTATTTTCTGTGGTATAATGTGTGACTTTTAAAAAGAGTAATGTATTGAGAGTTCCTGGATTGTATGTTGCTTTTTTTTTTTCTTTACTGTATTGAGGAGGTAGGCAGTAAACCAATTTTACTTTGAAGTATCAAATTCAGTCTGGGCTTTGGCTTAGCAGCCCGGCTATTGATTTTGTTTTAAGGCACTACATTTTTTAGGCATGTCATGCAGAGACTACATTCGATGAAATGTGATGTGAAAAAATATTTAAGTGTCTCCCATTCAGAATCTAGTCTGTATTTTTGTAGAGCATAAGGGTAGATAACAGAAAAAAGCTGTTAGATTCTCCTTGTTTCCTTTACTGTATAACTACAGTTAGATATTCGAAGAATTAGCCTGTAAACAGCTATTGAGCATCATCCTGTAGTCCAGGATTGATTCTGTCAGTCTTCATGTGCTTACTTTGCCACTCTGTGAAGTCAGTATATTAAAAATGCTTTTAGGTCCCCTGTGAAAAAAGATGGTCGAACCATGTCTGTTTTCTTAGTTAACAAATAAAAGAAATGCCAGTGTGTGTGTTCCTACATTCAGTCGTGGGCATTACAAACAAAGGCCTTGATGTCATATTTCCTTTGTGGAAAGAAGCCTGCTGATGTCATATTTGTGTTTTTGTCAGCATCTAGAAGGCACTTAGAGAAGAAAGTTGGCTTGGTGGGCAGATTGCTTGAAAGGACTGCAGGGATTTTTTGTGTATTGATGAACTGTAGTAAGTTTGTGGGTGGGGAAATGAGTGTTAGTCATGCATATGCTGATCGAGGGAAGAGATAAAATTATTTTTTTAGTTAATTTTTAACTCTCTGCAGCTGACCATCAGCTGTGTCCATGACCTTTCATTGTCCTCTAGATTTACCAAGCCTCCTTGTGTATCCTCTGACTATCTACAAGTCAAGTTCAAAGCTGGTGAGAGATCGAGGCACCTAGAGCAGCATCCCACTACTGCAGGGGAGGGTTTTTTCCTCTTCCTTTAATTCCCCACCCTTTGCACACATTATTAGTGCCCTGTAGGTGGGACTTGCAAGGGTCATTAGTGCTGACTGGCCTCTCACATTCACATTGGGTTTAATGTCAGCAGAAAGTCCCAGCTATCCCTAGGAATCACTGTGCTGTTGTCTCTCCCATTTCAGTCAGAGCTCTAGTATACCAATGGTGTGCACCTCTCTCACTTCCATCTTCCCTGCCTGTGACAAGTGATGAGCTAATAGCTTTAAGCAAGCCACCTGGTCTATATTCAGGGCTTTGTCTCCATGCGAATAGCACAATCTTGAGAAAACATTATTTGGATGTACTGTATTGTGGGTGACTGGTAGTGAGGTAGATCTGTGGGGGGAAAGGAAGTAATTGATGAGATGAAGGTTGATTTAACATTGATTTTCAAGGGTACTATTTCATAGTTATGATGGTGATGAAACAGTGAAGCATATTGTTCAAGAAACTGTTAAAATGTGCATCTGTAATGAGACTCACCGGGGAAACATTTGGCGTGGGTGGTGTCTGCTTAATAGCTGTAACTCTCAGGTGGTGGTTGCCCATTTGTTGCTTCTTCTTGTCATTATATTCATATAAGTCTGCAAAAGCATCTACAGTGAACAAACACAGTAGCTATTTTAAAGAAGGCTATCTTTTGACCAAAGGTTTGAATTTGGATTCCTTTGGAACATCAAATCTTGCAAACGTTTGGTCTATGAAATTGCTTAAGACAAAAAAGTAAAATAAACAATGAGTGGGTCTAGAGAGTACTAGATGCAGACAGAAGAGTTATTCAAAACTAAGGAAACAGAGCACTGAACAAAACAAACCAAAATGGCTGCACTGTGGCACAAGCTACTGACAACATAGTGTGGTATATAAATATAGGCTGAAGTAATAAGTATTGCAGAATAACTGACGGGGACATTACATTTGGGAGTACTTAAACCTGTATGCAGGAGTGTTATGAAGACTTGAAGTAACTGTAAACAGTACCTCATAATACTCACTGACTGGCAGAAGTATTTGTCAAATTTTGTACTGATAGAAAAGAATAAGTTCATTATATTTTTTGATGTCATGATGGATATATCATTTTTTCCCCTCACCTCTGAAGATGTAATGCTGTCATTTTCTTCTTGCTGGGAATAAAAGCAGCAGTTCAAAGTGATGATCCAGATTGAAGTAGGGATGTCTTACGTCATAAAGTGCTTTGATAATGTCACAGAGATGAGAAGCATCATCACAAGAGCTAACCAAAGGCCGTGGTTTACAAGTAAGATCTATGATCTTATGAAAGCAAGAAATTCAGCATTCATGGAAAATGACAGGGAAGCCTTAAGTGTGGCAAGGGTAAATCTGAAAAAGACATAAAAGAGGCTAAGAAGGAATATGGGAGTAAGGTACCACTTTGAGGACATGAGGGATACTAGATGGTTGTGGCAGAGTATACAACAAATTGCGGACTATAAAATGAGAGCTTTACAATGTGATGATCACGCTGACTTCCTAGATAGGCTGAATACCTTTTTTGGAAGATTTAAGGAGAGGAACACCACAACTGTGCAAAGGTTACAAACAGAGCAGTATGATGCAGTACTCAGTCTTAGCCCAATGGAAGCAAAAAGGGTGCTACACAAAGAAAATGCCAGAAAGGTGGCTGGTCCAGATAATATCTTGGGTAACGTGTTAAAGAAGTGTGCAGACAAACTATATACATTACTCACAGATATATTTAACACCTCACTTGGTCTAGCAAAGGTCGCTTCATGTTATAAAGTAACGAATATCATCCTTCTACACAAAAAAGCCTCACCCTCCAGCTTGAATGACTTCAGGCCTGTTGCACTAACATCCACAGTTATTAAGTGTTTTCAGAGGCTATTCAAGAAATACCTGACTGCAGAACTGCTATCAACTTTTGATCCACTGCAGTTTACCTACAGAGAAAACAGATCCATGGACAGCTATGTGAGAATGCTATTCATTGATTTTGCCTCAGCATTTAACACAGTTGCCCCTGTGCAATTGATCAATAAGCTCATACATCTGGGCCTCAACAAACACCTCTGCAATTGGATCCTGGACTTTTTGACTAACAGGCCACAGAAGGTTGTGTGAGCAAGAATACCTCTAGGAGCATGACACTCAGCACAGATGTTCCTGTGGGATGTGTTCTCAGCCCCCTGTTGTTTACTATCCTAACCCATGACTGCACAGCAAACTGTAGTACAGATCATATCATCAAGTCTGCTGATGACACTACAGTCATGTGTCTCATCAGGAGAGGACAAGAGTGCATACAGAGAAGAGGTTAACACACTGATTGCCTAGTGTGCAAGAAACAACCTTAATCTGAATGTTAGTAAAACAAAAGAGATCATTGTACACTACAGGAAGAGGCAGACACCCCTTACATTTGCTCCTGATCAACAGCGAGATGGCGGAAAGGGTTAAGCAGTACCAAATTCCTCGTTGTTCATATCTTTGATGATCACTCTTAGTATGGGAAGACCTCCCACATAGTGAAAAAAGCACATCAACGTCTCCACTTTCTGAGAAGACTCAAAAAGGCAAAACTACCAATGACAGCACTTTCCACTTTCTACATACAGAGCAGCAATTGCAAGCATCCTAACATAAAGGTTTTAAGTTATGGTATGGAAGCTATTCGGTCACAGATGAGAAATCCCTGCAGAGAGTGGTGAGAGTTGCCGAGAGGATAACTGGCATTAGTCTGCCGACAATCCAGGATCTTTATACATCAAGAAGCCTAAAGAGAGCCACCAAAATAGTAAATAATGCAACTCATCCTGCAAAACAGTCTATCAGCCTGTCATCAGGTAAAAGATAGCACAGTATTTGATTCAAGACAACTAGAGTCAGACAGTTTTTATTCGAAGGTGATCAGACTTCTTAACTCCAGCATTAGGTCATTAGGTCAGATCATTGAGGGTCAGGATGTTGGTGCTTTCCATTCACTGTGAGATATTATTTTATCTATTATTTAAGCTCAGCCAACCATTATGATTTGTACTTACCAACCCAGGTGCAGAATTTTTAATTCAGCTGCTACTACTTTGTGCTTGCTCACCCATCATGTGGTACATGATTCATGTGCAATACTGTTACTTGAACTTGACTGCTATATGTGTATTTTTAATATCTTAACAAGTGAATGTTTCTAGGAATATATGTAGCTGTATACTTGAGTGTAGAGTTGATTTCTAAGGTGGTGGTAGTATTATTATATGTTGTTTTTAAATTGTCTTTCTATTTATGTGATTTCTTTTTGGTCTGTTCCATGATGAGTTGATTACATGGAATCTCATTTAATCTACACTCATGTAGATCTAAGTGACAACAAAGTTATTTTTGACTTTGAATTTGTTTGCCTTTTAATCTGATTTAATGTATTTTTTCCTAAATTCTGAAATAATTCTATTTTCTTCATGTTTTTGTAGGTAGTACATCGAGATCTGAAGCCAAGCAATATTTTGTACATGGATGATTCTAATAATGCAGACTCAATACGAATTTGTGATTTTGGATTTGCAAAACAGCTGCGTGGGGAAAATGGCCTCCTTTTAACTCCATGTTACACTGCTAACTTTGTAGCACCTGAGGTACTCTCCTTTCTGCTGATCACATTTTAAATCAGTGCATGGACTGGTTAGCTACTTTGCATGTTACTTTAAATACATGCATTCTTAACATGTAGCTGTTGACTAGATTATTGCTGAACATGGTGTTTAGAGCAAAGAATATAGTGCTAGTTAATGTAAGCATTTTGCTGCTTAGTGGAAAGACTCTTATCCATCTTAGCTTTTTAGTGAATGGTAGTACAAAATCTGAGAAAAAAAGTAATAAATGCCTGTGCCACCATCCGTACCTCTGCTTGAACTTATTCCGTTGCCTTAATTTAAAGTAAATTAAAATGTATTGGGAACAATGAGAATTAAATTATTGTTAAGGGTTAGTTTACACCAATAAGCAGCTGATAAGTAGTTCTCTGTGAGAAAGATGTCCTTGTATGGTAACTTCTTCCCAATCCTGTGCTTGTTAAGTTAGTAAGGAGAATGACTGTACTGACATACTCTACTTTAAACTATTGTTAAGCAGTGATTACTGAGGGGGAGCAGTTCTGCGAGTCAACTGTACTTGGACAACTGTCACCAAGTTCTGGTTGGTGATCACATAAAGTGTTTTGTTGGTTCTGTTAGGTTTGCCCTGGAAAGAACCCTGGCTAGGGACCAGGGCTGTATATGGTGTTGTTGAAACATGCCTAGCTTCCGCTCCTCAGAGCATTTTCAGATACTGTTATTCAGAACAGTGCCAGAAGTGCTCTTTTGTTCTGAAGTAAATGGCAGTGTCTGTCTCAGCCTGTATTTCATAAAGTTTAATGAGCTCAGACAGTTTGTCATGTTTTGCATGGTAGCTCTGAGTGGGAGGGGGGGCCGTCATGTTTGTGTTGCTGCTTTCTGACTAGGCGATAATGCTGTACATGGTGGTTATGTTGTGGCACACAAGCATCCGTGGTCTGCATAAATAGTTTCTTCAGTTTTCTCTGGAAGGTCATAACTTTTAATACAAATGTTGAGATTTGTGGTCTATACAGAATATTCACCAAGTTGTTAGCCAGTGAACTGAAGAACTTGTGAGTAAAGACCTCCATGTGTTCCTTTACTGGGATGACGGTCTCCTTGTGGCTGTAGTGTGGGTATTACTGCTAGTGTCCTTGGCTATGCCACATCCAAATTATTGGAGGTCCTCAGTCTTCATAAACTGGGAGCAGTCCTCTGAGAGTCCCACTCAGATGACAGCCTTTATTATGGCAGTGTTGAACACTTAGTTTGTCATCCATGCACCATTGAGAAGGTCCAGTATGTTATGTTCCTGGCTTTCCAGTTGAGGACAAATTGATTAGCCCAGGCTTGGATGGATCATCTTGTGTCTTCCAGGCTTGATGGCATTTATAGTCTTTGCAGTTCCATTTTTCACACCTGGGAATGCAAGTGTTGCAATAGGCACATGATAGTAATATGTCAGGGCTGGAGATTGTGCAGTCACCCATGAATTTGTTTGTGGTATCATACACTTATCGCTGTGCTTTGGAGTTTGGAGCAGTTTAGATCATTCATAGTGTGGGCCATCCCTTGTTCTGAAGACTGATGCTTCATTGCTGTGTGAAGAACTCATCTGATTTTTTCTCTTTGACTTGAGAAGTGTGACCCCCAGGCAGGGAAAGGCAACTTTAGATAAACAAGCTAGATGTATGGACAGGTTTGTGTTCTCTTTTGCAGAGGCTCTAGAAAAGGAACTGAGCCAATGTAGGCACTTAAAAATAAAGAAAAAAAAGTGTGTCAGCAATAGACTGGGTTATCACCCTTATAGTAGTTCACATTCCCAGGGAAATAGCCATTCTGGTCAACTCACTGAGGTTCAGTTCAAAAACTTTCTTGGACCTAAGGATTTTAGAAGTCCTCTTGTGTTCATGGCTTTCTGGGTTTAGGGCATCCCACAGGTGACCTGTGTATCCCATCAAGAGAATTTGGTCCTCCCCCCCGTAGTCCTTCATTCATTGAGGCAAGGGTAATTTGATAGCAAAAATAATAACCTGTTTCATTGCAGGGAAGTTTCCTACAACTTGTCTTCTATCTTAATGTTGCTTCAGCACCTAATCACATAATTTAGACTAGAAAGATCAAAACTCTTGCTTGCTTCACCATTGTTCCCAGAAAAGGTGGGATTATACCCTTTAAGGCCCCAGACAATGAAGAAAACTGTAACAGTGCAAAGTAATGACCCCCCACCGGATGATAACTTGCACCACCAAGGGCTTTTGTTTAAAATTTGGTCCCTTGCTGTGACTATCTCTTTCCGCCATTCTCTCAGAGATCATGTAAGCCACAAAGAAGGCTTGTATTAATTTGACTTATGTTGTTAATTGAAGAGGTTGTCCATTTGGGTAGATGGGTACTCTGGGTTACCTCAGTTTATAATTTTGCATGTGATCCTGATTTATTTCAGACGCATGATTTTGGTCTCAAGTTGTTCCATGATTAAGCTTTCATGTCTGCGGCATCTTTTTTTTTCTATTGTGACTGTGTGGGTTATAGAACCTTAGTTTAACTTCAGAGGATTAAACTGTTACCATTTGCTACTATGAAGCTTCTTTGTCATCACTTCTGATATGTTCTTAGAGTTTCAGGGGCTTTTCTGCAGAGAACTATATTTGGTGTTTTACATGCTCACATATCCCTTAGAGTAGATATTTCCTGCAAAATGTAGTGTTAAAATCTTGACCTTTAAATCAGTTATTTCCTGCATTTTTTTTTCTGAGACAGACAGCAAGGGAAGAAAAGTAATTTTGCACCTAAAACATGCATGTCAATGGCAGATACCAGTCTGGGGGGGGGGGGGGGGGGTTGACTGCTTCCAGTCCTTATTTCCAAAAAGGTTCAATATAGACATCTCCGCCATGGCCCCTTAATAGTACCCTCAGCAAATATTGATGTTTGGACTGTGATTTCAGGAGCCAGACCACCTTTTTTTCTCATTAGTACAACATTTTTTTGGCCATTATCTTGTTCATCTTCCTGGACAGTTTCCTTTTCACTGTTTGAGTCTTTCCAAAGGTTAGTGCTGCAGAATTCCCTCGTAGGTATTCATCATATCTGTTAATCTGTGAGGGGGGTTCTGCAGATACCTTATTAACCACCCATGTCCCCCAGTTTGTGGATGAGCTGCCCATTAATGTCTTTTGGAGGGAATTCTATAGGTCTGGCAAGAAAATATATTGACCTAATGAGTGTTGCAGTGTTTGCTTCCTGTGCTATAGGTTGTGTTTATTTAGTGGATAAGAGGTAAAATTTGCAGTGTAGGAACTAGGCATATTCTCCAAGCCAGCAGATGGGCATACTCTTAAGCATGGGGATATGAGTATGAAAAAAATGCAGCTGAGCTGGAGATAGTAGATAAAATCTCAGCTTTAACCCAGTGTAGAAGGCATCATTATAGATCAGCTGATTTAGTAAGTACATTTCTTTAATTTCTTCCATTTGTAGACTAGGTTAACATCATACAAGTCTTTGGAAACTAAAGCATTGTTTCAGTAGAAACAATAGTCTTTTCAGAATAATAGTAAGAGTTTAATGTCTAGTGGTGCAGTGCAGATACAGAGAAAAAGACTGGAGGAACTGGTTCTCTGCTGTGGTTATAATCTTGTTTGAAAAAGTAATTCTGCTTCTGTATGAACCTTATCTTTCAGCAAGGTTGCTGTCTCTGAATACCCTTTTCCTAGACGTTAGCAGAGTGGATTTGGAAGGTTCAGGCACTCGTTCTGCTGTAACATAAATTGATGTTCCTGAAGATGAGTTCTGACTTTACACCCCATCCCAGGTTTATCCGTAAAGCTGTCTCATTCTTCAGTCTAAAGCAGTTTGGTCCATTTACTGAATTGTATTTTTTGGGTTGCTCTACTGCATTTTCTTTCCGCATCAGCAAATCTCTTGAGGAGCCTTAGTTGTCTTATTTAGCTGAATGTATGAACCTAATGCAGTCTAAGCAGACTTTAAGTGGTTCAGCAACTGTTTTGTAGTTTACTACAATTTTGAGAGATTGTTTAAAAATGTATTTCACCAGGGCAGTGACCACATAAGTAGCATTCTCCAAGAAATTATCAACTGATCTCTGAAATCACTACTTGGTCCTCTGTATCTAAATCCACAGGCAATACAGGAAGAACCAGCTCCCTAAGTCTGATCAGAATAAGGTGCTATATGTAGTTAAATGACGTGCTTACCTTGGCAGATGGTTATTGTGTATTACTGTTCCACTAAGTACCTTATTTTACTCTCTCTTTCTCTTTCTTTTCCTTTGAGGTTCATCGTTATTGGTTAACGTGATTTATCTTTCACATCATCTGGTTTGGAAAGGGTATGTTTTTCCAGTCTTGGGTAGAAATAGTAGGCCTAGTTCCAAAAAACACCCTCCTGTTTTCATGTTGTTTCTTGTCATATATACTGAGCTAGACTCAAAACTGTAAAAACTGAACTTGACCAACTGTAATTCTCTAGTTGTGTCAACAATGTTGGCCATATCAAACCATTTTACAGCACTTGTGTGTCTCCTGATGTCCTTCAAGGATGCATCTGCAGTCCTTACAAATGGGTTGTCCTGTCGTCAGGCAGCCCTTCGGTCAGCCGGATTCCAAAGTCTGGGTCTGGCCTCGGCTGGTGTCGCACTTCACCCGAAGTCATAGCTGCAGTTATTCGGGTATAAAGGCATCAGCCGACGCCATTTTCCTCAGTCTTTCTTGCCGCGTGGTGCCCGAAGCAGAAGTTGTTCGCAAGTGCCGGTCGGTCAGACCCAGAGATTACTACTACCGAATACTACTTCGAAGACTTCTAAAAAGCTAAGTACCCCGTTGGGGACTCTTTCTTCCCTCAGCCGATGTCAGAGAAAGTGAATAACTGTTTATCTTGTGGGAAACAAATACCTCATAAAGATTTCCAGTCCTACTGTATACATTGTTTAGGCCCAGACCACGACGTAGCAGCTTGTCTAGCCTGTGCTTCTTTTAACCGACGGACGCTTAGACGTCAGTCGGAGTTTGCTGAACAAATTTTCGGCTCTGATTTTGCCTACATTATGCCGTCGGATCCTCCGACAACGCAAATTTCCAAAAAACGAAAAGAAAAGGACCGACACTCGCGGTCCGTGGTCTCGGCCGAAACCGCCATTAAGCAAACCGCGAGTGTCTCGGTTTCGGCCGAAACCGAGCAAGCGGTTCTTTCTCCAGCCGAAACCATGCCTTCTACCGAGGCCTCCTCTAACCTGGTAGAATCGGCTTCTGAAATCCAGCCTTCTGTTGCGGTTTCTCAGGAGTTATCAGACACAATTCCCCTGGATATTTCAACCCCTGCACGTGGAGCTGCTAGGCCCCCTGCAGCCATGTCTATTAAGGCCTTTGCTAGGGCTAAAGCAGCCAAAGCTTCAAAAACTGTGCCTGCCAAACCCCCCTCACACAGGCCCAGCACTAGCTCTCATATGCTTTCTTTGGCTGAGGATTTAATTTCTTTAATTCGTGGATCCCAGCTTCATCCAGACAGGTCCTCTCTCCCACCTCCAGAAAAGAGACCTAGAGCAGAGCCCCCTGAACCAGTATCCACTGATGGTTCCTCTGATGAATCAGAACATACAGACCCTCCTGAGGCTTCTTATTCTCCCTACGAAGACTCTGATGCTGAAGAGTCCATTCCTTCAGCCTCTCCTCCTGAGGAATTTTCCTTTGGGGAAACCTTGCATGCTATGAGGGAACAATTTCAGTGGCAGGGCCAAGATTTCTCAGACTCCAGAAAAAGGCTTAGAACCTTTCTACATTTACCACAACATAGGCCTTTAGCTATACCTTCAGTTCTTTCTGTTGTAGATGATGCATTTAATGATGCTTGCACTGCGCCTGATTCATTACCTCCGGCTCCTGCTAAGCCCGATAGGTTCTACAGGGTCCCGGACACTCATCACCATTTATACAAGGCTCCTTTTGCAGATCCAGAGACTATCTCCCAGGGCCCTAAAGCTGTAGCTGCTACTTCTACTAAGAACCCCCTCCCCTCTGAAAGGGAATCCAGGTCCTTAGAGAGATGGGGTAAAAAAGTTTACACTTCTGCTACCTTGTCAGCTAGGGCTTTGAACTGCCAATTTCATATGATTCAATATCAAGAGTTTATGCTTGACCAGTTAACTAAAAAGCTTTCCTCTGAAGAATCTTTAGATAACAAATATGTTCAGGAAATGGTACATAACATACAGCAGGTTAGTAACCATTCTTTAAAATGTGGCTATGATGCACTGGAGGCTTCCTTTAGATCAGCCATGACTGGCGCAGTTATCAGGAGACATGCATGGTTGAAAGAACAGGCATTACCAGACCATGTCAGATCAAAGCTTTTGGATGCACCCATGGACAAGGTCAATTTATTTGGTTCCCCTGCTCAGCAGGTACTAAAAAAGATGGAAGAGAAGGCGAAATCTGTACAAACGGTGAAAGATTTCTTACAGGTTCAACCGCCAAGGTTTAGCAGGAACTGGCCCTCCAAGAATTGGTCCTTTCTGGACTCCTCTAAGGCTCAGAGAGGCAGGAATAGGCGTTCAAGAGGCAGAAACCAATCCAGGGGTGGCTACAGGGGACGCCAATGGCAAGGTAACAACCAGCGAGGCACGGACGCAGCCACCACCACTACAACAACTCAATCACAGTGACTTGACAGTGGCACCGCCTACCAGGGAACAACTAGAAGCACCCTTAGGCGGAAAACTAACCTTATTTTCAAAAAACTGGCATTGCATCACAAGGGAAAAATGGATTTTGCAAACTATAGACCAAGGTTACAGGTTCCATTTCCATACTCTACCAGGGAAGAGAGGAATGCCAAACCTACCACCTACTCAGAGGACAGAAGCTCTAAAGCAAATATCTCAGCTATTAAGAATGAGAGCTGTGGAAAAGGTACCATCTATGGAGCAAGGAAAGGGATTTTACTCCAGACTCTTCCTGGGACCAAGAAAAGAAAACAAATGGAGACCCATTCTAGACCTGTCCGCTTTAAACACATTCCTTATTGTTCCAAAATTCAAAATGCTGACCCTACAGCAACTTCTTCCCATGCTGGGCAAGGAGTCTTGGCTGGTAACTCTAGATCTCAAGGAGGCATACCTGCACGTCCCCATAAGACCAATTTGCAGAAGATACCTCAGATTTCTTGCAGGATCAGAGCATTATCAATTTTCAGCATTGCCCTTTGGCTTATCTACTGCGCCCAGAGTGTTCACGAAAGGCCTGGCATCAGTAATTGCTCATTGCAGACTTCAGGGAATCCAAATTTATCCCTACCTGGACGACTGCCTGATACAAGCGGACAACAAAAGCAAGCTGACAGAAGACTTACAAAGAGTCATTTACCTGCTGCAAGCCTTGGGATATACAGTCAATATAAAAAAGTCAAGGCTGATTCCATCCCAAAGAATAACCTTTCTGGGTGCAGAGCTGGACACATCAAAACAAATGGCATTCCTAACTGCAGAAAAGAAAGAGCAACTACCTCTCTACTTCTTGGCATTAACAAAACAGAACCACCTAACTGCAAGAAAAGTACTGCAGGCTCTAGGCTTCATGGCATCCTGCATAATTCTGGTCCCTCATGCCAGACTGCATATGAGAAAGCTACAGTGGTACCTAAAGAATTTGTGGTCCCAACACAAGCACAGCCTAGAAACCAAAATCCCAATAATCCCATGCCTGAAACAAGAGTTCCTATGGTGGGCTCAGGCCTGTCAATCAAACACAGGATTGCCCTTCTGCAACAGCCAACCAAGCCAAACCATCACGACAGATGCCTCAGACCTCGGTTGGGGGGCACACATGCTGGACAAGTGCATACAAGGCTTATGGACTCAAGACCAGCTGCCTACACATAAATCTAAAGGAAATGCTGGCAGTAAAATTGGCAATCCAGTCATTCAGACCATTTCTCCAAGAAGGTCAGTTGATGATAAGGACAGACAACACCACAGTTATGTGGTACATCAACAAACAGGGAGGCACCCATTCATATCCTCTATGCCGGCTGGCACTGGACCTATGGGATGTGGCCCTGAGCTACAACATTCAGTTACAAGCAATTTTTGTACCCGGAAAAGAAAACATTCTAGCAGACATATTAAGCAGAACAACCACAGATGCCCACGAATGGATGCTTCATCCGGACATCTTCAAAGCCATCACAAGGGAATGGGGATTACCACAAATAGACTTGTTTGCATCCCCACTCAATCACCAGCTAAAGAAATTCTGCACAAGGACGTACCACCCACTTGCTTGGAAGGTGGACTCGCTATCTTTCAGTTGGAAAAACCTGACAGCATACGCATTCCCACCTCTTCCTTTGATGCACAAGGTGCTTCTGAAGATCAAAGAGGACCGTCCAAGGATCATCCTGATAGCTCCAGACTGGCCAAGACAACATTGGTACCCATTGCTGAGGAGCATGTCTCGGGAACAAATATGGACACTACCCTGATCCCACTACTGTTAACACAGAACAACTACAACATCCTGCATCCAAACCTGAAAACTCTGCAGCTAACTGCCTGGAACATTACATAACAGCAATTAACCCAAATTTATCCCAAAAGGTTAAAGACATAATCCTGGAGGCTCGCAGACCTTCAACAAGAAAGAATTATGCAGCAAAATGGAAAAGATATCTCATTTGGAGTACTGCAAAGGGAGAAGATGTGACTCTGGTAAACATGGCCAACATCCTGGAGTACTTGGCAGAGCTCTTCCACACAGGCCTGTCCTATTCTTCCATCAAGATACATGCATCAGCTATTTCAGCAGAATACAACTTGGATCCTCCTGTCTTCTCTCATCCCCTGCTCAGACAGTTTCTGAGAGGAATTAAAAATGTAAAACCTCCCAGAAAACCACCATTGCCAGCATGGGACTTGAACTTTGTGCTAGAAAAATTGACACTTCCTCCTTTCGAGCCAGCAGCAACAGCAGAATTACAATACTTATCCTGGAAGACTGCTTTCCTGCTGGCAATAGCTTCAGCAAGAAGGGTCTCTGAACTACAGGCATTAATGGCAGTGCAACCCTTCCTGATCTTCCATCAAGATAGAGTGTCCATGAGAACAAATCCTACATTTATGCCTAAGGTGGTATCCAGAGTGTCATTAAATCAGGCTATCCACCTACCTACATTCTTCCCAAACCCACAGAACAAGGGAGAAAGACTTTGCATACCTTGGATGTACACAGACAGTTACGCTACTACCTGGACAGGACTAAGTCCAATAGAAAAACTGACCAGCTTCTGGTAGCATATGCCACAGGAAAGGAAGGAAAACCAATTTCAAAACAGACAATCTCCAAATGGATAGGAAATTGCATTAGATTTTGTTACTCCTACCATGGAAAGAAAACTCCAGAGAACATCAGGACTCACTCCACAAGGGCTACAGCCACTACCACAGCTTTCTTACGAGGGGTGGCTACCAAGGACATTATAGAGGCTGCTACTTGGACCTCCGTGCATACATTTGCCAAGCATTACAATTTACCTTTATACTCTAGATCCCGAGCAGGTTTTGCCACTGCTGTTTTGCAAGGGATCCTAGCTACACCATAATCTCTACTCTTTCCTCCTCCCCTTGTTTAGCTATGGTATTCTACCCATTTGTAAGGACTGCAGATGCATCCTTGAAGGACATAGTACAGTTTTGTACCTACCATAAATGTAGATGTCCGATAGGAATGCATCTGCAGTCAGGATTACCCACCCACCTTCCCCTCTGAGGTACTCCTAGGGTATTTGCCAGCCTTCAGCTAGCTTGGGGGGGATCTATTATGGTGTATTTGTTTGTATATATGTACATACATGCTTATTTTTTGTGTTTGCTCTCTACTATTTGGAATCATTGGCATTTATCCAATTTAGCCTTCCAAGAGGGCACCTGGCATCTGGGGCAAGAAACACTGAGGAAAATGGCGTCGGCTGATGCCTTTATACCCGAATAACTGCAGCTATGACGTCGGGTGAAGTGCAACACCAGCCGAGGCCAGACCCAGACTTTGTAATCCGGCCGACCGAAGGGCTGCCTGACGACAGGACAACTCATTTGTAAGGACTGCAGATGCATTCCTATCGGACATCTACATTTATGGTAGGTACAAAACTGTACTTTGTGTTACCTGTACCACCCTACTTCTAACCTTACTTCACTTTTTGCTTTCTTCTGTCTTACATCACTGGCAAATCTTATTACCTCCTGTAACTAATCCTTGATATACAATCTGCTTCTGTACAACAAGCCTCATTTGTGTACTCACACACCAGATTCTGTGAATGAGGTCACAGTCTGCCACACCATCTGAAGCCAACCTGATCACTCTGGGAACCCTTAGACAGTGAAACAACTGCCTCATTCTCACTAATAACTATTTGCTTCTTCCACGGTTTAAATCTGTATGTAAGAGATGCAAACATTTACTAACCTTAGAGGCTCACCTTTCATCTAAACATATTGGCAGGTACCTACCATGTTATCAGTACTGACACTCACAGAAAATGCCCACCTTGTCCTAAGTCCGCAAGCAAGCCATCTTATACTGAGGTATTTAAATACCCAGACTCAAAGGTTTTTAATAGTTAGGTTGATAATGCAGGACAGTCGATGTCACACTTGCAAACAGCATCTATAGATAACAAACAGCAGAAGAGTAAAATCGGGTCACCCAGCTGGCAGGCAAATGCCATTAAGGCAGCAAGGCCAAGCCAACATATCTGGTAATATCTTGAGCATCATTGACTCCATAGTGAAACTCACAGATATACTACTCACCAGGTTGAGCAAGGACACAGTGACAGTGGTCGCTTAGGTGCCAGGACCTGCCATATCACTACATCACTCATGTCCCTTAACTCAGGATACACACATGACTTGGTAATCTGCACATGGGAGTGAACAACTTGATGATCACCACAGTGAATGATATGAAGGGGATTATGATGGAACTCTCAGGATACATGTGATGTTTGGTATAAAACTAGTCTTGAGTAGCATCCTTCCTGCACTAAGAATGATGCGTCAGTACAAATAGAAGATAATTGAATTTAACTTATGGCTTATTGGTGTCATTCTAAGAGATTCCAGTACATGTCAGCCTGAAATGAGGTAACTGACAATCCTACCTGTTTCCTAGGAATGGTCAGCACCTCTCTTCTTATGACTTTTGCGTAGTGATCAGAACTGTTTATTCCTCTGTAGTGCATTTTAGGCAAGATCAGTCTCTTCAAACTACCTGTATAGCCGAACAAAATCAAGGTCATGTAAAGGTAACACTGTTCACCACTAGAAGCCTGAATAAGAAGATGCACTCCTTGCATGCCTTCATGACCCTTGAAAATTTGGACATGTGAATAGCTATTGAGACATGGTTTCAGTGTAGTGGTAGCATCCTCACAGTGCCTGGTTTCAATGCCTACCACTCTTACACTGAAACAACTGTGTTAGAAGGGGGTGTGTCTGTATACCCAATAAGCCAAATCATATGTAGCCAGATAAGGTGGGATAATGACCTTGAGCAACTCCGTATACCCCTTACTGTCAATAGAAATCTGTACCACATCATAGCCAACCACTGTACCTCTTGCATGTCACCAGCATCTCACAAGGCATGTGGTGACAAGATGCAGTTCCTCCTCATTTACCATAAGACTAACCTCCTCGGGGATTTCAACTATGTTTATTAACTAGGAAACCTACACTACCACAAATATGTATGCACAACACCTTGCTCATAGGTTCATAGGTTGATACTAGGCTATCTGCCCTAGGGCATTTATAAGCCTAGCCAGAGTGTGTTTGGCTTTCACCACCCTTTTAGATTAATTGACTGTGCCTCTGTATAGTAAGGTCACAGAAGATGGCCCTTTTAAGGTTAGTTTACTGTGCCTCTGTCTAGTAGGGACACAGAAGAGATCCCAGGGGTAAACCTACGATCTTATAGGGCAATAGTTTTCGGGGTCCGCTGTGGCACCACCTTTGTGGAGTGGGACCACTGTTGCTGTACGCCATTACTTGGTTACATATCCTGTAGTAAGGCTGAGATTGAACAGTGACTTTATGTGAGGGTTCAGATGTTCATCGTGTTACACTGCTGCAGTCATCACACTTGGGTTATCCTGCCATCAGGCGGTCCCGCAGTCGGCCAGAGTTCCAAAGTCATGGTCCGGCGTCGGTTGCTGTCGCTTCTTCCAGGGGTATATAAGAGGCATCTGACGCCATTTTCTTCAGTCTTTCTTGCCGTGTGGTGCCCGAAGCAGAAGCAGTTCGCAAGTGCCGGTCAGCCGACTCCTGAGATTTTCAATTCGAATTTCAGACCGAAGTCTTCAATAAAGCTAAATACCCCGTTGGGGAACCTTTTCTTGCCTCAGTCCGATGTCAGAAAAAGTTAACAATTGCATTTCTTGTGGGAAGCAAATACCTCATAAGGACTTTCATTCTTTTTGCATTCCTTGACTAGGCCCAGACCATGACGTCACAGGTTGTCGGTTTTGTGCTAGGTTTAACAAACAAACTATTAAACGTCGGTTTGATTTCGCCCGAGATTATTTTGGTAGGAAATTTAATTACACCATGCCGTCGGGGCAGCTGACGACCGGAATGCCTAAAAAATGCAAAGATAAGGACAGGCAGCCGAGACCCAAACCAGACTCCAAGGCCTCTGCTAGGCCAGTCGCCGGTTCTCCGGTTTTCAGTGAGGCGCCTACGCAGCCCCTGACGACCACTGATTCAAAACCCCAGGCGGCATCCGATTCACAAGAGGAGATTGCTAGGCCTCCACAACCTATATCTTTAGGCTCTTACGACTCCATGGCTGAAGGAGATTCCGGTGCAGTTGAAACGCCTTCAGTTGCAGAAGGTGTCTTCAGACCGACTACAATCACTATTAAATCCTATGCAAAGCTGAAAACTCCTTTAAAAGCAAAGAAGACTGTACAGCAGTCTCCAGTACAAGGCCCCATGCCTAAGAAACAGATGCTTAAGATGGCTGAAGACTTAATTACCCTAATCAGGGGTTCCCATCCCCCTCCTGATAAAAGGCCTAGACAGGAGGAGGACTTTGCTTCCTCTAACCAATTTCTATTTCCTCAGATTCTTCTGAGGAACAGGAATATTCTTTTCCCCCTTATGAAGACTCTGATGCTGAAGAGTCTATTCCTTCAGCATCTCCCCCAGAAGACTACTCTTTTGGGGAAACTTTACATACCATGAGGGAACATTTCCACTGGGAAGGCCAGGATTACTCTGATTCTAAGAAAAGGCTCCGAGAGTTCCTTTTACTACCCCAGCACATACCACTTGCTATTCCACCAGTGTTAGACATCATGGATGATGTTTATTCAGAATCTAGCCTTAACCCAGATTCACTTCCTCCTGCACCAGCCAAACCAGAGAGATACTACAGAGTCCCTGACTCACACAAATTCCTATATAAAAGCCCTGTTGCTGACCCAGAAACCATTTCCCAGGGTCCCAAAGGGGTTAAGGCCTCTATTGCTAAAAATCCTGTTCCCTCTGAAAGGGATTCTAGAGCACTAGACAGATGGTGAAAGAAGACATATACCTCAGCTACTCTAGCTATGAGGGCTTTAAATTGTCAGTTTCACATGCTGAAATATCAACAATATTTGATGTCTCAATTAAAACAAATAATGATCACACACACAGAGCAGCCTGATTACAAGGAAATGCAAGATTTGTTGCATGCAGCTGAACAAGTGGGAAAACATACTTTGCAATGTGGGTTTGATTCATTGGAAGCTTCTTGTAGAGCAGCAGTGACAGGGTTTGTCATACGTAGGCATGCTTGGTTAAAAGAGCAAACTTTACCTGATCATGTAAAAGCAAAATTACTGGATGCACTTGTACAGCAAGATGTTTTATTTGGTGTAAAAGCAGAAGAGGTTTTAAAGAAAATGGAGGATAAGGCAAAAATCTTTGCAGACTGTCAAGGATTTTTTACAGTGTTCAACTCCCTTGTTTCAGCAGAAATTGGCCAATCAAAAATTGGTCCTTTTCCAGCTTCTGACAGACCACAGAGGGGCAAATACAGACGCCCAAGGGGCAGAGGTCAGCCACAAGGCTCTTACAAGCCTCGAAAATGGGGTTCCACAACCCAGAAAGGAGGAGAAGACAGGTCTCAATCTACCAGAACACAAACACAATGACTTATCCCTCGGACTGCCAAGCAAATCCCTCTTGTCAGCTCCCTTGGGAGGAAAACTAACACTTTTTGCAGACAACTGGCGCATCATCACAAAAGACAAACGGGTACTAAATATTGTCTCTCAAGGATACAGATTCCACTTTCACACTTTACCAAGGATAAAAGGAATGCCAAACCTATCACCAAATCAATGGGCAGAGGCTCAAAAACAAATTACATCTGTTATGGACATGAGAGCCATTCAACAGGTTCCTACACAGGAGCAGGGTCAAGGATTTTACTCAAGATTCTTTCTAGTTCCCCGGAAGGACAAAGCTTGGAGACCCATTCTGGACCTCTCAATTCTAAACACATATCTCGAAGTACCCAAATTCAAGATGCTAACATTACAGCAACTTCTTCCCATGCTGGGCAAGAAGGCTCGGCTAGTAACGTTGGACCTCAAGGAGGCATACCTGCATGTCCCTATCAGACAAAATTGCAGAAGATACCTCCGATTTATAGCAGGTTCAACCCATTACCAATTCTCTGCACTGCCCTTTGGCTTATGTACTGCACCCAGGGTCTTCACAAAATGCCTGGCACCAGTAATTGCATACTGTAGACAAAGAGGAATTCAAATATATCCATACCTGGACGACTGCCTTATTCAAGCAGAAAGCAAGGACATTCTTTTAAAGCATCTGGCATTTGTCAAAAACTTAAGTTGCTTAGGGTACACAGTAAATGAAAAGAAGTCAAAACTAGTGCCCTCACAAAACATAATATTCCTGGGTGCCAGCTTAAATACAACGGCCCAGATGGCTTATCTCATGCCAGGCAAACAAGGACAACTGACTCAATATTTCAAAATGATAGCAACAAAGACCCAACTCCCTGCAAGAAAAATTCTGCAGGCCTTGGGATTCATGGCATCTTGCATACTACTAATACCATATGCAAAACTGCATATGAGGAAATTACAATGGTACCTGAAAAGCGTATGGACTCAACACAGCCACAGCTTGGAAACAATAATACCACTCATTCCCTGCCTTCAACAGGAGTTTCTATGGTGGGCTCAGGCATGTCACCTCAGCAAGGGTCAGCCTTTTACCTTACCCACAGCCAGGCAAACTATAACAACGGATGCATCGGATTATGCCTGGGGAGCACACATGGCAGGACACTGTATTCAAGGCAAATGGTCTGCAGATCAAAGGCATCTACGTATCAATCAAAAAGATATGCTAGCTGTACAAAATGCCCTAACAGCTTTCAAGGACCTCCTACATCCAAGACAACTGCTAATAAAGATGGGCAACACCACAGTGATGTGGTACATAAACAAGCAAGGGGGAACACATTCCTACCCCCTATGCAGGCAAGCAATGACCTTGTGGAACACAGCACTGACCTACCAAGTTCAACTACAAGCACAATTCCTGCCAGGAAAGAAAAACACATTGGCAGACGATCTAAGCAGAAACATCATAGATCCTCATGAGTGGAAACTAGATCCACAAGTATTCACAATGATAACTCAAAAATGGGGGAGCCCAGACACAGATCTGTTTGCCTCCCCCCAAAACTACCAACTATGGAAATTTTGCACAAGGACATACCACACACTGGCTTGGAAAGTGGACGCCCTCTCATTCAGTTAGAAAACATTAACAGTGTATGCCTTTCCGCCACTGCCTCTTCTGGCAAAGGTGCTGCTGAAAGCCAGATTAGAGAGGCCACAAATGATGCTCATTGCTCCAGACTGGCTACACCAACACTGGTATCCGATATTAAGGAACATGGCTCAAGGCCCACCATGGATTTTACCTCAAATTCCTCACCTGCTCACTCAGCAAAACAATCAGATCCTACACAGCCAGCTCAAGACCTTAAATCTTGGCTGCATGGTAAATTACCTAAACAACAAGACAACACTTCTCTCTAAAGCTGTTATGGATGTCATTCTGGAGGCCAGGAGGCCCAGCACCAGGAAAACCTATTCAGACAAATGGAAAAGATTCTGCGCCTGGAACCAGGCTAAAGGCCAGAATCCCCTTGTCCCAAATATTCATCAGATTCTACAATATTTAACTGAGATGTTGCACAAAGGACTTTCCTTCTCATCTATTAAGATCCACGCCTCAGCTATTTCAGCTCAATACAACACGGATCCTCCTATATTTTCACATTCATTGCTAAGACAGTACCTCAGAGGGGCTAAGAACATAAGACCGCCCCGAAGAGCACCCACACCAACTTGGGATCTCAACTTTGTTTTGGAAAAACTTACACTTCCGCCCTTTGAACCAGCTTCTACAGCTGATTTACAGTTTCTATCATGGAAAACTGCTCTGCTGCTAGCAATAACTTCAGCACGAAGAGTCTCAGAGTTACTGGCCCTAATGGCAGTGGAGCCTTTCATCATTTTTCATCAAGACAGTCGCTTTACGAACTAACCCTTCCTTTATGCCAAAGGTGGTATCCAGTGTGGCCCTAAACCAAACCATTGATTTGCCCACCTTTTATCCAAACCCCCAGAACAAAGGGGAAAGGCTCCTACACTCTTTGGACATTCACAGGCAATTACGTTATTACTTGGATAAAACTAAGGCTTTCAGGAAATCTGACCAGCTCTTTGTATCCTATGCTGCAGGATCACAAGGAAAGGCTATCTCAAAACAGACCATTTCAAAATGGATAGGACATTATATCCGTTTCTGTTACACACACCATGGGAAACCTGTACCTGGTAACATTAGGCCCCATTCCACCAGAGCTACAGCAACATCAACAGCCTTCCTCAGAGGGGTACCAACCAAGGATATTTTGGAGGCTGCAACTTGAAGTTCAGCGCACACCTTCACCAAGCACGATCACTTACCTCTATACTCTAAAACCAGAGCTGGCTTTGCCTCTGCAGTTCTGCAGGGCCTACTAGCTTCTCCAAACCCTGTTTAGTTCCACCGCCCATCCTTAGCTTTGGGATTCAACCCAAGTGTGATGACTGCAGCAGTGTAACACGATGAACATATTACAGTTTTATACCTACCATAAATGTAGTTCAAGTGTTCACACTGCTGCAGTCCAGGTTACCCTCCCTCCAGCCCCTCTGACCTAGCTGAACTTTACTATGCCTTTCTATCCTGTACAACCTTTGTGGTGTATTTGCTTGTAACTGAAGGTATTCCTTTTATTCCTTCTACATGTCTTATTAGCAATATGTATTGCCTACCTACTTGGGGGCACCTGACATCTGGGGCAAGAAAAACTGAACAAAATGGCGTTGGATGCCTCTTATATACCCCTGACGCACTGACGTCAGGGAAGAAGCGACAGCAACCGACACCGGACCAAGACTTTGGAATTCTGGCCGACTGCGGGACCGCCTGACAGCAGGAATAACCCAAGTGTGATGACTGCAGCAGTGTGAGCACTCGAACATCTAAATTTATGGTAGGTACAAAACTGTACTTTCTTCTTGGAGCTCGTGTAAGATGCAGCCCGGGACACTCTGTTTTTTGCTTTGGAGAGGGCAGCTCTCACCTGTGCATCTGTTTTGTCAGGGAGGTTACACTCTGTTGGGATAGACATTTGCTCTTTGGGGGGGGGGGGGGTTTGCACTGAACTTGTCTGCCAGGATGTTGGCAATGTCTATGGGTTCAGTGTATTTTTTGCCATTTTGCACTAACTCAGAGCATATCTAGGAGTTGCCACCCAGGTTCCTGACATAACTAAAGAAGGCCTTGTGATTATCTTTAGTGTCTTGTGCAATTTTTCTTTCGAAGCTGGCCTTAGATGATTTTATGAGGGATCGTAGTTTCTTGCTAGTACTGATCAGAGTTGCCTTCCCTTTTTGGGATTTTGCTCTATCATGTAGTAGCTTCCTCCTTCTGTTGTATAGCTTATTTATGGCTGGGGTCCACCAGGTCTCCTGCCTTAGGAGGAGTGAGTCTTGGTTTTATTTGGGATAGCACGATCCATGTATTCCTGTAGGTGTCCATAGAATGCGGTTGTAAAGGATTCTGCGGTTTGGGCTGTATTTTCCACTGGCCCGGGGGCTTTGAAGGATTCCACCTCAGTTTTGAAAAGTGTGAAGTTTGCTTTGAGAAGTTCTTCACCGTGGTTTCCTTGGCTGGGGGTGGGGACGGGATATGGATGTCCAGTGAGATTAATTTACGGTCAGATCTTACCAATGAGGGGTATACCTCTGGTATGGAACATAGACTCCCCATGTTGGTGATGATCAGGTCCAATATGTTTTCCCCTCTTGTGGGAGTGGTGACCAGTTGTTCCATAACATTTGAGTTTATAAATTGTAGCAACCATTGGGCGAGGGTGTTGGGGCTTGAGTAGTGCTCCCAGTCTATGTTTGGGTAGTTGAAATCACCCAATATAATGGTGTTTGGAGAGACCTGCATATTCTCCAGTGTTCTTAGGAATTAGTTGCACATGGATGGTCTCCAATGCTTCGTGCAGTGCCACTAACCTGGAGGTGTGGGTATCTTTGAATATGGATACTCCCCCTCCTTTTGTGGTTTGGTCCGAGTTTTGGGGCCGAAAAGCATGGTATGAGGTATAACCTGGTAGTGTTGGGGTGCTCTTGGGAGCCTTGAACCAGGTTTCTGTTACTGCACAGATATCGATATTCTCCATACTGAGGAGAGCCTCAAGTGCATGCATCTTGAGGTTTAGACTTCTGGCGTTGAGCAGCATTACCCTTAGTTTCTTTTTCCTTGTGTTGTCTATGGAGGTGGGTTTGTCATTTAATGCTTGGTTATTACACAAAGTACTTCATGCACCAATTAGGGACTCAGACATATTGGATGTACTCCTCAGTAGTATAACCCACACTATGCCCTATAACCATAATGGTTCCAACATTTGTCAAATCCTACCACAGTTTAGCAATCTTCATTATGAGGGTAAAACCTGAGTTACCATCAAACCCTTCTGTCTTTGGAGGCTATTGTAAGACAAATCTGTTACAGTTAGGTGATGACCTGATGTAATTTAAGCACATCCTTCCCTTGATGACCTCTTCTTATCCACTGCTACATTTGCAGACAGATTCTGCACTCTGCTAAAAGCATGTATTGAGGCATCGGCCTCTCTCAGATCGAAATACACTGCCAAGTTCAGGAATAAACCCAAGTAGAGCAACCCAAGTATAAACAAACTGTACCTTGAGGGAAGAAAAGTAATTGCCCATAAGAACTATCTTAATACCCCAACTTATAAAGGTGAACTCAGAAAGTTTAATAAAGAATTCAGAAGCAAAATCAAATGTCTAAAGAGAAGTATGAACTGAAAATTCCCCACCTTTGTCAAGGACAAGGCCAAAACCTTTTTCAGTTATATCAGAAACCTTAGAAGCTGCACACAACAACTCACTGAGGTAATACACAACAAAAACAACATGTACTCATCCCTAGAAGATGTAGCTAAATTTCCAGCAATAAATTTAACTCAAACCTATATTTCCCATTAATTTCCCCCATACGTCATCACCCCATCACTCCAAAGTAAGTCCTGAGGGCCATCTCCAGGACCAAAAACAGTAGCTCCATGGGTCTAAGCAATGTGCTAGGTTGCCTTCTTGTAAGCAGCAATTACAGCCATGTAGACTCAACTGACGTTATTCAGTATTAGCCTCCCCACTGGATTCATGCTGCAGTTGTGGAGAACTATCTAACAAGGACATCAGCAATCCCTTGACACAATCCAATTGGGGCTTGTTAAAGGTATATCATACCTCCAAAACTTGGTGAACTTTGAACAAGTCACCAATAGGATGAATGCAGGCAAATCAGTTCATGATGATTACCTTGACCTAGTCAAGACCATTATCATTCCACATTCTATCATTATCCGCAAGTTAATTAAACTAAATGTAAACCACTATGTTACCTACTGGATATCAAACAGACTTAGTGATAGAGAACCCAGGTCTGTAAGTGTAAGGGGTATGTTCTCTATGAAAAGTGTCATTACTAATGGTGACAATTAGTGAGAAGTCCTGCCACTTCTCTTCGAAATTTGCTTCTCTGATGTCAAGGGTCTGTGGCTAAACAAGTTTGCAGATGAGTGCAAACTTGGAGCTGTCAAACAGTCCAGCTAACTTTCAGACTCTTCAGTATGGCTTAACACATACAAGCAGGTGGTACCTGTACCATTGTTTTAAGCTACATTCCAAGAAATGTAACATCTTGTCCTTTAACAAACACAGGCTGTCGTGCAACTACCACATAGATGACATCCATTCAGAAATTGACATGGGTATTAGTGATCTGATCATTTTCTTTGACAATGAGCTACCTTTTGATCTCCATGTATCCATTGTCATTAGAAGGTCCTTTTATCTTGTCAGATTAATTACCAGAAGTATATGTTCATCCCTGTTTACTCTTCTCTCATCAGACCCATAATAGAATATAATGCCCCTTTCAGTATGTACTTGTCTAATCGTATGACTCGTCTTGAAAGACTGCAGCATTTCTTCACTAAAAGAATCAAGGGCACGGCTTCCTTATATTACACAGGCCACCTTAAAGGACTTCTCTCTTCTGTTTCCTACAGACTGTTGCGCGGGACTTCTGCCTTTCTTACAAAGGCTTGAAGGATCCAGTCCTGTACTATCTGCTATGCAGCTGCAAAACCAGCAATACCCTGTACACCTGCTCAAAGGAACAAAACATTTTTCCCCAGCATAAACAGTATGTTAGGGAGATAGGTATCTCTCTTCCCCCCCTCTCTCCATCTCTATCCCTGTCTTGTGGAATACACTTCCATTAGATGTAAAGCAAAGTAGTTCCCCTTACCCTCTTCAAGTGTAGCCTGGATGAATGGATGGAAACCATAAATTCATCCCTTGTCTATCCCTTCATACTGTGTCACTGAGAGGAAACAAAATTAGGCAGTAGTTATTCATGTTATAGGGTACTGGTGAAAATGGACACTGAGTCTAGGCTAGAAATTATTTACCTGATCAACATCCTGGTTTAACCCCATGAACCTGTGTTATCACCATTTTTCTGCACAGGGAGTCTTGGGAAAATTAACTGGTGGTTAGACGGTGGACATTTGTTATACAATCGGTTGTGTGGTACTGGACATAAGGCAAAGGCGTATCATCAACCTTGTGTTTGGATGAAAAAATTACAGAAGGAT
Source organism: Protopterus annectens (assembly GCF_019279795.1). NCBI lineage: Eukaryota > Metazoa > Chordata > Ceratodontiformes > Protopteridae > Protopterus > Protopterus annectens. The sequence goes on from NC_056749.1 coordinate 398,270,444, forward strand.
CTTTATGTAAACAATGAAAACAAGCATTGCTTTCATGTATCTTGGAAAAACAAATATACACTAAACGTGTGTGTGTGTGTGTGTGTGTGTGTGTGTGTGTGTGTGTGTGTGTGTGTGTGTGTGTGTGTGTGTGTGTGTGTGAGAAAGATGGAAAGCTTTTCCACAGCTTCTATATAGTGGACTTCAACCTCAAACCCTTCTTTCTTAAAACATTGATTCATTTATTTGGTTCACTTGCTTAATTACTTATTTGTTGATCAGATAGGTATGCTGGTCAAGTGACCCTTTTTAGCTGTGAACCCCACCCAAAGCTGGCAAATGGAACACTATACATCATGAGTAACAAATAGGTTTGTAATATCAATGCATTTTTTTTATAAAAGGGTTAACATGACTACAGTTTTTACAATACATATAGCAATTTCAGAGTTCCTGGAGTAGTAGAGGACTTTATATTGGGTAAAGTACTAGTACAGATGATGTAAGATTCTAAGGGTGGTGCTAAGCAGGTTTTCCACTTTTACAATGCAATTAACTGGAAATATTTTTTAAATCAGTACTCAAAAAAGAAGATAGTAGTAGAATTTCTTGTATTGGGAGGGACTGAATACCATACAGCTGGAGCAAATTTATAGAAAGCAGTTTGTGTGCAGCTTAAGGTGAGAGAGGATTTAAACTCTTATGGCATTCCTACTGACGATGCATATGGAGTAGTGGTTATTAGTCATAGTAGGGAGATGGCAGAGCTTTTTTGCAGTGATAAAGATATGTGGACTTTAGACTGATGTTGTATATTGATGGAACAAAGTAATTTAGAATGGCGTTTCCTGGAATTAGGATAGTTTCATAGCTAACATGCAATCCAGAAGGCCATTGAGGAGCCTAGCCCAATTTTTCCCCAATTGCCCCAGAGCACTGTCTGGTTAAGTGACTTGCTCAAGGTCACAAAGCAGGCAAATGAAAGCTGAGGGAATTTAGCCATGGATCATAGATAGCAGCTCATTATACGTTCATAAATCCTTTGTTCTTACAGATCAATAATTTGCTGAGTGTTTTTGTATGAGGTTCAGTTTTTCAAATTACCTCCGGAAAAGAGATGGAGTGGATATGCTTTGGAATGAATATTTTTTGCAGTGTGATCATGCTTGTCAGAGATGATTCTCTTGTCACATACCCTTGGGGGAAGTGCAAACCCAGTGTTGTAGTCTGTGTCCCGCAGCAGTGCTGAAGCAGCTTACCAGACCTATCTATAAACTTAGTGCTATAGCATTTCAGAAGACAGACAAAACAGTCAACATCAAACAAAAAAAAAAAGAAACAAAATTGAAATCCTTCAGAAATAAAAGTAAAAAAAATGCAATAGGCACCTACACTAGAACCTTGTTAAATGAAACTAAAATCCTGCAAAATCTTGGGGGTAAACATGCCCAGTTAGATAAACCAAATCACAAATAAGCCTATGATGATACAGTGATAAAACTACATGCAGCTGTTTACAGAGTAGTACAACCCCTGGCTTGCAAGCATCTCTTAACAGAGACTAGCTGTTACAATGGATATTGTACATTTTTTAATCTGTTTTAATTGCTAAACCATTTTAATGAAAGTTTGAAGTAAAAGAAGGAACAATAAAATCTGTAGGTGAAGTGGGGATGAGCTTCCCATACCCTGTCATGCAGGAGCTTGCCTTAATACAACTTCTGAGGTTTTTGGAATAAGTGATCAGCTTTCAGTGAAGTGGTCTGTGCATGAGGTCATGCTTGCAGAACTGTACAGTTGCTGCTGATTTGATGTACCCACAAAGCTATACATTTTTTATATTATTAAATAGTGTGTATATTTTTTCCATATGTTTGTTCCGACAAAAAACGAAAAATGTTTTCACATTGTATGTTTCCTTTCCTCCTGGGCTAAGACTGAAATTGGTCTGATGTGATCAGTTCTCTACCCCTGGTTAATAAATCCAAATACATAAGTAAATGCTGTATGTTTAATGATGCTGCTGCTGTGTCAAGAATTATGTATGTATGTATGTGTCTTTCGGCTTTTCCCGGTTAGGGGTCGCCACAGCGGAACTCGGGTCCGCTAATGATTGGTAGTTGATTTTTACGTGCCAAGTTACCAGCCCTGATGCACAGCCTTCAATGAAGGTACGCCCATTCACTCATGTCTCCACGCAGAAGATGCTCTAGCTGAGAATCGAACTGGACAGCGTCTTACTGTGAGGCGACAATGCTACCGCTGCTGTGTCAAGAATAACAGCTTGAATTTTGAGACTCTGCAGCCGGGTGGAGTGAATTTTTTTTTTTTACTGCCTGCCTGCTCTCTCTTGTCACACATTCACTATTTCTGGTGACAGAAGCATAGCAGGGGTGGGGAGAAGGGCATCCACCCTGGGAGCAGTATATTAGTGGGGCCTGATTGAAAAGTGCAGTTCCTGCATTCTCTCTTTTTTGCACCAGCATTTCTGAATGGGTACAGAAAGGTACTTCAGCGTGTTTGTTCATAGGATGATACTAGGCTACTGGCCCGGAGGCCCTTATAAGCCTAGCCAAGGATTTCACCCATGTTCCCTCAAAGTCAGCACCTGTTTCCCCTGTCCAGCAGGGACATAGGTGGGATCTCAGGGGTATATTTGTGTTATGCTGTAGCAACCTGATGAGGGGGGGCTGTAAAACTGTAGCAAGCTGATGGGGGAAGGGGCTGACACCACAAAGAAAGAACTACTGTGTCAGTGATCAAGTTCACCACTGTCTAGGTAGGGCAGCCTTGCCAATGTCCACAATGTCAAGGTTTGAGTATGATTATGCTATTAAACTGAGATGGAAAGGGGATAAGAAAAGGGCAGAAGGAGGGCTTCGATAAGCAGCCAGTGTTAGTAACCGGTAGGACAGTATAGAAATCATCAGAGAGGGCAGAAGGTACACTGCGTAAATATATATATGTGTGTGTGTGTGTATGTATGTATATATATATGTGTATATATGTATATATATATGTGTATGTATATATATATATATATATATATATATATATATATATATATATATATATATATATATATATATGGGTCTACCTGAAAATTCCCAGAAGATCGAATACGACATCGTCGAAACAAATCCACCGAAAACTCATTTCAGTGAAGGACCAGATCTGTGAATGTATTCCCAGGGTAAGTAACCTGTTGGCTAACAAGGTGATCTTTGCCCTTTTCCCATCTGTAGTGCAGGGGGTGGGGGGCACAGCCCCCAACCTGGGTGAGTTGGAGATGGTGCAGTTTTGTTTTCATGACGTTTGGTATTAGTGGTTACTTACCCTGGGAAGATATTCAGTGATCTGGTGTTTTGCTGAAATGAGTTTTTCGCTGAGTTTGTCTCGACAATGTTGTCTTTGATATTGTGGGATTTCAGAGTAAACCCTAAATTCATACAAACAGCCATGAGATGCCATCCATGGCTGCTTAAATAACTACTGGTACTGTACTGTACTCCCATATGACTGACAACTCGTCCAGCTTAGTTGTACTGCTGATCTCACCCTCAAACAACTTGCTTCCAGGGCAAGACTCCCTTTGCCATACCCTAGCATTAGTGCTATGAAAGAGGCTGGGATATGTAGATCTTGTGACAGGCAGAGCAGAAAGAGCATGGAAGGATGCATATCAATATTGAGACCAGCTATGTTATATGGGTTGGAGACAGTGGCATTGACAAGGCAGGAGTTAGAGCTGGATATGGCAGAGTTAAAGATGTTAAGATTTGCACTGGGTGTGACGAGGGTGGACAGGATTAGGAATAAGTATATTAGAGGGTCAGTCCAGGTTGGAAGGTTTGGAGACAAAGCCAGAGAGGCAAGATTACATTGGTTTGGACATGTGCTGAGGATGGATGATGAGTATATTGGGAAAAAGATGCTAAGGATGAAGCTACCAGGTAACAGGAAAAGAGGAAGGCCTAAGATAAGGTTTATGGATGTGGCAAGAGAGGACATGCAGGTGGTTGGTGTGACAGAGCAAGATGCAGAGGACAGGAAGAAATGGAAACAGATGATCCGCTGTGGCGACCCCTAACGGGAACAGCCGAAAGAAGGTGATGATGCTTAAATTGTGAGGTACCTGAGAACAGGGGAACAAAATAAGGAAGAAGTGATCCTTAGAGATGGTCAAAAGTCAGTTTTACAGCCAGCCAGTCATTTCAGTGGCAGAAAAAAATAAGAGTTGAAACCGAGAAAATTAATGCAAGAAGAGTAAGAAAAGTTGCTTTTAGTTGTGGAATGAATAAGGTCCTAGGACAGGAAGAAAAATGTTTTACCATAGAAGTGAATTTTTTTCTTCCAGAAATCAGCTAGTGTGTTCCTGCAATTAAACAGTAGGAAGCACTAGATGAAGAGAGAGAGAGATTTAAATAAATATTACCGGATGGCACGGTGATGGCTAAATTAGTGGATATTGTGCTTAACAAATAGTATGTTCAAGGCCAAGAAGCAAAAGCACTCCTGGCTAGCAGTGACTATGCAATTATTTGTTCCCCAATGGGTGAGGGAACAGACGGACAGAGAGACTGTAATATTCAAAATGTGAGATATAGGAAAGGCAGACTATGTAAAGCTGGGAGAACTTTTCCAAGTATGAAATGGAAAGAATGTTGACATGCATTTGTAGCAGCTAACCTGTGGGTAAAGGTAGGTAGCAACATACCAACTGTTATGGAAAAGGGACTAGGAAAAAGAGCTAGGCAGGGCAAAGATCAAGGCTAATGTGGTTCAAATTTAAGTATAAGAAGGCAGTCCATACAAAGAAAATTGTTTTTTCTTGAATAAAAGACAAAATAAATGTCAGCTGTGTTGGCATAGAGGGATAAAGATGTGAATGTGACTCGGATCACCCAAGCTTTTATTATTACTTCAGACATCTAATGAAGCTGGCATGGCAAAAATGGTGCTACAGTGATGGGGCAGCTTAGAATTGGGTGATCAGCCACCAAGCCTGTTTATGGGTAACCCTTATTCTGAGTGCATGGGAGTCTGCAGTTACATCAGAAAGAGCATTGTGATCCCCATGGTGATGCAAACTATTAATATCTCCTACCCAGGTGAGAGATTAGGGAATTTAATGTGCCATCTTTCCTGGACTATTTGAGTCACTGAGGAATTAAACAGCTATCATGGCAGCTTGTGTGATGGTCCTTCCATGAGAACAAGTAAGTAGAGCTCAACCAAGGGAAACCTGATGGTCCCTTATGTAGAATAGTGTTGAATGCCTTTGGTCAAGATAAGGCAGGATCTTAACAAGTCCATTACTGTTCAGTATCTAATATGGGTAGGTTGCATCTATCATTGTTGGAAAACTCCATTATGAGACTATCCATGCTTTTGCTGACAATTTTGGTCAGGCTAATAGAGCAAAAATTAGAGTAGATATGACCCAATCCCCTTGTGAACTGTCATGTGTACATCCTGTTTGCATAGGTCAAAGACCAGTCAGCATGCCATCATTTGTGTTTAATTGGATTAGTTAGGTTTTCTTAGAGTCCGTATAGGAAACCACATGTACATAATAGGGCCTAATGGTGCTTGAGTTTTTAATTTTACATGTTTGTCTAGACTCTATTTACAATTGTGACTATACAGACTGTACAAGGTCTGGGAGTCTAGGCTAGGAATGTTCTTGTTGACTTTTGCATTAGAAAAAAATGTGTTTGAATCAGTACTTTGCCTAGTTTGTCAGCAAATTTCCATTGCCAGTAAAATCAGTGAGCAATAGGGTTCTTTCCTAGCCTGAGAATTCCTGTCTTCTTTCCCCATAATAAATGGTATGTGCTTGGGTATGAACTGGTAGCAGCTAAATTGATAGGTGTTATGTCTTGGCACAGTGTTTTAAATATCGTGTGAACATGAGTGATGTTTGGCAGAAGTTACATATAATTTTTTTTTCGTTTCCATCAGGACCTTGCCTGATGATTTCACTACACAAATGGCCCATGTATTTTTTGGGTAGGGGAGGTGAGCATTCTCAAGCTAAGCAAGAACCTTATGGCCTCTTAATTTTTCCACAAGAATTCACAATAGTCTGTCAGTTCCCCAGAATTGGTTGAGTGGTAAGGAAATGTCCAGTTTGCTGGTTCTGGTGGGTGGCCTACTCTCTCCCCTTGGAAGCACCTCCTTTCCCTTTGGTGGCCCCTCCGAGATCTGTCATAGCTGTCTCACAAGGAGAAGTGTAACTTCACATGCTGACTTTCCCCTTGGCTGCGAGTGTGAAAATGCACTGTGACATTTTGGGCTTGGCGTACTACACCTCCACAGGGTAACGTTTAGTGCTCATGCTAGATGCCTCCACCCTTCTGGTGAGCCACAGCCACTTCTCTCCCTCCCTGCCCCTGGATGGGCAAGCTGGCAGGGGTAACTCACTCCCATCATCCATGGTCAGCTTCTACAGGCTCCCAAGCCACCATTCAAACTTAGGTCATCTGAGGAGTAGTCAGAGCTTTATCCCTCAGCTTAATGGGGCAGCATCATATGTTAACTTCTGAACTGTTCTGCATTTAAGTTCATGGTAAAGTTGTGTGTGTGAATGCTGTTGGCGTGCATATTGTACACAGGTTTACTAGCTGGAGTGCCGTGGTCTGTGTGTGTCATTATGAGAAAGGGCAGTATGTATGCCTGTATTTAAAAGATATGTGGAGTAGCAACAATGCCTATTTAGAAGAATAAAGTGATAATATTGCTGCTTATGATAAATGAACTGTGCAAGTAAGATTGTATAGATAACTATGACAGACATGAAGAATTTTCATCATTTGTTGCTTGATAATTTACCATTTATTTTATTGATTTTATATGATCTAGAGTCAGTGACATTTAGAAGGTTAACTTAAAAATGTCTGTGTGATAAAGGTGCTTTGATGTAATATTTTTTCATCATTTTTGTAATTATTGATGCAAGCTAAAAATTAAAAATCACAGCTATATACCATGAGGCTGGAGCTTGCAGTCTTTCACCCAGACGAACTGGGATAGAGTAATAGCTGAGAAGTTGCATGAACCAAGGGGAGGGGGTGATTTGGAGGTGGGAGTGAATTATGGCTCATCCACCTGAGGGAAAAAGTGGCAGTCTGGTCTGCTACTGTGTTGAATCCCACTGGAGAATGGCAGGATGAAGTAGGGATCTTAGACTGGGAACATACGTTGGACCACCAAAGCTCCCTCTCCAGAGCAGTCAGTTTTCCTGGAGGCCTTTGGCATAGGTCCATCCATACCCTGGATGGTTCCCTTCCAGATGTCCTTATAGATCTGGTGTCCTGGAGGGTATGGAAGGAACTCTACACAGTAGAACCTATTCCTAGGAAGATGGGCAATGTTCTTGCCCCCCCCCCCCGCAAAGACAGATCATAGTGGAGCAACATTTTGGCTGTCTATGCCATTGCAGTGGTAGCAGCCACCAGAAAGGAGATTCTGAAGAGAGATCCTCAATTCACCACCCCTGAACAGGGAGTCTTCGGCACTGGATCAGTTAGGCAGGCAATCTTATGTCTCATACACCTTTGCTTTGAGGGCACTTAACTACTTATTGCACTTGACATTTCTGAGACAAGATCTCATTGAAGCTTTTTCAAGTACCGTCAAGACATAGCAGTCGACAGATAACCAGAAGACGCTGCAGGCTCTTTTGTCCACCTTGACTTCCATCGCCAGCTTTTCTATGAGACTCATTTCTAATGTGGCTGATGGAACATCCAGAGTGCCAGGTTCCGATATTGATTTGAAGCACCATGCCTGGGTGCAGCTGTGCAACTTTATAGTCTGCTTCATAGTGTCCATCAATGCTCCTTTTGATGGGTCCTCTTTGTTTGGACCCAAAGTTAACAACACATTGACAAGGAGAAGACAAGATGAGAAGACAATAAGAGAAGACACTGTCTACTGCTGCAGTTTACTATTCCACCCCCAAGTGACCCTTCTGTAGGAATCACAAAGGGGGTAAGTGACTGTTTTTCAGGAAGTTAAAGTTCTCCTACCAGGAAGCTCCTCCAGAAGGTTTCTTTTTTGGGTGGGGGAACATAACAAACACTGCCTGATGGGCAGTGGCAGTCCACAGTTCTTTTTCTGGTGGGCTTTTTCAGCGATCCTGAAGGGTTACCCAACTGCTTGCCTCTGGAGCCAGTCAGGGGTCATCAAGCTCTCCACTGAAAACTTGGGAAGCCATCACCTCCGATACCTGGTTGTTGAGAGAGTCATATCCAGAGTTATGTCATTCCCTTTATAGAGGTTCCAAAATGTCTCCCAAAACACTTCAAACGTTTCATCCTATCAGGGATGCTTTGCAGCAGCAAAAATTCAAAAGCTTCTTGAAAATCAAGTCATCCAGGAGGCCCTACCAGACAAGATATAATCCAGGGTCTATTCCAGATTCTTTTTAGTACCAAAGAAAACAAAGAAACTCAGTCCAGTCTTGAACCTAAGCAAGCTAAAGACCAAGTTCTGGATGGTCATGGTGCAATCCATATTACCTCTTCTGCAGAAGGATATTTGGATATGTTCAGTTGACCTCAAGGATGCCTACAGTCATATCAATATAGATTGGCATTCCCAGAAGTTCCCCCACTTCCAGGTGGGAGCCACTCACCATCACTTCAGGGCTGTGCCATTTCATTTCACCACAGCTCCCCAGGTGACCACCATGTGCATGGCAGTGGTTGCAGCCGGGCTCCAGCGGCAGGGATTTCAGGTCTTTCCATACCTAGATGATTGGCTCCTTACCACCCTCACAAAGGTATTGTTGTTGGTCAGGGATTCCTTGCTCAAGTTATGCAAAAAGTTAGGCATTACAGTCAACTACCCCAAGTAAACTTTCAGCCTGTACAAGTCTGAGTCCATAGGATGTCATGGTCCATCAGATTTCCAGGCTCCCAGTCTCCAGAATTTTCAGTCTTTGAGCTCAGGCCATGGCAGTGCTTGCAACTTTGAAATCCCTGGTTCATGCACTTGTAAGACTCCTGGGTAATATGGCAGCATTGATAGGATTGGTACCCTTAGCCAGGTATCATATGAGGACCCTGCAATGGATTATGGTCGTTCAGTGGTTCCTCCTAGCGCACCCATTGGATTTCCATATATAGCTGATGATGGTATGTCACCAGCAGGTTCAGTGGTGGTTATGGTCTCTGTTAGTGAAACAAAAGAGACCATTTGTAATTCCTTCTCCTTTGGCCAAGGATGCCTCCCTCTTGGGGTGAGGGCATTTCAGAGGGAGGACAATTCAATGGTCTTGGTCATCTTTGGAGGCTCACATTCACATCAACATTCTGGAGATGAGAAGTGATCATCTTAGCAGGCTTTTCAGGCTGTCTTTCCCAGTGGTGTGTTTGAAGTACAGACAAGCAACATGTCTGTCATCTGGTATATGAACAAACAGGTAGGAACACATTTTTACCCTCTTTGTCGAGAAGCCATGAGAGTTTGGCAGCTGATGATTTCCTCTCAGCAGTTTCTGGTGGCAACACATATCCCGAGGAAGTCCAACATTTTGGCCAACAGCCTCAGCAGGAACATTCTATTGCCTCATGAGTATTCCCTAAATCCATTGTTGGCAGCTCAGATTTTTCGGTGCCAAGGCAATCCATGGCCCGACTTGTTTGCGTACCCATCCAGCACCAAGTGCAACAGCTGTTACACCATTGTTTCTCCTCCAGGACAGGCGCCATGGATGCTCTGATGTTTGCTTTGCCCCCAGTTCTTCTTTAGGCTTATTTCCCAGTTCCCCTGATAGTGAAGTTTCTTCAGAAAGCAGTCTGTTGCAGAGCTTCAGTGATCCTCATTTCCCCCTTTTGGCCTTACCAGATGCAGGTTCCCTTCCTTTGGCCTCTTCTGAAGCACTCCCCTTGGGTGTTGGATCCCATTTTGGATCTCATCTCTCATCCAGCTGAATTGAATTCCCACAACCTCTAGTCCCTCAAGTTGACCACATGGTTGCCTCCATTTCCCTTAATGGCTGGGAATCCCAAGCTGTCACAGGCAGTGGTTCATATATTGGCCTCTTCTCAGAAAGAATCCACCAGAAAAGTGTATACCAGTAAATTAAAGAGATTTGTTTTGTGGGCAGAGGCTTGGGTACTTGACCCCTTCCCTTTCACGGCCCCCATTGAGTTAGTTTTGGATTACTTAGCTGAGTTGTTTGGCTCAGGCTTTGCATTATCTACTGTCAAGATACAGTTAGCAGCCATTTCAGACTTTCATATCAGTATAGATAGTATGCTCTTGGCTTCTCACAGGATTTCCAAGGCTTTTCTTAAAGGTACTTTTCCTCATCCACCAATACAGTATCCAGTCCCTTCCTGGAATCTTACTTTTGTTCTTCTGGTTCTGACTTGGGCCCCCTTTTGAACCTTCAGCCTCCTTGGATTTGAAGCTATTGTCTTGGAAAACTTTGTCTTTGGCAGCAATTATCTCTGCCAAAAGGGCTTCAGAATTGCAAGCACTTGATTCTTCCCCCTCCTTACATAATTTTCAACAAATGTAAGGTTTCTCTTAATACAAACCCTTTCTTTGTACTGAGGGTAGCATCCGCCTTAACGTCTCCATTTATCTTCCTATATTTAACCAATTTTTCCAACAAAGGTTAATACCTTTTGCATTGTTTGGCTGTGCATAGGCAACTAAGAGTTTTATGTTGACTGTACCAAGTCTTTCAAGAAATCTAGCCAGTTGTTTGCCTCCTTTTCAAAATCCAGGCAGGGCTCACTTGTGTCTAAAATGACTTTATCCAAGTCATTGTTCAATTGTATTTTGTTTACATATTCTATGAAAGGCAAGACTCTCCTACAAAAGTGTAAGGGTCATTCAGCTGTGGCTGTAGCTACTTCTACAGCTTTTCTTTCTAGACTACCTATGGGTGATATCTGCACCACTGCTACTTGGTTTTCCCATCATACTTTTGTGTCGCATTATGAGTTGGACATTCATTTCAGATCTATAGCTTCCTTTGGTTCTTCCATGTTGCAGAATATCCTTCCATAGTTCCTCCTGAGGAATTGTTATGGCTGGGGATTCTGTCACAGAGGTTGAATCCAGACAGAGCAGACAATGTTGGATACAACATGGGATACTCAACATAATGAAAACTCCATGTTGTCTATCTCCATCTGGTTCAACGTTCTGGCCCTCCTGCCCCCAGCCTTCTTGTTCATTTGGCAAGTCTTCCCTCTGTGATGACTGGACAGCAGGGATTCTTTCATTTTACTCACCTAAAGCCTTGCATTTCCCGTGGGTGTTTTCTTTGTAACTATGGAGGGAGTGGGGACCAGATGGATATGTTATATCTTTAAATTTTTACTCATGAAGCAAACTCGATCTGGGGAGTTGATGTAGGTTCAGAGAGTTAAGGGAGGTGGAGCCCGGATGAGTTAAAGACTTTAGAGTCTGCTAGTGTTGGATCCAAAGTCCCACGGGTTGAACCAGATGGAGACAGATAAAAAGAATCTATTGTTACAGTGAGTACACAACTTTCATTTAATGTACATTATGAAAAAATACATTTTCTTGTCATGGAGGTGGGAGATGAAAATATACTGTCTAGTAAAAGAGGTTTAGCCAGAAAGCTGCTAAATATGTGCTTTCAATGGACTATTGATTATGAAGCTGTCCTATTATGCAAATATGTTCCTCTGTAAATGTTTTGTATTTTTTTTTCCTTGACTGTGCTCAGCTCATTGGCTCAGGGAGGGACAGCAACACAATGGTGGGTGCAGCGGCTAGGCAAATTACCCTGGTTGAGCTTTGTAATCTCATGTTATGTGCAAGGTTGGGGCATATGCACCACCTTGAAGTGGAGTGGAAGAAAATATAGCCAGGCTTAGAACTGCAAGAGAGGGCCTCTCAGCAAGCATCCCACCACAGATGATATAATTACAGATTAAAAGATAAGGTGATTACATGCCTGTTATTTTTAGAGCAATTTACACATAACTACTGCTTTCTCTTCAAGTTTATAGTGTAGCAGCTTATTTTCCTTGTTCATCCTATTCTCCTGAATTCCTAATTCTCCTTCCTGGCTATTTTTCCCATCTATTTGATTTGTTCTCATCTTTTGCCCTAACTGCCTGTGTTGGAAAGACTGCTTCTTGTTTCCTTTATAAACACTGGCTTAAAGAACTCAGTATTTCTAATTGATCTCTTGCATTCTTAAATCCGTAACAAAATGTTTCCAGTAACCAAGGATCACATGAAACCTTTCCCCAGCAACCTAGTTTTCTTTCTTTGGGGCCTTTTGGCTTATTAGATGAGATTTACTGCCAGTTTTGTCCCCTGCAGCCATCATTCCCCCCTATCAATAGTCTCTCAATTCATTACATTGACTGCTGAAGTTGTAGAATACTGAGGCAAAAGGCTTGGTGGAGAACTGTCACCTGCAGGAGTTAGATTTCTGAAATGCTTGCAATGTTCCATCTTTTGAGTGGAAACTATGGTGCAGTGCCCATTTTGTTGAGCATTTGTGAGTGCATGCTTCAGCGTCCCCAGGTGGAGTGAGTGCACTTGGCAGCAAACATAGTCGCTTCTCTAGTGTGAGACCTGTTATCCTCGGCCTCCCGTCCCCCATGTGGAGCTGTTGTATTGAGATCCCAGCAGCACTCTCTGTGATGGGAAAGTTGACACTGGCCACTCACTCCTGGGATGTTTGTGTCAAGTTTATTTGGGGAATAAACAAGACCGTGCCATGTACACAACAATCATCTGTTGAGGTTTAGTGCCAGATTTCCTGGCCTCTTATTGTTTATGTAGGCTTTTTAAACCTTCATATGTTTCCCAGTCTTTTGTATTCCCTTTTGTTTTAATTTAGCATGTTCCTTTAAGTTTCCTTTTGCTGAACTAGGTGCATCATTTTCATGCATGTCCCTGTTCTGTAATATTGGATTTTATTTTTCCTCACTTCTTGTTGCTCCACAACTCTACCACTGTTTTAAACCCTACATATTTTCCTGTGTTTATATTGCCCTATCTTACGATTTAAATAGCGAACGTGATTTCATCGTACTTAAAATATCTAAACCACAAAATATCGAAGAATATCTAAACCACAAAATATCGAACATACAGAACAGCAAATTTTTTCCAAGGGAAAAAATTTGCTGTTCTGAAACACAAACACACAACACAAGCACACCAAAATAAATAAACCACACACATACACCTAACAAAACCATAATTCTAACCCTACACTGCTACCTATCCACTCACCTTAACCCAACCCTAATCCTAAAGTCCCTAACTACCACACACTCACCTTACCCGCTCCCTAAAGTCCCTAACTATCGCACACTCACCTTACCCGCTCCCTAACCATCGCACACTCACCCTACCTGCTCCCTAACCCTAATGTCCGTAACTATCGGACACTCACCTTACCCCCGATCCGTTCCCACACTTACCTTAACCCGGTCCGTAACCTCCGTTCGTATACTTACCTTATCCTGGTCCGCAACCTTCCCACCACAGTATAGTAAATAGCGAAGCCATGAAACGGACAACCGAAATCGTACCCTTGGTAAGATTTCGAAGTTCTGTGGCTTTGCTATTTTGAGTTTTCGACAAAACGGGTCGATATTATAACATTCGAAGTTTACTATAATATAGACCCTATTTTCCATGAGAGTAGTGTATGCCTCCATTCTAGTCCAAATGTTCTACTCCAGGTAGTATCTCTGTTCATTTAGAGCCAGTCAGTTCAGATTCTTGTCTTTTTTTTATTTCCCGTAGTACTTAAGAAAAGGGAAAGTGTTTCTTTTGATAAATTTGACATTAGGAGAACTTTGAGGTAATATGATATGAGAACACACCTGTCCCAACTGGCACTATTTCTTTTGACCTGAATATTGACACCTGCAGTAAAATTAACCACATCAGCCTGGAAGGCTTGTGTTGTAATAGTCCATCTAAAACCATTAAACCTTTCCTGGTACCAGGGGAATTCATTTCAATGGCTTCATGCCTCAAAGCTTTGCAAGTCTTTGGTGCAAATCTTAACTGAATAGCTTGGATAGTCATAGCATGATTTTACAGTCCCATTCTTCATGGTCTGCTGTTCTTCTCCATTTCCGTAGTCTTCATCCCTAGCATTTTTTTTTTGAAGTGGCATTTCACAGAATAAGGAGATGCTGGCAGAAGTTTCACTAAAAGGTTTAGAGCTGCCTTCTTGCCAGAACTCCTGAGCTTTATTTAATTAATTTTTTTTTTTATTTTGCTTTTGTGTACTGGGTTTAGTTAAAACCCCCTTTTTAGGGAAGGCATGGAGAGAAAAGCTCCAACATATCACAAACATTTTTAAATAAACATTCAGTAATATACATTAACAGTTTTTAAGTACTATACATTTATACATACAGTTGCTAATTAGATTACACTCTTATGAAGTAGACCAAGTATAAAAGATGCTTTTCAATTAGTAGATGTTGAACGCTGAGCATTTGAAGAGGTATTTAAGTGTTTTTTTTCAGATGCGTAATAGGTCATGTGATTTATTCAAAGACCTGGAGGTGAGGGAAGGAACTAGGTAGGGCAGAAAGTGTCTCTATTGCAGTTAACAGGTGGTGTATAAAGAAGATTCATAAATAATTGTAGACGTGTGGAGTGAGCAGTCTCATAAAACTATTATATGGCTGGGAGATGCTAGTAAAACTGTTATGATACAGGTGAAGATTGGTTGTGGAGATTAGGATGCTGAGTGAAAAGAAATGGTTTGCCAATATGGCAAGTTGAATATAACAGTGGCATTTATTCTAAAGATATACAGGGGCAGATCCATCAGTTTGGTAGCTGAAGTTTAGTTGCGTTTTAAATGAGTTTGCATTGTAAATGGATTTCAGTGCTAGTAGAATGTGATTCCATAGTTTAGTTACACAGTTTGAATGTAGAATGTCACTTACATTATTTGGTTGTAGTGATTACATGTTATTCTCTAATGCATAAGATTCTTTTGCAAAGTATTGTTGTATTAAGTTGTTAAGGGCTGGGCAATTTTCTGGCTTATAGAGAAGTTTGTATATTGTAGGTAGTGAGAAAGAGCTAGGTGGTATGGTAGTTCTAATCTCTAGGCATATTGTTATAGTTTACTACAAGTTTGGCTATTTTATTATAACATTCCTCAAGTTTGGATGGTTTTGAGATTTAAAGATTAGTGAAGATTGGGGCAGTATAGAGGAGAGAGGGCATTAAGTAAGTAGAGGCTATACGTCTTCAAGCTGTGTCAGTGAATTAGGTTCTTACTCTGTGCAATGTTCCTAGTTTTTGGTAATTTTTTTAACCATGTGTAATACATAGTGGTCAAATATCATAACACCTAGTAATTTTGTGCTGTTTACTTGTTCTAACATAGTGCTTTTGTCAGAGATGATAGTTTTAGGGTAAGGAGCAGAATTCTTTTAGGGTTTATTAGTAGTTATGAATTGTTTAGCCTTGTATCAATTCATAAGAAAGATTGTTGTGGAAGATCTTGGAGTCTAGAGATGGATCTGGCATAGCAGGGAAGGTTAGGTTTGAGTTATCAGCATATTGAACTAGGGCAGAATTTTTTGTAGCAATATAGAGGTTGTTGATGAATATGTTGAAAAGTATGAGGCCTAGTAGTTACTGGCAAAAGGTTGATAAAATTATTTTGCCATTTCACTGCTTGTGCTCTAAGAGGTAGCTATGGTACCATTACAGTAAAGTGTTGGTAAGCCCTAACGGTAAAACTTTATGCAAACGTTTCTGGTGGGAGATGGAATCAGAAGCTTTTAATAAGTCTAGGAAGAAGGTGGAGACTACACTTTTGGCATTTATATGGGGTGCTGACTGTTAAAAAAAAAAAAAATTCGGCAAAGCAGTAGTTGTGCTGTGCTGAGGACAGAAACGATTTTTGGGTTAAAGACGGGCTGTGGTTATTATATAGTTCAGAAGTTGCACACTTACATTTGTCTAGTATTTTTGAAAGGGGAGCTAAAATGGCAGTTGGCCTATAGCTTGAAAGATCTGTATTGTTTCCACCCTTGTGCAGTGCAATAATGAATGATTTTTCTATAATAAGGGGACTTTATTTTCAGATATGGATCCATTTATCAGAATTGAAACCGGGTATGCAATAGCCTCAACTGTTATTTTTAAGATATTTGCTAGGTAGATTGTCAGGGGAAATAGTACGATGCATTTAATTGTTTGAGTAATTTTTAATGGTGTCTATGGGAACTGTTTGCAGTTATAAATGTTGAAGGAAGTTATTTGAGTAGGGACCATAAAGAGCTTGATTAGTTTCCTAGTTTGTTAATGACTGTATAAACTGGGTATTTAGTTGAATAGCTATGCTATCATTTTGCTTTTGTGCATATGGTTTTGTCTGTGTAGGTCATCTTGGATTTAACAATTTATTGATTGAGACTCAGAACAGTTTTGGATTATTAGTGTGTTTGTTTTGATTGGTTGAGTAATAGGTTTTCTTATCTTGGATGAAAATTGTTTTGTTCGGTATCTTAGTTGCCTATGTGCTAGTAAAGTAGTAGCCGTTTTATTTTTTTGTGCTGACCTTCCACAATTTGTCTCTGTTTCAAGAGTTGTTTAGCTGTTAAGGATAGCCTTTGGGCAGGGCTGCCTTCGACTTTTTATTCTGAGGGGGCTAATGTGTTTAGAACACCTAGGAATATTTTTTATTGAACTCAGAGACAGTATTGTCTATGGGGGAAGCTCTTCAGTGACTACCAGTTAAGAAAATAGAGGGTATATATCTCCATGAAAAGTAGTAAGTTTTCTTACCAGGATTGTAGTGATGTGTTTTAGGGCTGTTGCTTTGATACCTTCTGGTCAGTAAGTGATCAGTTAGGCTGTGTGACAGTTCATGGTATGATATTTTATTCAGAGAGGATGTTACTATCCAAGTGAGGGTTGATTATTTGTCTTTGGCTGTATTTATTGTTGGTTTAGTTATAAGTTTGGTGATCTTGTGCAGATGTGTATCAGTGGTTGGATTTTCAGATTGTGTGGTTTACCAGACTGTTAACATTACCCAGTATTGTGGTTTCATGAGGGATTTTTGAGGAGGCCCAGCAGAGAATCTGTTCCAGGGTTTTAGCATTGTTTCCTTGGGGTATTCATATACCCATGATTGCTGTTGTCTTGTGAGTGTTTAGTTTTAGCATGGTTACTGGATTTCTGAGTCAGAGAAGGTTTGCAGGATGTTGGGGGAATAGGAAGATATTGTGTGTGTGTGTGTGTGTGTGTGTGTGTGTGTGTGTGTGTGTGTGTGTGTGTAGAAAATAGTGAGACTCATCTTTTTTTGTTGGGTCTGTCTAATATGACTGCGTTATAGCTTGTTGGGGCAAATTCATTGTTGCCCTTTGTAGTCAGGATGTTCATCGTGTTACACTGCTGCAGTCATTACACTAAGGTTATCCTGCCGTCAGGCGGTCCCGCAGTCGGCCAGAGTTCCAAAGTCTTGGTCTGGCGTCGGTTGCTGTCGCTTCTTCCCTGACGTCAGTGCGCCAGGGGTATATAAGATGCATCCAACGCCATTTTCTTCAGTCTTTCTTGCCACGCAGTGCCCGAAGCAAAAGCAGTTCGCAAGTGCCGGTCAGCCAACTCCTGAGATTTTCGAACTCGAATTTCAGAACCGAAGTCTTCAATAAAGCTAAGTACCCCATTGGTAAATCTTTTTTCTTGCCTCAGACCGATGTCAGAAAAAGTTAATAATTGTATTTCTTGTGGGAAGCAAGTACCTCATAAGGACTTCCACTCTTACTGTATTCCATGCCTAGGCCCTGATCACGACGTCACTAGTTGTCGGTTTTGTGCCAGATTTAACAAACGCACTATAAAATGAAGTTTTGATTTTGCTTTGCACTGCTTTGGCCGAAGGTTCAATTATACAATGCCGTCAGAACAACCGATGACCGCAATTCATAAAAAATGCAAGGACAAGGATAAAGACAGGCATCAGAGGTCCAAAACTGACGACGAAACCTCTTCTAGGCCAGTCTCCGGTTTGCCGGTTCTCAGTGAGGCGCTTTCACAGCCCCTGACACCCGCTAGCTCAGAGCCACAGGCCGCCTCCGACTCCCATGTGGAGACAACTAGGCCTCTGAATACTCAAGGTATTGGGCCTACGGAAACTAATCCCTCAGATGGGTCCGGAGCTGCTGAGCAGGCATCAGCTTCTGAGGGTGTTTTCAGACCTTCACAACTTACCATTAAAGCACCAGCCAAGACAAAAACACCATTAAAGACAAAGAAGCAACTACAGCATTCTCCTGGACAGTCCTCCATGCCTAAGAAACAGATGCTCAAAATGGCCGAAGGCCTCATTACTCTAATCAGGGGTTCGCATCCCCTCCTGAGAAAAGGCCTAGGCAGGATACAGACTATGATTCCTCTGATCAGGTTTCCATTTCCTCTGATTCCTCTTCAGACCAGGGATACTCTCTACCCCCCTATGAGGACTCTGATGCTGAAGAATCTATCCCTTCAGCCTCTCCTCCTGAGGATTACTCTTTTGGGGAAACTTTACATACCATGAGGGAACATTTCCATTGGGAAAGTCAGAATCCAAGAAAAGGCTCAGGGACTTCCTTTTACTGCCTCAGCACAGGCCCCTTGCTATTCCGCCTGTTTTAGATATTGTGGATGATGTGTTCTCTGAATCCAGCTTATCTCCTGATTCTTTGCCCCCTGCACCAGCCAAACCAGATAGGTACTATAGAGTCCCTGACTCACAAGTTTCTTTATAAAAACCCTTCTGCTGACCCAGAAACCATTTCCCAGGGTCCCAAAGGGGTTAAGGCTTCCACTGCAAAAAATCCAGTCCCCTCTGACAGAAATTCTAGAGCATTGGATAGATGGGGGAAGAAAGTTTACACTTCTGCAACTTTAGCAGTAAGGGCTTTAAATTGCCAGTTTCACATGCTTAAGTACCAACAATATTTAATGGCTCAGTTAAAACAGAAAATGCTTACAAGCTCAGAAGCTCCTGACTATAAAGAAATGCAGGATTTATTGCATGCAGTTGAACAGGTGGGAAAACATACTCTGCAATGTGGTTTTGATTCTTTAGAGGCCTCTTGTAGAGCCGCAGTTGCAGGTTCTGTGATTCGAAGACATGCTTGGTTAAAAGAACAGAGTTTACCTGATCATGTTAAGGCAAAATTATTGGATGCTTCTTTACAACATGATACATTGTTTGGTGTTAAAGCAGAAGAGGTGTTAAAGAAAATGGAGGATAAAGCTAAATCTATGCAAACAGTCAAAGATTTCTTACAGGTACAGCCACCTCAATTTAGCAAAAATTGGCCTACAAAGAATTGGTCCTTTCCAGTGTCAGACAGGCCACAGAGAGGCAGATACGGACACCCAAGAGGCAGATCTCAACCCCAAGACTCTAACAGACAATGACAGTGGGGGTACCCCAACCCCAAAAGGAGGTGAGGACAAATCTCAACCATACAGGAAACAGTCCCAATGACTTCCCCCTTCGTACGCCAAGCACTTCCCTTTTAGCAGCACCCTTAGGGGGAAAACTAGCACTTTTTTTTATCAAAATTGGCAAACAATCACCCAGGACAAATGGGTTCTGAATATTGTGTCTCAAGGTTGCAGGTTCCACTTTCACACTTTACCAAGGCTAAAAGGAATGCCAAACCTGCCACAAAATCAATGGGCAGAGGCTCAAAAACAGATATCAGCCCTCATGGACATGAGAGCTATTCAAAAAGTACCACAGGAGGAACAAGGACAATGATTTTACTCAAGACTCTTCCTGGTCCCCAGAAAGGACAAAGCCTGGAGACCCATACTAGACCTTTCAACTCTAAATACTTACCTGGAGGTTCCGAAATTCAGAATGTTGACACTACAGCAGCTTCTTCCCATGTTGGGCAAGAAGGCTTGACTTGTTACTCTGGACCTCAACGAGGCATACCTGCATGTCCCCATCAGACAAAATTGCAGAAGATACCTCAGATTCAAAGCTGGTACACTGCACTACCAATTCTCTGCACTGCCCTTTGGCTTATCTACTGTACCCAGGGTCTTTACAAAGTGCCTGGCACCAGTAATTGCATTTTGCAGACAAAAAGGAATTCAAATATATCCATACCTGGACAACTGCCTCATTCTAGCAGAGACAAAAGACATTCTTCTTAAGCATCTGGCATTTGTAAAAAGGTTGCTAATTTCTCTAGGGTACACAGTAAATGAAAAGAAGTCAAAACTAGTGCCCTCACAGCAGATAATATTCCTGGGTGCCAGCTTAAATACAACGGCCCAGATGGCTTATCTCACGCCAGACAAACAAGGACAACTGACTCAATATTTTCAACTAATGGCAAAAAAGTCCCATCTCCCTGCAAGAAAAATTCTGCAGGCCCTGGGATTCATGGCATCCTGCATACTACTAATTCCATATGCCAGACTGCATATGAGGAAATTACAATGGTACCTAAAAAGTGTTTGGACTCAGTACTCTCACAGCTTAGAAGCAGTAATACCAATAATTCCCTGCCTACAACAGGAGTTTCGATGGTGTGCACAGGCATGTCACCTCAACAAGGGTCAGCCTTTCACTCTACCCACAGCCAGGCAGACACTAACAGATGCTTCGGACTACACCTGGGGAGCACACATGGCAGGAAAATGTATTCAGGGCAAGTGGACCACAGACCAAATGCATCTTCACATCAATCAAAAAGAGATGTTGGCTGTTCAAAATGCCCTAACAGCTTTCGAGGACCTTCTGCATCCAGGGCATTTATTATTAAAGACCAGCAACACCACAGTAATGTGGTACATAAACAAGCAAGGGGGCACTCATTCTTACCCCCTATGCAGGCAAGCCATGACCTTGTGGACCACAGCTCTAACTTATCAAGTTCATCTGCAAGCACAATTCCTGCCAGGAAAGAAAAATACTCTGGCAGACTATCTAAGCAGAAATATCATGGACCCTCACGAATGGAAACTGAATCCACAAATCTTCAGCATGGTAACGCAAAAATGGGGATGCCCAGACATAGATCTTTTTGCCTCCCCACTGAATTGCCAACTGCAAAAATTCTGCACAAGGACTTATCACACACAAGCATGGAAAGTGGATGCTCTCTCGTTCCGCTGGAAAAGCCTAAAAGTTTATGCCTTCCCACCACTGCCTCTCCTTTCGAAGGTACTCCTAAAAGCCAGACAAGAAAAACCACAGATGATCCTGATTGCTCCAGACTGGCCACGCCAGCACTGTTACCCAATCTTAAAGAACTTAGCTCAAGGCCCACCATGGATTTTGCCTCAATTTCCACACCTTCTGACTCAACAAAACAATCAGATCCTGCACGCTCAGCTCAAAACCCTAAACCTGGCTGTATGGCAGATGCATTAGTCAAACAGGCAACACCTCTCTCTAAAGCTGTTATGGATGTCATTTTGAAGGCCAGGAGGCCTAGCACCAGGAAATCTTACTCAGAAAAATGGAAGAGATTCTGCGCCTGGAACCAGGCTCAAAACCTTGACCCTCTTGTCCCAAACATTCCTCAGATTTTACAATACTTAACTGAGATGCTGGACAAAGGCCTAGCCTTCTCATCAGTTAAGATCCATGCCTCTGCAATTTCAGCACATTACAACACGGATCCTCCATTATTCTCTCATCCCTTGCTAAAGCAGTACCTCAGAGGGGCTAAAAACATAAGAACACCCTGGAGAGCACCAACACCAACTTGGGACCTCAATTTTGTTTTGGAAAAATTGACCCTGCCACCTTTCGAGCCAGCCAATACAGCCGATCTAAAATTTTTATCATGGAAAACAGCTCTGCTCCTGGCAGTAACTTCAGCACGAAGAGTCTCAGAGCTACAGGCATTAATGGCAGTGGAAACTTTTATAATTTTTCATCAGGATAGGGTTTCTTTAAGGACAAACCCTACCTTTCTGCCAAAGGTGGTATCTAGTGTGGCTCTTAACCAAACCATCCATTTGCTAACCTTTTATCCAAACCCCCAGAATAAAGGGGAGAAACTTCTGCACTCTTTGGACATACACAGGCAGCTATGCTTCTACTTGGGCAAAACAAAAGCTTTCAGGAAAACTGAGCAACTGTTTGTAGCATATGCTGCAGGATCACAGGGCAAGCAGACTATCTCCAAATGGATAGGACACTGTATTCATTACTGCTACACACAGCATGGGAAATCTGTCCCTAATAACATTAGGCCACATTCTACCAGAGCAACAGCCACCTCAACAGCCTTTCTCAGAGGAGTACCAACCAAGGAAATTTTGGAGGCTGCAACTTGGAGTTCAGTGCACACCTTTACCAAGCATTACCACTTGCCTCTTTACTCTAAATCCAGAGCAGGATTTGCCACTGCAGTTCTGCAGGGCCTCATAGCCAAACCTAACTCTTTATAGACCAGCCACCCAACCTCAGCTTTGGGATTCTACCCAAGTGTAATGACTGCTGCAGTGTAACATGATGAACATAGTACAGTTTTGTACCTACCATAAATGTAGATGTTCGAGTGTTCACACTGCTGCAGTCCAGGTTACCCTCCCTCCATCCCCTCTGTCCTAGCTGGACTTATCTATACCTTTCTATCCTATACAACATTTGTAGTGTATTTGCTTGTAACTGAAGGTATTGTTTTCTTTATATATATATATATGTTTTATTAGCAATATGTATTGCCTACCTACTTGGGGGCACCTGACATCTGGGGCAAGAAAAACTGAAGAAAATGGCGTTGGATGCATCTTATATACCCCTGGTGTACTGACATCAGGGAAGAAGCGACAGCAACCGACGTCAGACCAAGACTTTGGAACTCTGGCCGACTGCGGGACCGCCTGATGGCAGGATAACCCTAGTGTAATGACTGCAGCAGTGTGAACACTGGAACATCCACATTTATGGTAGGTACAACACTGTACTTTTCTGTGGCAAGAAATATGTCTGGAGTGTGTAGTGCTTTCGATGCATGCATTTTGGAGAGTTTCAGGAATGATTCATCAGGTTCCTGTTCCCTCCTTTCCAGTAACAGGTCCTACATGGAAGCCTTTGGTATTTAAAAAACTTTCTCTTTCTTGGATGTTTAACCCTACCCGACTTGTGCCCTTGTACTTTACGGAGCTGCAATATGACATCAGATGGCTTCACTCCTCCACCATACCTGCAAGGAAACTCAATTGATCCCCAGTATGTGGTTGTAACACTCTGCCTTAAGTTCCTCTTCTCATGAGGTCTTTTGCCCTTTCAACTTGCTGCCTGGTCAACAATAGCTGCAGTGGGCCTTGATGTGGCATTTTAAATTGTTAAAGTCCTTGGAAAGTGTATTGGAAGACCTGTATGCTAATTGTTTTCCTTAGTCTAAAATGAAAATTCTTAACATTTTGTATGTTTTAACTCTGTTTTATGTTTGCTTATTTAAATTTGCACCAGGCTGAACTGTAAGCTTGGTAGATACATTGATAATATTGATTCTGAGCTGGTGTTGTTGCATCCTAATTTTTAAATGCCTCCTTAATAGTAGAAGCAAAGTAACAGGTCTGTACTGCAGCCGTAATGGCTTCCCGTGTTGGTATCACTATTAATTACCCTAAATATAAAAGAATGGAGGGATTCTATCCAATGGAAGTGCATTTTACAAATTCATTAAAAGAGCTCTGTTTTGTAGCAGAACATATGCAGAGTGCGAGTCTCTGCTTTAGTGACATGCTGTGGGTGAACTCGTAGACCTAAATAACTGTTACTTTCTTTGACTTTCACATCTCCTTTCATTCCTATTAATGCATATACATTCACATGACCGTAGAACCTCTATTGATAAATGGTACATTGGTTCATCCGTTCAGGATGCAACTGTAGAGTCAAGGTTGAGCCCAGGAAGAATTCACATTGATGGGTATGTGTTGGTTGTTGATTCCCTTTAACATGTTACAGTATAAATTCGAGAGAATAAAAGTGACTTAAATGCTTGTGGACTAAGTAAATTACTTCTTGTATGTTGCTTGCTTATCAAAAGCAATCTGATTTGGCTTTCAGATACTGATCTTAATAAACAATGTCGTGTAACAAGTTTAATGTCTATATTGATTCTTTGTGCCATGAATAACAATGCATTTTGCATCTCTGCCATATGTAATCTGTATTTTGTGTGCTTCATCTCTTTTATTCTAGAGTAAAAGCTGCATTTAATTACTTATTCTTGTAGGTTCTGATGAGACAAGGTTATGATGCAGCATGTGACATATGGAGCTTAGGAGTCCTCTTATATACAATGCTAGCTGGGTAAGTGAAATAGCCTTTATCTCTTAAAGTTTAATTGTGCTTAGAACATGTATACTGTGAATACTATCTGTTATATTTGTTCCGAGTGATTGCAACTTACCTCTCAACTGTCCAAATTTTTGTCTCATATTTTTGGTGTTTTCCTGATAAAATTTGTGATTTTAAGGGAAATCATTGAATATTGATGTCACTAAATAATGACATACATGTGAGTTTGACTTCATATCCTTCAGAAAATGCATTCTAATGCAAAACCTTTTATTCTAACAGTTTTCTAAGTTTATAAGTACAATATTTCAAAATTGTCCTTAATTTTGAGCCTTTGACCCCCCCCCCCATTATTTTAGACTTTGTCCAGATTTCTTGCTCTAAGAGGTTGAGAGGTATGGATTAAAAGAATAATTAGCATGCATTTTATAATTCTAACTTGCCACAACTAGGCCAGTTTATTAGCTAGCAGTAACATTTCTGCAGAGTCGTACTTTACTTTGTGTGTTAAATTTAGTAATATGAAAAAAATTAAACATAGTTATAACATTTAGTAAAATTGAGTAGATGGAATGTTGAAAGTAAATGAGTTAAATATTAAATACTTATGTGAAATATGTTTTACAGTATCATGAAACATTAATTCTTTGATACTGTATTTTTGTCATCATCTCATTGCATAATCTTATTTATTTAGAATATGATAACTAGATGTCATGCAGTTTTTGTTATATCTAACAAGCTACCATTGGAGTGCTTTGGCCAGTATGTGTATTTCCAATATATCAAGTAGCATGATCGTATTGAGGGCACAGGTATTTGTGCACACAGATGCATGTAACTTGTGCTGATGATGAGGAAGCTTATTTACCTCATGGAGTACAAGACCTACCCTTCAACATTCAAAACCTGCAAATCAAATACAGCCCAAAAATGTCATTCCGACCCATGACTCCTTACCAGTTTTGCTAACTTCCACTTGAATCTCCCACCATAGACTGGTCACTCATACATTCAGAAACAGATGCTAACACTGCATCCATTCAACTCTCAACTTCTGCAATGCATCCAAAACTACCTTTCTAACATAGTATACGGAGTCTTCAAACACAACAAAAATGAAGGGCTCCCCAAAGAGCTTAATTCACTAATGGAGCTATGTGAGGAGGCTTGGAAACCCTGGGAAAATTATTCCCATCATAAAAAACAAGGAAAGTGTACTTCCTTCCACAGTGTTAACAGGTCATTCAAAGGCATAAGGCTAAACAACTAACAGCTAAGCAAACCTCTCTATGGCACTGTCACAAAAATTCTAGAAAAAAAAATGCAACCTAACTGGCAGAACCCCACTAAAAGATTCATCCAACAAAGATTTCATTAATTGCCTATTAAACATGATGCCATCTTCAGACTTCTTACAGTTCTGCAATCTTACCCCACTAAAAGATTCATCCAGCAAAGGTTTCATTAATTGCCCATAAAACATGATACCATCTTAAGACTTCTTACAGCTCCAGTCTTCCTCCTCCTCCCCACCAGACTGCTTACCATCATTCTAAATTACTCCTAGAAGGCACCTTTGCAGTCTTTGCCTTGACACAGACACCATGTCCTCAATTTGGAAATCTGCATCTGTCACACTTACAACAAAAGAACCTAAGCCAATGGCTTCAGTAAATTCTGCACATCTCTATATTCCCCAGGCTAGGAAAAATATTAGAAAAAACTTGTGTGCAACCAACTTACCATCTGTCTGCAAAGAAATTACTTTCTCTCCATTAAATAACATGGTTTCTGGTCTGGAAAGACTACCATGCTTCCTGTTTGCAGTCTTAACAGATGACATTCCTAGGAAAATGGATAAGGCAGTACCTTACTAGTACTGACTTTGAGTTAACTTGAGTCTTTGATATGGGTAATCACTGTTCTTCTAGAACATTTCCTGGAAACTAGTCAGTTTACAGGTCACATAGTGGTTACAAGGCTTCCTCACTAATGATACTTTCCAAGGAAAAATTGACTTTTACCTTTTTCATTTAAGTCATACTTACTGGTGTCATACAGCTCTATACTGGTCCCTGTACCCTGGTGTCATCATACAGCTCTGTACTAGTCCCCGTACCCTGGTGTCATCATACAGCTCTGTACTAGTTCCCATTCTCTGGTGTCATCATACAGCTCTGTACTAGTCCCCATACCCTGGTGTCATCATACAGTTCTGTACTAGTCCCTGTACTCTGGGATCATCATACAGCTCTGTACTTGTCCCCATTCTCTGGTGTCATCATACAGCTCTATACGTGTCCCCATTCTCTGGTGTCATCATACAGCTCTGTACTAGTCCCCATACTCTGGTGTCATCATACAGCTCTGTACTAGTCCCCATACTCTGGTGTCATCATACAGCTCTGTACTAGTCCCCATACTCTGGTGTCATCATACAGCTCTGTACTAGACCCCATACTCTGGTGTCATCATACAGCTCTGTACTAGTCCCCATACTATTCTGCATCTTCCTTAATAAGCTACCCTAGATCTACTCCAGTTATAATTCCTAATAAATGCAGTGACTTTTTTTTTTTTACAGATCCAACACTATTCACCTAGACATACAAAGACTACTACAAACTGACCTCCTCAGGCTACCTAAATGGGTTACAAGAAAGACTCTTGCTCAACCCCCCCCCCCCCCCAAGAAAGGAATAATTATTTTCAGTACAAACAAAAGACTGGCTAAGTGCCATAATATATGACACATCACCAAACAACTCAGTAACTCCATTAAAACAGTTAATTACTTAGATACCCTGGCATTTGGCATGACCAGTCTCTTAGCTTTCAAGAATGTATTTTAAAACAAAGAACCAATATTAACTGCTTGCTGTTTGGGGTATGTAAACTTTCCCAGTTTCTCTTTTCTTCTGCAAGACCTGCCATACGTAAAGGCATACTTCTTGCTAAACTGGGATTACAGTTTGCCTGTATTTGCCACTGCCTTTCAGAAGAATATTGCAGGGATCCAGTCCATCTGTATTACAGTGTGTCACATTATTACCAATGCACCAAGGCTAAATTCTCACTGTGTCACCCTATCTAAAACCAAATGCTTACCAACATGTTCATATCTACTACTGGGTTCCTTAATCTTCAAAGTGCTCCACCAAGGCACTCCTTCACCACTTGTGGTTAAACTGATTACACATACCCATCCAGTACCTAACCTCTGGAGCAAATCCAAGACAGCACATGCACTCCATTCTCCTATAACAAACTCCACTGCTTCGACCATAGCTTCTCCATTCGTGTCTCTGGTAGTCACTACCAGAAGATTTAACTGAAATGTCAGAATACTCTTACTTCCAAGCCCAATTCAAACAGATTCTTCCAAAGCAGGGCTAATGTAAGTGCTACAATGCAGGGCATGTCTTATAACTAAATAAATCCCATATTGTAACCTTGCTGTGACCTCAGTCTGCGCAAAAAACACCTGTAACCATCACTTGCCACTGTCCAACTAATCTATGTGCAAATGCGTTTCATAGTTCCTCTCAACTGTAAACTCTTTAACCTCCTAAAACCCATTAAAAACTAGGAATCTCATTATATACCCTAGCTACTCCTCTGCCAAGTACATTCACTTGTTATGAATGAGACCAGCTTGCTAATTGTTCTGCATATGTACTTATACCTTCCATAGATGTAGCTTGCTATTCTGGCACCCTGGGCCATTCTCCAACCTGGTGCCCTCCTCTAAAAAGCACTTACATCTCAAAGAGCAAAAACAAAAACTCTTCTCTCTCTTCATGGAGTGCTAAAATGCTTAAGTTGTAAAGAAAAAAAATCATTTTAAACTGTAGTAAACTGCTATAGCTTCAGTGTGTCCTATGCATGGAGTACAAAGTTCTGACCGCAAATGCAATACTAGCATTCACTTGTGAATGCCGATAATGCACTGAAAACTAATTGGGATCTGCTAGTTACATCCCCTAGCACTTTGCACTTGCAGCATCTGCCCCTTTGCCCCTTCGTAGCTAAGCTACTAACACACACTGGTATAGCTGGTTATGCTTCATTTTTTGCTGTATTTGCATATATGTATTCTTTGTATATTGTTTAGTTGCTCGCTGCATCCTGGGCTGAGTATACGACTGGTCACATTAAATAAATGTAGATATATAAAATATATTTCTGGTTTTCTGACTGTTTCCACCTTTTTTTTACTGGGAAGATTCTGAAGCTGATTTAGCATAAGATAACAGCTTGTACATGTTAACTTAAGAGCTTGTTAACATCATACTTTGACAGCACAGTAGAGAAATTAGTTGCACATGATGATTTCAAGGATTTGTTAACCCAAGATATTTTGGTTGTATTAGTCCATACAGTACGTTATGCATTAGGCATCATACCATGTCAGATTTAGTGGAATATACATGATGAAAACGTAATTAGGGAGAACAATTAAAATAGATTTGGTGTGATATTGTGCTTCTTCCAACAAACTAATTAGGATTCACAGCTTCTCAGATGCACTAATATTGCAGCACAAAACATCAACATTAAAAGGTTGGCACCCCAAAAACTCAATTTAAATAAAGTAAGCATTTTTTGCAGAGAGGCCAGCCACCCAATACTCCCAGTATAAGAAAACTTTTAAACCATGCAGCCTTTGAATTAGGAGACACTTCATTAATGCTAAAGTTTTATATTCACAAAAGCAGTACAATTAAATAAATGACTCTTCTAACTTTGATTAAACTAGTGTGATCCATAAATGTAAGTGTTTTTGCTAGTTTTCAAAAGAAGCAAAATCTGTTTTCAGTTTTGTCACTGTATTTTGTCACGTACCATCTCAACACAAAGTAATGGTCTAAAAAGGAAACTTAATTGAAACAGTAATAGGAAAGATACCATTTTTTTCAATTCGCTTGACACAAAATTAAAATGCATCTACTTTAACATGACCAGGCCTGCTACATTTTTTTCATTATTATGTAAATTATCCAACCATATTTTGCTTTAAGTTGTTTATCCTTTGGAAACGGTTGTGTTTTTTTAACCACTGTTTAATGAGAGTCATTATTATTTTTGGAACACCATTTCTTATTGCTAACTAGGTGCATCCTGTGTTCCTTCCACCTAGTAACTTTAAGCAAATAAACAGTAGAAATGAGGAAATTTTATTTTCATAGCTGATTCTTTGCTTATACAGGTACACGCCATTTGCTAATGGACCCAATGACACCCCTGAAGAAATCTTATTACGAATAGGTAGTGGAAATTTTTCCTTAAGTGGAGGCAACTGGGACACTGTATCAGATGAAGCAAAGGTAACATTGCATTTGCTCTAATGTATCACTGAAAATTAACTTTTATAGAAATACTACACAAATTATTTGGTTATATCTTATCCTGAAGTACAGTTGATGGTCCTTTCTGCATTTCCACAAAGGTTACTTGAAGATTCTTGTCAGAATGATAGAAAGAGCTGTAGTTGCTTTGTGTGTGTGTTTACAATTATTTAAACATGCACATGTATGGAGTGCAGTGATTATACACCACCAAGAGTAAAAAGGCTAAAAAAGACCTCCACATGATTAACGAACAGTTTGTGATTGGATACATCTTACCATTACCTTTGGAAAGGGTGTTCACTGAGTTCCTTTATCATTTGGAAGCCATGCATTTCATAAATTTTGTCAGTTTATTTGGCATGGAAATAAATGCTACCTTATTCAAATCCATAAAATGACATGAATCCCCAGTAACTTTGACTTTTAGCAGCATATTGAAGTTTGAACCACCCCTAGGTTGCCAAGCCATATTTATATATTTTTTAACACCTTTATTGAATTATCACTTGTGACATGGGCAAACTTAAATTTATATACAAGAAAACAAACCATATTAATATGTTCAAAGTTACAAACATTGTGCATCACATGTATTCTTCTGTACAATACAGTCAATCCAACAGTACACAAGTTGGTCAATTCCTACCTTCTCTTAAACCTTATTCCTCCTCCAGAACATTTTCTGCATGTATTGTTCCCATAATTTCCATTTTTATGTAATTTACTCCTACTTTCTAAAGATCACACTTCAGTTCTTTGACCTCTGTTACAAAAATTCACTACTTCAAATCCAGTCCATTTAGACTTTGATTCCTATTTTCTAGTAATTGCTTTTTTGGCAACCACCAGAATTAAAGTTAACAAAGCCTCAGTATTTCTAGGTGATTCAGATCCTGTGCACCAGCTCAAAAAACTGCTTTCTTAGTTGCAGCCATTTTTCCCACCTATTATTTCTGATGGAGTATTGTGTAGGGAATTTTTAAAGCCTGCTACCTCATTACATAACTTAAACATATGTTCCCAGTTACCTCTTTCTTTCCCATCACACTTCCAGTGTTTGCCATCTAGCTGATTAAAACGTCATTGGGGTCTGCTTGGGATATAAAAATACCTATACAAACAGCTCTAAGAAAAAAATCTAAATCTTCTAGACTGTTGCATATTTAGGTACCATATGTATGTCCTCCCATTGTTTCTTTGTGAATTGCTTATCCAGTCTCTCTTCCCAGTCTTTTCTAACCTCCTCTGATTCCTACAGCTATTATGCAATGTTTTGCATGTCCTACTAGTTATCCTTTTTTTATATTAACTTTTCTAGATTCAGCTAAAAAATGTACCAGTACAGGTCTTCTTGGGATTTCTCTTTACCTTTCTTTTTACCTGTACTCTAATATCCATCCCTGATAGGGAAGGTAGTATTTAGCCTGGAGTCCAAATGTCTTCTTGGCCTGTTCCCTTCTCTATTACTTTCCATCTTTAGTTATTTGATCCCAGTACATTGGATCCTTTGCCAGTTTTCTCCAGTAAATTCCAGACCATCTTTCCTATTCTCTGTACCTCTAATAGCAATGTACTCTAATTGCAATCATCCCTATCGGTAGAATTTCATTTCCCCATTCCTGTATTGGCTTAGTTCTTAGAATACTTTTTACTACTTAATATTAATATTCTGTATGACTATTATTATGCTTAAGGATCTGCATCCAAAATCCCACTTTTTCCTTATTTCTTGAATTTCCTCAGCTTCATAATCCTCACCTCTTTCCATGTTGAATTGTAGCTTTCTGTTTGTGGTGTTTGTTAGATCCGTAACTGTGAAGCTCTACAGTATCCCTTCAAATCAGGTAGTCTCAAACCACCTTTTTCTGTTGGAAGGATCAACTTTTCGCACTTGACTCTTGCCCTTTTCTCCTCCCAAATTCAACTCTTTATTAATTACTATCCACATCTTCTCCAGTTGATAAAAATATGCCTGACCTGTCTATAAAACTTAAAGGGACTAAAAACATTTTACTGCTTATAGCTCGCTATCCATAGACAAGAGCTTCTTGTTTCTCAGATTCTGTATTATCCTTTTAGTCTCTCCCCATGTAACCTTAGTTGCCATAACAGAATCCTTTTTAACCAATATTCCAAAATACTTCATTTTATCATGTTCCCATAAATATAGGTGGTGTTGAACCAGTTCTTGTGTGGGTACATAATTTACAGCTATAGCCTTTGTTTTATCTTTATTAATGTTATATCCCCAAAAAACTTGAAACTGTCTCAGAATGTTCTACAACATTGAGATGTCCTTTTTTGTTTTGTTTTCAGATACAAAATAATATCTG
Source organism: Protopterus annectens (assembly GCF_019279795.1). Lineage (NCBI taxonomy): Eukaryota > Metazoa > Chordata > Ceratodontiformes > Protopteridae > Protopterus > Protopterus annectens. The sequence continues at coordinate 398,302,396 of NC_056749.1, forward strand.
CAAACAAAGCTTTTCTTTATTGCCATATCAACTGTATCTTTGAATTTCTGTGTCCCTTATTTCCTTTGCCAATGGTTCTAAATATAACAAATACCAAAGGGGAAAGAGGACATCCCTGCCTGGTTCCTATTTTCAGACACAACTTATCAAAGAGGAACCTTTCCACTTTGATTTTTGTCTCTGATCCCTCATATATCCTCCTAATTAACCTTGTTGTATCAGAGAGTGCAAATGCTTCCATTGCCCTACTCATAAAAATCCCATCTTACTCTGTGAAATGTTTTCTCTGCATCAGGACCACCAACTGCAGTATTTTCTTGTATTCTGCTTTCCCCTGGGTAATCATTGTTATGTTAATGTTGTCAGATGTTTGCCTCCCCTCCACAAAACAACACTAATCCATGTCTATCAAATTTGGCAGCCCCTTTGCTATTCTTTTAGCCATTATAGACTTAAACAGTTTATAATCATGGTTTAAAATTGAAATGGGCCTATATGAAGTGGGATGTGGTGGGTCTTCACCATATTTAGGTATTACAGCCACCACAGCTTTTTTCTAGGATGTTGGTGCTTCCCTTTTTTTAAAATATTGTTAAATAAAAGCTTCCAGATTGTTATCACTTTCTGCTCCCTCCTAGCTTCCAAACTACTGCTGAAATGCCATCTAGTCCTGGAGAATTTCTAACAGATTGGTTATACATCACCATTTTTATCCATTTTTATCTCACATGTTCCTATACTAACTTGTTGAGCCTCATCTAATATTGGCATATTTACGTTTTCCATATATATTTCCATTTGTGCTTTTTCTTGATTTCTACATTTCTCTGCTTTATGCAAATTTTCATAAAATTTCCAAAGTATCTCTAATATCTCTACAGGATGTCTGGTTATTTTTCTTGTTATAGGCTTCCTAAGTTTGGCAACAGCCCTTTCCACTTTCTTTTGGCTAAGTCATTGTGCTAAAAGTTTTTGTGCTCTGGAGTTATCAAAAAACAGTTGCTTAACAGCACTCTTTCTAAACTCATGCATATTATCCAGATACTCCCTTACTTTCTCTTTAACACTCTGCAGTTGCCACTGTTCTTGTTCTGTGAGATTCCCCTTATTCTGCAGTACTTGAACATTTGATAGCCACTTGAAATAATTATTTCTTAGCAATGTATTTCTTTTATTTATACCATATTTTTAAACTCCACTAACCTACGCAATAGCTATAGTTCTGAAGAACTTTCTGTCGTGCGCAATAACTCCCAAATGTTTGCTACCCTCTCCTTAAATTCTTTTCTTTTTAACAGATAGGTGGGGAAGTGCCATCCTCTCATTTTCACTTCATTTACATGTTTGAACTTCATATGGTCGACACCATATGATCGAATATGTAAATCTTCAAACGTTTCAACGGAGATCCCCATACAGTGCAGAAATAAAAGTTTTCCATTGTCTGCACTGTAGTGCGATCTTGGAGTTGGTATATTTAAAGAGGGGGGCTGCCACCCTGCTTAACCTTTCAGGTAAGTTTTTTTTGATTTTCTAATATTTGAGTTTGAACATATGGTGTTGATCATATGGTATTCGAACTTTTAACTATCCGATAATCTAATATAGACCCTCACTTCATTACCCTTCAGTTTTATCTTAGTTATTGGTGCATAATCTGAAATAGTTATTGGATGTGTGTCAAAGCTCTCAACTAAATGCATTTGTTTGCATGAAATATAATTTCTGTCTAGTGTAACCTAGTTATTGTACCTTGGGAAATAATTTGTAAATAATCTCCAGATTCCTACTACTGAATTCACGTCTTTCATACCAAATGTTTTAGAAATTTCTTCAGAAATCTACCTTGTTTTGTTATATTTTCCCTTCTAGCCCCCACCCGATGCATCCTCACTGTTACAAATCAAATTCTAGCACTAAACTATAAGTAATATTCACAGCTGAAGGCAGATTATTTCTCCTCAATTTTCTAAGCTACATAATTGCAGTTTTTGTTGGAATATATATACATGCCAGTGTAATCCTCCTCCCTTGCCAGTAACCCCTTACTTCCACAAATTTACCAATATTATCTTTTTTTTTCCTCTTGGGGCACCATTGGAGCTCCTCTAGCAATTAATGTAAGTACTTCTCTTTTCCTTTGTCCCTGATATTCTGCTGAATATCCGTTCTGTAATCCTTTTTCAAATTCCTATGCTCACTTCTTTCCAAATGTGTCTCCTGTAGTATTGCTATTTTGCACTCTGCATTTCTAAGTATAATTCAGAACTCTTTCCTTTTTGTGTATACCTTTGAGACCATTCACCTTCCAAGATAATATGGAAAGTGTCACCTGTGACTTCTGGCTGTATCCCACTGGACTGCCAACAATTAAATGATGTCCCTTACTGTCCTGGGTCAGTAACGAATGAGCTTCATTCCTCAATACTGACTACACTTCGAGACTGTCACTTAAACAGAAGTAATACTTACCAATTTTCCCCTAACAGCACAACAGGAACACAGTCTATTTTCCTGGGACTGGACTATATACCTTTGTCCACCCCACATGTAATTTCTTATTACACACTTCAAAGCAATGTGTCCCAGTTTAAGACCTCTGATACACTCTCACTCAAAGTAAATTTCAATCTCACCCATCCAAACACTTCTGGGAAAGCCTGGCACATATTTCCAGCTGTGTCCCTTCCCCAAAATAACACTGTAATGCTGCCACAAAGCAGAGTGTCTTCATGCCCTTCTAAAGGGATGTCTGACTATGAAAATTAAATATCAAAATAAATGATAGCTATGACCAGAACAGCCAGGCCATCAAGGGGACCTGGGCAGTATTAAGCAGCACACTATATTCTCTAAAGAAAAACACCAATTTACACCCACAATGTTAAGTAGCGAAAGACATTTAATAATAAGTAAAATGATTACAAGAATGTAAGTCAATAAACACCAGAACTCAATCACCGGAAATGTAAAATTACACTGCAGGATAGGAGTCCATTATTCTAGAAAAACTCTATCTTAATAACTAAGCTTTCCTAATCTAGCCAAAGAATACTATCCCTGATCTACTCTAACACATAACAGCAAGGCAAAAGGCAGGCTTACAGTTTTTGGTGAGTTCTCTTCCATGGTTGTCCACTGACTGCCCAGCACTGTAACTGACTGTACTTCAGAAAACTGCTCAGCACTTGATACACAGCAGTCTCAACTGTCTTATTTAAAAAAAAATAACAGTCAGCTGTTTGAAAAGTTATTTTTCTGTATGTCAGCTGTTTAAATAATCACTTAGCAGCCAGAAACATTCTAATGACATCACTCACTGTTCAGCTGATTCTCCACAGTACTTTAGAATGTCCCTCTTAAACATGCGGAATTAGAAATGCATCAAAACACTGACAGATTCTCTAAACATTCTGTATATACAGGGAAATACTCAACATTTCAAAACTTATTTACATTTTCACAAGTAGACATGCTGGTATACAATGCAAGCCAGAGAATGCACGTATATCTCCTGCCAGACTTGCTAACACAGATGAGTGTTTTTATTTTCTTAACATTTCTCCCACCTTATGATTCGAGCAGAATTTTCAAGTGACCCTTGAAAATTGACACTTGAGAAAAATTTGTCTACCTGGGAATATTAACCCACTCCTCTCCTGGGCAATCCATTTGCATTGACATTATTAACCCCACTGCAGCATTTTTCTCCTCCTTGGGAAACTTGGCTGAGCACATCCCCCACCCCATAATTTGAAGCATCTACCTGTACAATACATTCTTTATTGTAATCTGGGCTGGTTAAGAAGGGGTCCTCCCGAAATCTCTCTCAGTTTTTGGAATGCCTGTTCACAGTCTGAGGTCCACACTACCTTGTCCAATTTATTCTTCTTAGATCCATAAGGAGTGCAGCTATGGTAATATATTTGGGAACAAATTTCCTATAGTATCCCGCTGTCGCTAAAAATGCTTTCACTTGTTTGTTAATCACAGGAACTGGCCACGCTTGGATATCTTCCACCTTGACATGTTCTGGCATAATTTTACCACTTCCCACTCTGTGTCCAAAGTAAGTGACCTTTTGACACTTACCGGGTTTAATGGTTAATCCTGCCTGCCTTAATCTATCCAAGACCTCCCTCACATGTTGGTCTACAAATGCCTGTAGCATAGTCTTCAATGTAGAGTTTAACCTCTCCACAAGACTATTAGTCTGTTTATAGTAGAGAGTGTTCTTTAAATGTTTCACCCCACAGCACTTCCACAGACAAGTCAGCAGATCTGACATGAAGTTGGTCAGTCAGTATTTCCCATGGAAAACCTACTATGCTGAAGACTTCTAGCAAAGTACTTGCCACCTTTTCTTTATCAATAATATCTGCAAAAGGAATATTAGGAACTTTAGCTAGAAGTGGCAGATGGTAGGCTCTAGGCTGTACCAACTACCACACTACCTCACTTTCCAACCCTTCCTTAGAAGTCCACTTTCTGTACAGCACGCATTCCTTCTCTGCCTTTAATATCTCCTTCCCAAGGAATGTCAGGGACTGTAACTAGAAGTGGCAAACATTAGGCTCTACCAACTGCCGTACTACCTTAACTTCCAGTCCTCCCTTAGGAGTCCACTCTTTATACAACAAACCCTTGTTCCTGTATACAGACTCCCCTCTTCCTCGAGCCTCAGATGCTTCCTTAGCCATCTCTTTTAAGCTTTGTACTGGAGGGTCGGTATGTTGAGCCTGTCTCAGCTATACATTTGTGACCCTCCCAAGCTCCCCTTCCACAGGAAGCCTAGTATCTTCCAACAGCTGTACCTCACTGTCAATCTGGGTATCATCACTCACCTCCATCTTTGCAGTCACGGTGTCCAAGGGAACATCAGTACCCATCAGCAGCTGTGGGTCACATTCAGACTTACTATGACCAGGTAGCACTTCCTCTGAAACAGCCACCACGCCAGTCCCAGCTTCATGTACGAGATTTTTCTGGGACTCTCCCAGACTACCGGACCTACATGCCTTTCTCCAAGCCTGACAAGGTACTGCATCATGAAAGTCATTCCCTATCGGGACATCTGCAGGCGAACCCTCAAACATACCTACTTGCTTGCTTCCTCTTCAATCTTCCCAGTCAAGATGAACCCTAGAGAAAGGTATTTGGAATGGGGTCCCTCCAAATGCTCTGAGTAGAGTGGCCTGCCTAAGCAATTATTGCTCTTCTGTAACCACTGTGGACCTCACAATGGTTATATCAGAAGCTGTGTCCCTCTCAGCAGTTACCTGTTTGCCATCTACTAAGACTGGGTATAAATTTTGGTGATAATTTGGCACCCTATTTGTTTCTAAACAACTTAACACTGGCAGTTTGTCATCACCACTTGCTGGCTCCTTCACCTTTTGTTTCTTACCTTCCCTTGATGGACATTTGACTGCTGTGTGTGTCCACTGTGGTTACACGTGAAATAGCTAATCCCTAACCATGCAGTTGGATTAGTAGTTTCCCCCATTACTGATGTACTCTGTTGGAGTGGCTTAGACTGCCACCCTTCTTTATGTCCATGTTCAGCACTGGGCATCCCTCTGTTATGCAGTGGTGCTCTGCTTGCCAAGTACAGATTCCCTTTTCTCCCCAACTCCTCTGCAGAGTTGTATGGTCTGATAACCAGACTCTCATGTCATCAGGCAAAGTACTGAGGACTTGTTCCCTCACCAAAAGGTCTGCCAGTCCATCAGAAGTGGTGAACTGACCCACTCACTCATCTGTGAAAGTAATTACTTAAGTCGGCAGTATAATCTTATACACTTTTATCTGCCTTGCACCTGTGTTCACAAAGCTTTTTTGTATAAGCTTCAGGTGTAAGTTTGAAACAGTCAGGCAAGCAACATTTCCTTTTTCTCATAATTCAAACAATCTACATCATTTAACTTTGCTACAGCCTGAACAGCTTTACCATAGAGTTAAGGGAGTTAGGAGCTAAACCCAGTGTCTCACGGTCAGCATCATATTGTCTACATACCCTCTCAAAGATATGAATAAAACCATCAAATGCATTCCCATTCCTGTACTGAGGAACAAGTATACTGACCATTACAACTTCTGGGATCTGATTATTCTGTTTCCCATTGCCTCCATGACCCTCTGGAAGGGTAAGAAGCTCCACTTCATGCCAGCGCTCTTTCTCATTTTCCTCTGCTTCTAAATGTCTAGCCTCCAGTTCATATTGATGCTGCTTCTCCTGAGCCTCCAGTTTGTATCTGTGCCACTTTTCCCCTTCTTCAGCCTCTCATCATTGGCCTTCCAGACACTGTCTCTCTGCTGATTCCAGTTGAAGATGTTTGGTTTCCAATTCATGTTGACACTGTCTCTCTTCAGCTTCCAGTTCCAGTCTCCTTACTCCAGATGGATTCTCAGGTCCTCTGAAGAAAATGTGGACTATCGTGTCTTGGCGGGCTGCCCATCACCAACACCAAACTGGATATCCTCCAAACAGATGGTCTCAGCTGTGGTTGCAACCAAGGTTGGAAACATTGCTTCCTTGGTCATGTTGGCATACACCAATCATCTGACTTTACACTCCTTAGACAAATAGATCTTTGTCAGCTTGCTAAAATCTTCTGCTGACATTTTTGCCTGCTAACCCTGACTGTCTAACTATAAAGATAAATAAAACTGTGGTAGATTGAAATTCTGAATGTTTACCTTGTGGCTGTCAAGAGTATACACTTTAATGACAACTTCCCTCAGGGTACTGGAATCCAATTAAAGATTCCACACCACTGGCACCAATAAATGTGATGTCTGGCTATATCCCACCGGACTACCAACAATTAAATGATGTCCCTTACTATCCTGGGTCAGTAACTAAGGAACTTCAGTCCGCACTACTGACTGCAATTTGAGACTGTCACTTAAACAGATGTAATATTTCACAAATTTCCCCTAAGAGCACAACAGGAACACACTCTATTTTCCTAGGACTGGACTATATACCTCTGTCCACCCCAAATGTATTTTCTTATTACACACTTCAGAGCAATGTGTCCCAGTTTAAGACCTCTGATATACTCACACTCAAAGTAAATTTAAATCTCACACATCCAAACACTTCTGGGAAAGCCTGGCACAGGTTTCCAGCTGTGCCCCTTCCCCAAAATAGTACGGTAACACTGCCACCAGTCAGAGTATCTTCATGCCCTTCTAAAGGGGTGTCCAATTATGAAAATTAGATACCAAAATAAATGATGGCTATGACTAGAACAGTCAGGCCTTTGAGGGACCCTGGGGAGTATCAAAGAGGTACAAGTACGTTCTAATCTCTAAAGAAAAACATTGATTTCCTGTCACAATCTAAAGTAATGAAAGACATTTAACAATAAGTAAAATGATTACAATTATTTTCCTAGGACTGGACTATATACCTCTGTCCACCCCAAATGCATATTACACACTTCAGTGCAATGTGTCTCAATTTAAGACCTCTGATATACTCACACTGAAAGTAAATTTAAATCTAACACATCCAAACACATCCAGGAAAGTCTGATACAGATTTCCAGCTGTGCCCTTCCTCAAAATAGTATGGTAACACTGCCACCATTTAGTGCGTCTTCATGCCCTTCTAAAGGGCTGTCCAGAAAATTAAATACCAAAATAAATGATAGCAATGACTGGAACAGCCAGGCCTTCGAGGGGACCTGGGGATTATCAAACAGGTATAAGTGCACTCTAATCTGTAAAGAAAAACATTGATTTCCTGCCACAATGTAAAGTAATGAAAGACATTAATAATAAGTAAAATGATTATAAGAATGCAAATCAATAGCTTTCAATAAACACCAGAACTCAATCACCAGAAATGTAAAATTACTCTGCAGGATGGGAGTCCATTATTCTAGAAAAACTCTATCTTAATAACCAAGCTTTCCTAATCTAACTAAAGAATACTATCCCTAATTTAATCTAACACATGACAGCAAGGCAAAAGGCAGGCTTACAGTTTTTGGTGAGTACTCATTCATGGATGTCCACTGACTACACAGCACTGTGACTGACTGTACCTCACAAAACTGTTCAGCACTTGACAAACTGCAGTCTCAACTGTCTTATTTAAAACATAACAGTCAGCTATTTAAGTTCTTTTTCTGTCAATTAGCTGTTTAAATAATCACTTAGCAACCAGGAACATTCTAATGACATCACTCACTGTTCAACTGATTCTCCACAGTACTTTCGAATGTCCCTTTCAAACATACACATTTAGAAATGCATCAAGACACTGACAGATTCTCTAAACATTCTGCATAAACAAGGAAATACTCAACATTTTAAAACTCATTTACATTTTCAAAAGTAGACATGCTGGCATGCAATACAAGCCAGTCTGGGAATACACACAAATCTCCTACCAGACATGCTAACACAGATGATAGTGTTTTAATTTTCTTCACATTACCATTATAGTAAGAAGATATTTTCCCACCTTTTGTATATGATAGTTTTTTTAGATATTTCCAACTTTTGTGACACATGCACCCAGTAATGTTTGGCAGATTGGTCTTTAATACATTTTCTGTTGTCACAACCATTTGAACCTCTGTCACATTTTACAATATTTTTTATTTTAACGAAAACCTTCAAACAAAAAACAAACACACCCCAGAGGACCCCATAACCTATTAACTTAATGCAAACACACAAAACTGTGTACATCTTCAAATAATGAACTTTAACCCTTCTAATAGAAACAATTGTTCCAAATAGCCATCTTCACACAAAGGTATTGTCTGACTCCTAATTATACTAATTGCTATCTGTTTTTGTTTTTTGTTTACTCCCCTCCCAGATGTAAAACAAAAAAAATAAAAACAACTTGCATGGTTTCAGAAAGCATTACATTTTATACTCAAAGAAACCAGTGCTCTGGCTTTTTATTATCCTGTAATCAGCTTGTCTGCGTGAAAACGTAAGAAAAAAAGTAGCCCTCAGCTGCAGGCTTCTAATGTCATGCTGAAAATTTATTACCAGAGGAAAACTTTTCATTACATTCAGTATTGTCTTATTTACTTGTTTCCACTTAAAACGTGCTATTAATCCAGACTTCTGCTTATTCAAAAGTAACAGAAGAACTTATCAGCTCTACATATATCATGATCTATGTACTTTTACACCCCCCCCCATTTCAACAACTCTAGATTATGGCCTATTAACAAACAGATTTATCCAGCCTTTTTTTCTCTTTTTCTTGTTGTAATTCCTACATTTTATACTAAAAAAGAAGACAAAAAGGCATATGCTCACTTTAGTATCTTTATCACATTCAACTCTGTGAAAATGCTTTACTATATATAGCATTTAATTAAAATCATGAAAAGATTTATAGAAATTCTACTAAAAACAAAAATTGGTTTACTTGCAGTTAACATTTTTCCTTCCTCATAGTGTCCTTTCCAAATGTTAATAACATTAGGTGAGGGAAAAGATTTTTCAGTCCTGCACAAGTTTAACAAAGTCAACAAAAGTCCATTCTTCCAACTTTTTCTTGTACAGACATATTTCACAACTGCAGTTGATGCTTTGTAATCTCACATTTATTCACCAGTTCCCATGTTGCTAGTCTTCTTCCTTTTTATCTGCGTCTCCCAACTCCAGACTTTGGTTCAATTCCAAGGTACTTCCAATTATTCTAGTGAACTCCTGTAATTTTCTCTCTCTCTCTCAAGCATTTTCCTTTGAAACATTGGAAAAAGCTTCACTAGAAAAGTCTTTATACAATCTTCCCTTCTCCTTGATTGCTCACTTTTTGTCGAGCAACCTTTTATAGTTCCTCCTTAGCCTGTTCTGCATCAAAAATTACTTTGATTTTCCTGGAAAAAATATTTTGAAAACTGCTGGATACAGCAGCTTGAATCTCACACCTGCCTTTCAATATTCTCCGATTGCTGGAATAAATTTTCTTCTCTTCCTGGGGTACAGTGAGTAATCATTTTCCATACTCTACTATCTCCAACTTGTAATACTTTGTCCTTCTTCCACAGTTTTTTCAGGATCACCTCTTTCTTCTGGAGGATTGCATGTTAGCTAATACTGGTCCTAGCTGCTTTCTCAAGCCCAGGTTTGGAGCATTCACACATTGTGCCCTTTCAGTTAACAGTTCCTGCTGTGGAATACCAGTCCAGTTGCTTATCTGAGCCTTCAAAAGTTAATACATTGTATCTCTTCCATTATCTGTGGTACAGCAGAAAATCTCAGGTTTTCCTTGTGTGCTCTGTCCTCTAATCCTGCCATTTTTTAAAATTTCTCTCATGCTCCGCCAGCTTTTTCTTCATTTTGATCTCTGTTTTCTGCAGTTTTATCAGTTCATATGCATATCTGTTTAAAACTTCTTCCATTTTCCAGCCTTTTGTTGTTTGAGCTGATGTGCTCCATCAAAATTTCATTTATTTTAGTCACGTCTCAGCACATTTTATTTACTTTTCCTTCTAGAATACTTGGAGCCATGTCTTGCACCAAAGCTTTAACTTTTTATTGAACAGCTGCAGGATTAGCCCCAGTCAGTGTTTTCTTTTCACCTTTTCTTGTTGATTTTCTTTCAGGCTGCCTTAGTTTCTTCTTTGCTGGAATCCAGTGGCAGAGTTCCTGTCCCTTTTCTCTCTTTCTTTTTTCACACTGGAAAAGCTGACGTTAATCTTTTGATCAGAGTGCAGCTATCTTGGAAGTCAAGCCACATTTTATATTAAGTCATAAAGCTGCTAGTATGACACGTACACACTGAGCATGAACTTCAGTCCAGATATTTGCATTGTGCCATTTCATGATGGACACCTTCCTTCTCTTAGATCCCATTAACATGACAAAAAATTTAAATATTTAGCCACATTTAAATAACATGTGTGCTTATGCAGCAGTAACAGAAACCACATTTGTAGTGTAGCCAAGTAATAGTGCCTTTTCTGTAGTTCTTCCATAGTTTTAACTAATGTTAAAAAATGGATAGTTGGCAGTCAGTGCCAGAACTATCTCCTTCTTTGATTTGAGTTTAATTTGGCCACATTAAAATTATGTACTGAGTTATAAAGCTAATCTGAGCTATAAATCTTGATTTTTCACCATTAAATTATTGTAGATTGTAAAAGACTAAAATGTTGTATAACAACAACAATCCATGCGAAAGGAAATAATAGTTATACTTTGGCTTCACCCTTGTGATAACATTACATGTTATTAGTAAATCCCACCAAACCCACATACCCTTTTCCTGGATTATTACTGTAATCTGTATGCATGCCCAACCTTTGCAGTATTGATTGGTGTTAACAGTAAGTTGTCCATTTATAATATTCATTTTTTACATCGTGTCTTTTGAGGTGAAGACTATTTGTGAATTTTTAGAAGCTCTTTTGCAGCCTGGTTAGGGTTTATCGTGGACTGTTATAAATTTTAATTAGGCTTTTTTTAATACTTGCAGGCTTAACTTTCTTTTTTTTTTATCTATTGCTTAGTGAAGGCAGACAGTTATTCTCTGTGTTCTTGTTTTATGGATCCTCCCTAGCTGCAGTGTATGACCAGATGTTCTTCGTGTTTCACTGTTATCCTGCCAGGGGTAGCCCTCAGTCAGCCCGAATACCAGAGGCTTAGTATTTTTGTGTCATTTGCTGACGCTTCAGGACTGATGTCAGGTCGTCAGTGGTATAAAAACAGACAGCCAACGCCATTACATCAGTCTTTCTTGCCGAGGAGACCGAAGCAGAAGCAGTTTGTACAGGTGCCGGTTGGCCGCTACCTGAGTTTCTGTTTCTGAAATTGAAGTTGAAGTCTTCTAAAGCCAAGTACCCCGTTGGGGATCCTTTTTTCTTGCTCTAACCAATGTCAGAAAAAGTTCCTGTGGAAAGCAAATACCACACCGAGATTTCCATTCTTACTGCGTCACCTGTTTAGGCCCAGACCACAACGTCCCTCGCTGCCGGTTTTGAGCTTTGTTCAATGCCTGAACTATTCATTATCAGGGCCTTATTCATAGGTTCATAGGCTCATAGGTAGGTACTTAGCCTATCGGCCCAAGGGCCTACGTAAGCCTAGCCAACAAGGTTCCCTGGCTTATGCCACCCAAGAAAGTTATTTTCCTGTGCCACTGTCGAGCAGAGACACAGAAGTGATCCCCGGGGTGTATTTCCTATTTCCCATCCACTCATCAAAATTTTCTTGAGTGCTAATGAAGAACTTTGCTTGACAGAGTATGGGACATCTCTGGGATAGGAATCTATCCCTCCAGCATGTCCTGTTTATTGTGGTGACAAGGTTTAGGTCCCTAGAGCGTGTAGCTCGGAGGGATTGGGATTTCTTTAGGTGTAGCATGTCCAACAGCTCTGAGTTTGACATAGCTTCATATGTTAGGCAGAGATCACCTTGGAGTAGGCAATATGCTACGGAGTAAAGCTGGAGTTTTTTGAGGTGGTCAATGTAGGGCATTTGCTTCAGGCCAGTAATCCTCTTTGTGAAGTACTTCTGTGGCCTTTCCAGCTGCTGAAGATGTCTTGTGAGGTACATTCCAAAAGGGGCGTTGTACTTTATAATGGGTCTAATGAGTGTCAGTAGAGGGGAACAATGACCTCTTTTTTTCCTGGATGAAAACCCTTTTATGATGAGGTGTGCCACGTGGAAGGACTTCCTAACTACTGTGGCGATGTGACTATCAAAGGAGAGACTAATGTCCACCTGGGTCCGAAGGTCTCTTATCACACATTCAGTGTTAAGTAGATTGCTGGCTATGTGGTAGTTCATAGGTACAGAGTTTTTACCAAAGGGGATGACACTGCACATTTTGGCATTGAGCTTGAGGCCATGGCTCTGACACCAGGCATCTGTCTCAGCGAGGCCCTTCTGTAGGATGTCTGCATCATTTGTGGACTTCACTATGGCTCCTAGTTTGCAGTCATCTGTGAACTTCATTAGCCAGAGGCCTTCTGTGTTTGCCTGTACTTCAGAGAAGTAGATACAAAACAGGAGAGGTCCCAGGATGGACTCCTGTGGTACTCCACTTGTCACTGCTTTGAGGTCAGATTTGGAGTCTGCAGCTTTTACAGTGTGGGTTCTGTCAGTGAGCCAGTTGGCAACCCATCTTGTGACGTAGGGATTTTTACCTAGTTTAGTGAGTTTAGCTATAATTCCAGAATGTGGGATAGTGTCAAAAGCCTTAGCGAGGTCAAGATAGGCTGTGTGAACCACCTTACCCTCATCTACGGCTTTGGTGACTGCCTCAAAGAAGTCGATCAGGTTCAGGAAGCATGATCTTCCTTTCACAAACCCGAACTGGTTGGGATCCAGAGCTTGGAGGTTACCAATGTCTTTGTTTGAGTTCCATGATGATATGTTTCATGGCCTTGCAGACCAGGCTTGTCAGGCTAGTAGGTCTATAGTTGCTGGAATCAGTGGTGGCTCCCCCTTTGTGGAGTGGGATAACTGTTGCTGTGCACCATTCAGTGGGCACAAAGCGTGATGCGAGGCTATTATTGAACATGGTACTTAAAAGCATGGTGCTTGTAGCTAAATACTTCTGCTCTCGATTTCCGTATTCCGAAATGGCTTCGGTAAGACATCCGACTACTGAACTTCCAAAAAAAGTAAGGATAAAGGCAGAGAGAGACCACACAGGTCCAGAACTGCCAATGATGCTTCCGTTAAGCTAGTCGCCAGTTTGCTAGTACTCAGTGAGGTGCTTTTACAGCCCCTGATGCCTGCTTTGATGGATTCGCAGGCCACTACCGAGACCCATTCGGAGTCCGGTATGCCGCAAGACTCTTCTTTGACTACAGAACCTGTGGGTGTCTCTACCTTGGATGGGTCTGGAGCCACTGTGCAGGCACCGGCTTTTGAGGAAGTTCTTCATACTACCGATATTCTACACAAACTGACGACTTCTTTCACATCTTCAGTTCTTTCTAAAACTACCGAGTTTCTAAGGCTCAGAGTAAGAGCTACGCCTAAAAAAACGATGCCCCAAACTCAAGCGCCTGCTTCCTTGCCACAGTCACAGATGCTTAAAATGGTGGAAGACCTTATCATGCTGATTAGAGGAAGCCAGCCTTCCCCTGCTAAAAGGAAAAGAGACTTGTCCCCAGCAGCTTTATCTGACTAAGAGTCTGACAGAGATTTCTGATTATGAAGACATGCCCTTATCTGCATGTGAAGATTCAGATGCAGAGGAATCCATTCCTTCTGCCTCTCCTCTAGAGGATTTTTCTTTTGGTGAAATCCTACATACTTTGAGAGAGCATTTCCATTGGGAATGCCAGGATTATCCTCAGTCCAAAAAGAGACTCAGGAAATGTTTAGATTTACCACAGCACAGACCCTTAGCTATCCCTCCTGCTATGGATGTTGTGGATGATATCTTTATGGAATCCAGTCTAACTCCTGATACTTTACCCCCTGCTCCCAGGAAACCTGACAGGCACTACAGATTCCCTGACTCTCACAAATTTCTTTTCAAGAATCCTACTGCTGACCCAAAGGTCATCTCCCAATGACCTAAAGGAATAAAAGCAACTACAACTAAGAATCCCACCCCTTTGGACAGGGATTCCCGAGCATTAGACAGATTGGGTAAAAAAGTATACACCCTTTCAACTCTTGCCATTAGAGCATTAAATTGTCAGTTCCACATGCTGAAATATCAGCAACGTACTGTGGAACTTATTAAGCAAAACATATCTACTTTCCCTGACTGTGCAAAAAATAAAGAATTACAGGAGCTTATGCATTCTGCAAGCCAAGTCAGCAAGCATACCCTGCAGTGTGGGTTTGATGCCCTGGAAGCATATTGCAGGGCAGTATTCACGGGTTCTGTACTTAGAAGGCATGCCTGGCTTAAGGAGCAGACCTTGCCAGACCATGTCAAATCAAAAAGCATCTCTGAACAAAGACAATCTGTTTGGCACCAAAGCAGAAGAGGTTTTAAAAAAGATTGATGAAAAAGCTAAGTCTATGCAGACAGTCAAAGATTTTTTGAAAGTACAGCCTCCAGGATTCAGTAGGCATTGCCCCTCAAAATATTAGTCCTTTCCAGCCCCCTCAAGACCACCTCAAACTAGACCTAGGGGAAACAGACCCCCCAGACAATGGTCTTAGGGTATGCAGAGATCTAAGCAATGGAGTACCTCTACTTCAAAAACAGGGAATGCTAAGCCACCCCCTTATGGAAAGAATTCACAATGACTTCTCAACTCCTCCCCTCACCTCTGCCCAATTGCTCGTGCCCCTAAGAGGAAAACTTGCCCACCATGCAAAAATCTAGGCCTCCATCACCAACGATCGATGGGTCCTCAACATAGTGTCCCAGGGGTACATATTTTATTTCCACACACTGCCAACCCCAAAAGGGTTCCCAGATCTTCCTCCAAACCAGTGGGCAGAGGCACAAAACCAAGTTCAGTCCCTGCTCTCCATAAGGGCAATTCAGTCTATTCCTGCAGAACAGATAGGCCAAGGTTTTTATTCCAGACTTTTCCTGGTACCCAGAAGAGAGGGCACCTGGTGCCCAGTCTTAGATCTGTCCCCTCTAAACCCCTTCCTGGTGGTACCTAAATTCAAAATGCTCACCCTACAGCAGCTTCTCCGTATGCTGTTCAGAGATGCCTGGTTAGCCACCCTAGACCTAAAGGAGGCCTATGTACATATCCCAATCAGGGACTCCTGCAGGAAATATCTACATTTCAGGGCAGGATCTATGCATCATACGATGTTATGTGATCCTATCTCGCCTACATTCTGAATGATGGGTTCGGAGCCGATCCCTCGGCTCCGACTCGGCACGCTTATGCCAAAGAGCGAAGTCTCTTATTGGCTGAGCTTACTATATCCCAGGATGCACCACCACCAGTCCCCCAGATCTCGTTTGCCGCTTCCCTGCGAAGACGTGGTCTCGAGCTGGCTGGGCTGAGTAGCTTTTACTAACTACTTTTTCTGTCAGTTTTTTGCTCTTTTATATCACAAAAGCTGTTTTAACGGCTATCGCTCCTTTGTGTACGTTTGAATTGTGAAATTTGTTGTGTGTGATTGGGTTGTACAATCCAGGGCCTTTCCGGTCAACCTTTGTAAACTTTCCAGGGTCTCAAGCCTTTAGTGGTTTAGAGTTCCCGGTCATTACAGCTAAGGTTGTGTTTTAAACTATTACTGTAAGCCTTGGTTTTTTTGTCACAAGCGAATCTATAGTTGTTAAATTTCCTGTCAGAAGTTGTTTAACATCATGTCTCAAACCCCTAGGCCTTCGGGCTTTAAAAAATGTTCGAAATGTGCTTTTAAGATGTCTGTTACTGATGATCATTTGCTCTGTGTATATTGTCTAGGGGCAAAGCACTTGCAGGAGTCATGCAGCGTATGTCACGCTTTTTCCTCAAGGGTCCTCCAGGAGAGGAAAAATAAATTGATTCTTAAGGGGTTAATTAAACCCTCTTTTGAAGAAGCCTTGGCATCCTCTCCGGCTCCTGCCAAAAAGAAAAGGGCTTCGGTTCCGACCAGTCTGTCGGATCCGACTGCCAAGAGACCTAGGCAGGCCTCTCCTTCGGCTCCAAAGACTTCGGAGCCGAGGTCGGAACGGTCTGCCTCGATGCCACCAGTATCGACTCCTCTGGCTTCGGAGCCGATGGCTGGGGCATCGAGGCGGGTCACCGCCGGCTCCACTGCTCGGAGCCGACAAGGGTCGCCCGCACAGACACTTCCTCCTCGGCGCCGAAGTCTACCTCGGCACCGATGGAATCTGGTGTGAGTATTCCCTCGGCGCCGATTCTCATCGAGTCGCCCCCGACCCGGTCCCCTAGTCCCTTGGGGCCGAGGGAGAGGTCTTCGAACCCGTTCTGTTTCCTCTCGGTCTTTGAGAATGTCGGATTCTGATATAGACAGGGTGCTCCAAAGACTGTTCCAGTCCCCAGTCTTCCAAAAATTTGTTTCGGTTCCGACCCAGTTGGCTTCGGAGCCGATGACCATGACCCACCCCATTGCCATTCCTCCTCCGACTGCTTCGGCTCCGTCGGAGCAGGTGCTCTTGGAGCCGGTGGAGATCTCAGGGTCGGCTCCGACCCTTACTCCAACCCGGGCCCTCGGGTCCGAGTTTGGTACGCGGACTTCTTCGGCTGGACCCGAGGGTGATGTTTCGGGACCTATGCTTTCGGTTCCGAGCCTCCCTCTCGGTGCTTCGGCTGCGGGACTTCCGTCTACTATCATGGCCCGGGAGACCGGACACTCCCAGGATTCTGGGGGTCCGGCTTTCAGGGCCATGAGGAGTGCCTTGGCCAAGTCCTCTTCGGCCATCTCTCCGGTTTTACCAGCACCTTCCTGGGCGTGGAGACTGGGTCTTTGGCAGTTCCCTGTCCGTAGCCAGCGGAGCCCGAGGCCTGAGGTTACCCCAGTGGGGTTCCCTCCTCCTGAGGGTTCTTCGAGTTGTCTTCAGAGGAACCCCAAGGAAGAGATCGTGCAAGAGGAAGCACGTGGACTCCCCGAGTCTATTACATCGGACACTGATATGGATGATGCGGAGGGGTCCCAGTCGTCCTCGGATGATGTCTCATTTGCAGACATCTTAGAGATCCTCAAACAACGAGGCGGCTGGATATCCAAACCCCCCTCTGCTGACGAATCAGTGCTCCTCAAGGCCTTTGGGGCTCAGCCCTCCGCCTCCTGGGTGTCTCCGCCCTTGACGAGCTTCTGGATTTAGTTTGTCGAAGGGCGTGGGAACATCCAGATACCGTGGAACCAGTCCCTTCTCGTCCAAATAAATTCTTATCTGCTCCCCCCGAGAAGGAGTTCCTTACTAAAGGCGTGGCTGTAGATGCCATGGTGGTGGCATCTGCTACACAACAGGATGTGGCAGAGGCTTCAACGTCTATCCATCCTCCTAATAAGGAGTCTAGGAGTATGGATAGGTACGGGAAGCGCACCCTGACTTCAGCGGCCTTTACCTTAAGGTCTCTGAACTATTTGGCACATTTTACAAGGCTTCAGAGGGATCTGGTCAAGGAGTTGTCAGATTCCCTCTCGGGTAACCTACCTGAGCAGCTAGCCCAGTCCGTTAGCTCTCAGTTGGCTATCCTTACGTCAATTTCTAACTTCGTCCATGAGGCTCATTTCCTATGCGGCCGAAGGGGCGGGTAGAGCGGCAGGCACAGGCGTGGCTCTCGTGACAAGCCTGGCTCCGCTTGTGTCAGTTTGCGGAGGCCTTCAAGTCTTCCTTCGCCGACGCTCCCTTTGATGGGTCCTCTTTGTTTGGACCCAAGGTGAAAGACACCCTTACCCGCTGTGAGCAGGAGGGAAAAACTTTATCTGCCGTAGGTGCCCGTTATTCCACTCCCTTTCGGCCTTACCCCAAGGCTAAAGGAGGTGGGATAATGTGGTTCTGAAAATCTCGCAAGTTTTTCTCCCAACAGCAGGAAGATTCCCCGTCCAGAGGCAGAGGGCGGGGAAATTTTTCAGGGAGACGCCGTCCCAGAGGCGGCAGAAGGCCCCGCAATTCTGGAGACCGCGAGTCCTTTCGTGGCTCTTCAGCCTCCCACACGTCATGAGGGATTGCCCGGCTGTGCTGCTCCGGAGCCAGTCGGGTGTCGTTTCGCCAAGCACCTAAATGCCTGGGAGTCAATCACTCAGGACAGATGGGTGCTTCGGATCATTGCCGGAGGTTACTCCATCCCATTCAAATACTCACCCCCACCGTCCAAGAGAATCCCGGACCCACCACCCAGTCAAAGGGAAATAGCAGCCGCAGAAGCTTTAAAGCTGCTAGAAAAAGGAGTCATCCAACCGGTCCCCACAGACCAGATCGGATCAGGAAATTACTCCAGGTTCTTTTTAGTGCCAAAAAAGACAGGGGACCTGAGACCAATATTGGATCTCAGCAGACTGAACCAATCCGTCACGAAATCCAAATTTCGAATGGTCACGTTACAATCCATTCTCCCGTTGTTGGAGAAGGATGTTTGGATGTGCTCCATAGACCTCAAGGACGCCTACTATCACATACCGATACATCAGGCGTCCAGAAGGTATCTGCGCTTCAGCCTGGGAGTCAGTCATTACCAATTTTGTGCTCTGCCCTTTGGTCTCACCACAGCCCCAGGGTGTTCACCAAGTGTTTGGCAGTAGTGACGGCTCACCTGAGAAGTCTTGGATTCCAAGTGTTTCCCTATCTCGACGACTGGCTCCTGACTGCCACCACCAGGCATCTACTAATGGACAACCTCAAAGCCACCATCTCCTGGGGTTTCCCTAGGGATTACATTCAATTGGTCAAAGTCTGTCTTGCTGCCCTCTCAACGCATAAAGTTTATAGGAGCAGAGATAGACTCAAGATTGATGCGTATTTCTTCCTGCCGAAAGGATCCGAACTTTACAGGGCCAAGTTCAAGCTCTAATCTCGAGATCCAATGCCCCAGCCAGGATGGTCCTACAGGTTTTAGGCTCAATGTCTGCCACGGTTCTTTTAGTTCCTCTAGCAAGATTACACATGAGGATTCTTCAGTGGCTCTTGTCAACTCAATGGTCCTTTCAGGATCTTCCCCTCAATCATCATATCATGATTACGGAAATATGCAAAAGGGACCTTCGCTGGTGGCTTCAGACATCCAACTTGGATCAGGGAAAACCCTTTGTTCTCCCTCCAGTGGTTACCCTGACGACAGATGCCTCCCAGATAGGGTGGGGGGGGGCATTGTCTGGGCAGGCTAGTTCAGGGCTCCTGGCTTCCGGACGAAGCTCTTCTCCACATCAACGTGTTGGAGATGAGGGCTGTACTTCTGTCCCTACAGGCCTTACACAAGTTTCTTCCTCAGGGCATCATCGCCATCCACACAGACAACATGTCGGTGGTTTGGTATCTGAACAAACAAGGTGGGACCAGATCGTACCCCCTTTGCAGAGAGGCCATGAGAGTGTGGGAATGGGCGGTAGCTACCAACCGCTTCTTGGTAGCGACCCACATCCCGGAAAGTCAAATATATTGGCGGACAAATTAAGCAGGACAATTCTCTCTCCTCACGAATGGTCTCTAAACTGCACAGTAGCAGCCCAGGTTTTCAACAGATGGGGGCGCGTGCTGCGACCTATTTGCAACTCCACAAAACACCAAGTGCCAGAGGTTCTTCTCCTTGATTCCACATCAGGAGGACCAGCCATGGATGCTCTAGCACAACCTTGGCCAACAGGGCTACTTTATGCCTTTCCCCAATTCCACTCCTTCCAAAAAGTTATTCAAAAGCTTCTCAACTGGGGTCTTCAATGATTCTGATTGCCCCATACTGGCCTCGTCAGATATGGTTTCCTTACCTGAAAAAGCATGCAGTGGACGATCCGTGGACTTTAGACCTGATCCCGGATTTGCTAATCCATCAGTCGGGACATTGGCATCAGTCCCTTCAATCTCTAAGATTAACAGCTTGGTTCCTCCACTTCCAACTTTAGTTAGAAGGCACACACTAGACCCGGAAGTTGTTCACATTTTATCTTCGGCCCACAAACCCACCACTAACAAATTGTACCTCAGTAAGTGGAAGAGGTTTGCTATCTGGGCTCAACTCAAGGGCTTAGACCCTATCACTGCTCCTGTCCCAGAGGTTTTGAAATTCTTAACATCCCTGTTTAATCAGGGATCTTCTGTCTCAACTATTAAAGTCCAATTAGCTGCTATATCTAAATTCCATGAATCCACGGATCCTCCTTTGATGAGCAGCAGACTATGCAAAACGTTCATTAAAGGTGCCAGTTTGTTAAGACCACCAGTTTTTCATCCTGCACCTCCGTGGGATCTTGATTTGGTGCTTCGTGCATTAACATCTCCCCTTTTGAACCGGCTGCTACATGCGAATTAAAATATCTGTCTTGGAAAACGGCATTCTTAGTGGCTATTACCTCTGCAAGAAGAGTCTCAGAGCTTCAAGCCCTGTCTATTAAACCACCGTACTTGATTTTCCACAAGGATAGAGTATCACTTAGGCCTAATCCATCCTTTGTCCCAAAAGTCTGTTCTAGTTTCTGTCTTCAACAATCTCTAGAGCTACCAGTTTTCTTTCCAAAATTCTCTAATGAAGCAGAATACACTCTCCATAAATTGGATGTTCACAGGCAATTACGCTTCTATTTAGACAGGACTCAGCAACTTCGTAAGTCAGACCAGTTGTTTGTGTCCTTCTCAGATAATAAATTGGGCCAAACCATCACAAAAGCTACAATCTCAAAATGGATCAGAGATTGCATAACTCAGGCCTACTCTTCTTGAATAAACAACTTGCATCATCTATCAAAGCTCATTCTACCAGAGCTATGGCTACTTCTATAGCTTTTCATTCCAAGCTTCGCTATATCGGAAATTTGTGCTGCGGCTACTTGGTCTAACCGCACACTTTCATTTCCCACTAGAAATTGGATGTGGCATCTTAAGGGCGAGCATCATTTGGTTCCACGGTACTCAGGAGTGTTTTTCAGTGAGGCACCCAGGATTCAGGTGCTAGGACGCTGTCCCATCATTTATAATGTAGGCGAGATAGGATCACATAACATCTTTTAGTTATGTGCTCACCATAACTTCAGATGTTTGGGATCCATCTCGCCTACATTCCTGATACCCACCCTCCTTCCCCCTGCCTTGCAGATCAGAAGAGATTGAACGGTTTTGAGCTCCACTGTTTTTATCTTGTTTCATCTGACGATGTTATATAAGCAGGGTATGCATGTGTGCATGTATGCGGACAAACTAGATCTGGGGGACTGGTGGTGGTGCATCCTGGGATATAGTAAGCTCAGCCAATAAGAGACTTCGCTCTTCGGCATAAGCGTGCCGAGTCGGAGCCGATGGATCGGCTCCGAACCCATCATTCAGAATGTAGGCGAGATGGATCCCAAACATCTGAAGTTATGGTGAGTACATAACTAAAAGTTTTCTACACTTCCCTTTGGCTTATCCACTGCTCCCAGAGTTTTCACAAAATGCCTGGCTCCAGCCATTGCCTTTTGCAGACAAAGAAATATTCAAATTTACCCCTACTTGGATGACTGCCTGATTCAGGCAGGCTGGAAAAGCTGTTGTAGCACCTGACATTTGTAAAGGACCTCCTAACCTCACTGGGGTACATGATTAATGAAAATAAATCCAAACTAGTCCCCAGTCAAAAAACTGTATTCCTGGGAGTAAGCTTGAACACAGCACCCCATATGACATTCCTTACTCCAGAAAAACAAGCCTATCTGACAGGCTACATCTCTCAAATGGCCACCAGAACCCAGTTATCCGCAAGGAAAATCCTGCATGCTCTAGGGTTCATGGCTTCCTGCATTCTACTAATTCCATATGCCAGACTGCATATGAGGACACTTCAATGGTACTTAAAAAGTCTTTGGTGCCAACATTCTCAGGACCTGGAAACTATCATACCTGTGATACCTTGTCTAAGGAAAGAGTTCCTTTGGTGGGCAGCAGCATGCAACCACAACAAGGGGCTTCCCTTTACACAACCCCATGTCACCCAGACCCTAACCACAGATGCATCAGACTATGCCTGGGGTGCACATCTGGATTGCAGGTGCATTCAGGGCCACTGGAGCCCTAATTAAATTAATCTCCGGGGCCTCTTCTAATCAAAACCAACACCACCACAGTGATGTTGGAACATCAACAAGCAGGGGGGAACCAACTCTGCAGCAGGGGGGGACCGACTCTGCCAGCTAGGCATGACCCTTTGGAACATGGCCTCAGAGATGCATATTCACCTGTAAGGCCAAATCCTGACAGGCAACCAACACTGTCTGGCAGACAACTTAATCAGAAATCTCTTGGACCCACATGAGTGGCAATTTAACCACAACACCTTCAGCCTTGTGACCCAGAAGTGGGGTACCCCGAAGGTGGACGTATTTGTCTTCCCCTACAACCACCAGCTCAGCAAATTCTGCACCAGGGAACCTCACAGCAAGGCTGGAAAGTGGATGTCCTGTCCTTCCACGGGGAAAACCTCTCAATCTATGCACCCCCCCCCTTCCTCTTCTTACCACAGTACTACTCAAAATAAGGGAAGAGAGACCAAGGGCAATCCTGATTGCCCCAGACTGGCCACGCCAACACTGGTACCCACTACTGCAAAGTCTGTCTCCATTGCCTCCATGTCACCTCCCTTAGATTCCAACTCTCCTGACTTAGCAGGAGGGAGAGTTCTTGCATCCTGCGCACCCTGAATCTGGCAGCCTGGCTTATTCCTTGACTTCTCCTCCAGTGTCCAGCCTAAGCAAGCAGGTCCTGGAATGTTGTACGTGAAGCCAGATGACCCAGTACTAGAAAATCCTATGCTGACAAGTGGAAAATGTGTTGTTCCTGGATACAGACTAAAGGAGCTGACACAGCACAGCCATCCTTACCTCTCATCCTGGATTAACTAGCAGAGCTACTCCACAGGGGCCTTTCCTTCTCTTCCATTAAAATGTAGTCCTCTGCCATCTCTGCACATTACAGCACTGAGCCATCTCTCTTCTCACACCCTCTCATCAAGCAGTTCCTGAGAGAGGCTAACAACTTAAGGCCACAAAACAGAGGCCGTACCCCTGCTTGGGACCTTAACTTTGTGTTGGAAAAGCTCACTCCCCCCTTTGAGCCTGTAGCTTCAGCAGAGTTAAAATTCCTTTCTTGGAAAACAAACTTGCTTTTGGCCATCAATTCAGTTAGAAGAGTGTCTGAGCTACACGCACTCATGGCTGTGGAACTCTTCATCATTTTCCATGCTGACAGGGTTTCCCTCATGACTAACCCAACTTTCATGGCCAAAGTGGTGTCTAGTGTGGCTCTCAACCAATCTATTCATTTGCCCACCTTTTTCCCTAAACCTCAAAACAAGGGGGAAAGTATCCTGCACTCTTTAGATGTGCACAGTCAGTTCAGATTGTACCTGGATAGGACTAAGCCCTGTAGGAAGTCTGACCAGTTACTAGTCAGCTTTGCACCAAGGGCAGAGGGCAAGGCCATATCAAAACAAGCCATATCCAAATGGATAGCTCACTGTATCAATTTCTGTTACAAATACCATGGAAAACCACCCCCACAGGGGATCAGAACACATTCCACTAGGACAACTTCAACCTCTACAGCCTTTCTCAGAGGAGTCCCTACCAGGGACATTCTGGAAGCTGCAACATGGAGTCCTGTTCATACCTTCACCAAGCATTACCACCTGCCTATCTTTTCCAAATCTAGGACGGGCTTTGCAACCGCAGTCCTATAGGGCATACTAGCCAGCCCCAACTCTTCTTGACTGCCTCCATCCATTCTTCAGCTTTAGGAATCAACCTGCAACAGTGAAACACGAAGAACATAGTAGAGTTGTGTACACTTACCCTAAATGTAGATGTTCACATGTATTCACTGTTGCAGTCCTGGTTTCCCACCCTCCAGCCCCCTTCTCTCTCTCTCTTCCTCACTCCTTACAGGGCTATTGGTATTTAATTTTTACTGGTGGTGTTATTCCACCATAGCTTAGCTTCCTATTTGGGTGCTCCTGACATCTGGGGCAAGAAAAACTGATGTAATGGTGTCGGCTGCCTGTTTTTATACCACCGACAACCCAACATCAGTCCTGAAGTAACAGCAACTGACGCAAAAATACTAAGCCTCTGGTATTTGGGCCAACTTAGGGCTACCCCTGGCAGGATAACCCAAGTGTGATGACGGCAACAGTGAATACACTCTAACATCTACATTTATGGTAAGTGTACACAACTGTACTTTTCTTAACTTGTTATTTATTGAACCTGTTTGCTGTTTTGTCATTAATATGTTTTTTTGGATTTTCCCATTATTTATAATTGGTTATAATTTCTGATTATTTAACTAATGCATGTTTGCTAGCTGTTAATGAATTCTTTGCATACTACAACTGCCTGAGAAAGTACCTCAGATTGTATTCTAGATTAATATCCATTTTTTAAATTTATATTCATGTGCTTTACTTTTATTTTTCTAAACTGTACTCAGGAAGTAAGCAGCAAAATAAAACTGAAGTTTAAGGTATCTCTCCAGGCCTATATTAGACACCATCTTCATTTGTGTTTTCACTAGAAGTTGTTTTAATTTTAAGTTTTTGCATGCTTAAAATTGACTAAGTGTATATATAAAAAAAATCTTGATAATTTAACAGGTTTCCTGTGCACTGTAACCCTTAAGTTCCTAACTCATGCAGGATGCTTCTGTTCTTGTCTTTATTGGTAAAAAGCTCATCCATATAACTTAGTGACTATATGCCATTTTCACTGTGTCATAACTCTCTGTCTCTTCACTTCACATGCTTCCAAGTGTTGAAAGGTACTGTGCCCATGGTAACCATTTCATAGTAAACCATTTCTATTGTACTTCTGAGAATTTTATTTATAACTAGGTTGAGGCGTGTGTGCTTTTCATGTCAAAAGCACAGCATTTTAGTTGAGCCTTTGTCTGCTAATTCATCTTGCCTTCCTTTATTATGCTGTTGTGGATGAATAAAAAATAGCATGCAATGGCATGAACATTAGTAACCTTCTCGTAAGTACAATTTGAATGCCTTTCTTGGAGTGAATTCTATAGATAGATGGGTCATGCAACCCTTGCGTCTTTCTGAGCGGAAACTTTATATGCCACTAAAATGTTTTTTTCACTTTTATATATGTGAAACACCATTATTTTCTCTTCATATGAAGAAGAATCATGAGGGTTAGTAGTCTGTCATTTTACAGTGTGGCACAATTCAGAAATGCCATACTACCTGTCTGCCTTCACCTTGTCAAGTTGCACTTTTGCTTAAATGGAGTTAGAATGTGATCCTTGTGGTAGATGCATTGATGCTTGGGTTTTTATTTATCAGACATAAATGCCTTTGTAGTATACATTATAGATATTTAAGTATGCTATTAGATGTCTGTAGGAAGTTGCATCTCATAGATGTGTATTAGGCCAACGACCCTGGAGCCTTTACAAGCATAGTCCATAGAAATGCCCTGCCATCATGCCGCCATTAGTTCCTGGTGCCTCTATCAAGTAGATCCACTGTAGTGATCCCTGGGGTGAACTTTCTATTTCCCATCCACTCATCAAGATTCCTCTTGAAAAGGGCCAGTGAGGTGCTCTGCTTGACATGTATGGGAAGTCTGTTCCAGAGCACGGGCAGTCTGTGGGTTATGAAACTGTCCCTCCAGCATGTTCTGTTGATTGTGGTAATGAGGTTGAGGTCCCTGGAGCGTGTGGTGCTGAGGGATTGGGATTTCTTTAGATGTAACATTTCTAACAGGGCTGGGTCAGACAAGGCTTTGTAGGTCAAGTAGAGATCGCCTTTTAATAGACAATATGAGACAAAGAAAAGATGTACTTTCTTGAAACAGTCAAACCTCATACAGATTAGTAATAATTCTATAACCTCTTTTGTGTATGAAGCTTTCTAACAAACATCAAGAGATAAGATTGTTAGATAAATATTGATTACCTTTCTTGGATAAAATGAATATTTATAATGAATGTTTGTATATAGAAGAATATTGAACCAATAGTTATGTTTTATATCGTTTATTTCTAATACTTTATGTCCATGTTTATTAACAAAATTTAATAAAAATGTTTTTTGGGGGAAAAAAATGAAAAAAAAAAAGATACACCACACTGACTAGGAATGTAGTCTCATGGCAGTACACTGACATAGACTGTAGTGTCATACAGATTATACCTCAACAAAGTCAAGCAATAATAATTGTCATAGTCCATAGTTGTCTTGATAGTGAAATAGATCATCCATGAAGCAGAGTAAGTATAGATTTGTTTCATTTTTTTAATGAAGCTATATATTTTCTAAGATTCCTTAAGTTTTCAGAGTGTCAGACAAAAGTACAAGTGTGATTGATACTTGGTGTCTATATTCTTGAGACTACAGATGCTTCTCTCCAGCTCTAGCCACAAATGAAAAAACAGCAATTCGGACGATTTGCATGTGAGTAAGGAATTCAGACATATGAGGAGTACAGGAGCGGCCTTAGGTCAACTGGTGCTCTAGGCAAAAGGGCCCCATCCTGCCCCCACCACACCATCTGGTACCCCCATCCTAGTCTACCTACACCAAATAAATATTGGAAAAACACCTCTACTAGAGCGGCGCCCTAGGCGGCCGCCTAGTTGGCCTATGCCTAAGGCCGGCTATGAGTACATTATTTGTATTTGAATGAACCAGTGGTAAAAACTATCCAAGTACTGAAAAATCTCATCCCATAGAACTGTAGAAAAAACCTGTGAGGCCTGTGGTTGTATAGTTATTGGGATATAGTACACTTTCAATGCAGGCACTCTTACTCACCCTGTCATTTGTTGATGGGCATGTTAGGAATGCAAGTTACCTGTTTCAGCTGCATTGCTGATGTCTAAAATTAATACTAGGTAAAGGAAGTGTTGAAGAGAAATCACAGTGATTGACTTCATTTTGTAATTGCATACATAAGACTATCAGATTTACATGCTGAAAAAGACTAACAGTACAAAAGCCATGAGAACATTTCCAGCCTGAAGATAACGTTGGTCAAGTAGGTGAAGTTAAATCCTATGTTATTCATGGAAGTAGATGAAAAAGCATGGAGGACAAATTGCAGATGATTGTATAATTCACATTATTCAAGGTCTGTGGAAGAGCAGCAACCAAAATTGTTAGAACTACTGCTGTTACAAGAAAATAGAGATTGTGACAATTGTAATTGCCCTGAGTTATAGTTAGACACCCCCCATACCTATCAGCTGTATAGATTTTTGCTGACTGTCCAGATTTTTGCCTTATATTTTGGGCCAGTTTCTCATGAACTTGTGGTTTTCCGGCAAATAATTGGCAAATCCTTGAGGGGTGATGTCAGAAAATAACGACAGACAGTTGAGTTTCAGACTTAATATCCTTCAGAAAATGCATGCTAATAAAAACCTGTTGTTCTATCAATTTTCTAAGTTTGTAAGAGTGATATTTAAAGTCTCCCTATGTTTGGGCCATTGTCTCGCCATTATTGATGGCTTTGTCCAGATTTCTTGCTATTAGAGGTATGCAGTCCTCTAGCTGTTTCTTCAAGTAAAGTAATTGTGCAGCAAAAGCTGTTCTAAAAAGATTAGAAGTCCATCATAAGTAGTTCTATTAAACTCTCCAAATTTTAGAAGACCAGTGAAGAAGCTAGGCACATGCATGGACATTCTGAAAGTCTGTCATGACACTAAAGACTGAAAATTTGTGTTTGCTGAAATATTTATTAGATGTATGCAGAATATCTTATTCTATGTAAAACCCATGAAATGCTTGTTGTAAAGCTATTTTCACATGACAAAGTAATGTTCACACATTATAGAAGGTGTACAAAGCAAGCATATTTTATATCTAGAAAGAAAGTGAGATGTGGCATACATATATATTTCTAATTTTACTAATATCTTTTTACAGGAATGTGCATGAGATGTGATGCACTTTCAGTAATACCTCATGAAGGGTGAGTAATACAGCCATGGTCTGTGTTGCGAATGTAATCACAGAAGTGAAAGGACAAAATCTGCTCTCACTTGGGACTGAAACCAAGACCCCCCAAGGTGTTTTAGATCAAATAACAAACACACATGTATATATATATATATATATATATATATATACAGAGAAAGCGGTTTGCCCAAGGCCACAACTCCCAGATAGTTCAACCTTTATTCCAGTCTTTTGCCCCATGTCCTAGAATAGGTCTCCTTCCTTCTATATTTTCCACTTAACAGTGCTGTACATAACCTCTAAGCCTTTGTATAGAAAATTTTCATATGACAAGTAATCCTCATCATCATCAAACCTTTCCCCATTATGGGGTCAGGGTGATGCATCACCTGCTGCCATCTCTCAGTTCAGTGCCAGTCTCCTGTTTTCAACAAGCATGCCTGTCTGATGCAGGTCTTCTTTCACACAGTCCTCATTTCCTCTTGCACTCTGTCTGTCCCAAATAATCTTCCTCATATGGTCATCTGCTTTCCTGTATATGTACCTAGACCACCATAACCTATTCTTTCACCTTTTCGGCAGTTGGTACTACTTGGGCTTTTGCAGTGATGTCCTCCTTTCTTCTTTTATAGCCCCACAGTGTGCATCCTACCACCCATCTCAGGCAGTTCATCTGCATCACCTCTAGCTTCAACTGTCTGTCTTCAATGCCTAGGTTTCTGTACCATGCAGTAGTATAGGTTGTACCATTGTTTTGCACACCTTACTTTTCAGCTTCTTTACATGTTTTTTGTCTTGCACACTACCCGTTAGAGATGAGCCAGTTGCCTGCAGCCTCTCTGATTCTAGCTTTGCCTTATTCAGACTTCCCTTTTGCCTAACCACCCCTTGCAGATACTTGAAAGCTGTTAACCTGCTCCACTATTTTCCCTGCTATCTCGAATTTCAGCTTCTTCTGATTTCCCCAATTTGCTCCCATTACAGCTGTTTTATCTGTACTTAGTTTCATACCAAGTGCCTTAAGTTTTGCATTCCATTCCCCCATCCTTTGCGAAGTTCTTGCTTAAAGTCTGCCTGCAATGCCACATCATCTGTTTACAGTAGTTTTGTTATCTGTCCCATCAGACCTGTTTGATAATGTAGTCCATCAATGTAGTATGAGTAGCAGTGTACTCAGAGCTGAATACTGATGCAGTCTCACTGCCACAGGAAACCACTCTGTAAGACTGAACACTGTTTATACTTGTCATTGGGTCATTGTATGTAGCCTACACTATTTCTACCAGTGCTTCTGGGACTATGAACCACTGCAGGACTGCCCATATCATTTTTCATGAGACCTTGTCATATGCTTTCTACAAGTCTAGGAATGATCAGTTATTATTCAAAAATTTCTGTTTCTGTTGATTTTGTTACTTCTGTGGAGATCTGACTGAGCAAGGTATATTAGCTTCACTGTTTTTGACTGATGAGCTGGTAGCTTTTTTGGTACTTGCGTATTATCACAACCAGGCTCCAAACCTGTCATCTCATTCTTCATGTTATGGAGAAAGGAGTCATTGTCCTTTTGCAGGGGTTGGTACGCTACTAACTAGCTCTCTCTGAGATTGGGTAATCACCCAGGAAGAGGAATAAGGGCCAAATTCCTCTTCCAGGGTGGTGTACTTTGGCGACAGAAGTATATTTTGCATAAAATAAACATGTCTGCTTCAACCTATTAGTTTTTTCGGTAAGAAAATCCACTTTTTTTTTTTTTTTTTTTTTTTTTTAGGTATTATGAAAATTACATGTACAACATAAGTTTACATTTACCAAAGTTTAATTTTATTGAATAGTATGTGATCTTTACAACAGAAGTAAACTAACAAGTGTAATACAAACTGATGGAACTAATCGCTTGGCTATTTCTTCTTCTGTGGTGGAAATCTTACAGCTGTCGCTGTCATAATAGATTCAAAACAGTCCTTTTCTCTTTGCCGCTTGAGCTTCACACCAAATGTATTTGGCTAGGTAAGAGTCAAGATGGTGATGGGCTCTACCTCTTTGTTTATTTGTCCATTTGATGGAACCCCTCATGGAACACAGTGAAGACAGGCATCAAATGTGGAGAAAATATGGGACAGCAGTGACGTTGCAAAGAACTGGACGCCCCTCCAAAATTGATGAAAAGACGAGATGAAAACTGGTCAGGGAGGCTGCCATCTCTCATATTCTTCATATGTCTGGACTATGGGCTAGGGTTGCAAGACGGAAGCCTTTTCTTACACACAAAAACATCCAGGCTTGGCTAAAATTTGCAAAACAATACATCAAGTCTCCCAAAAGCATGTGGGAAAATGTGTTATGGTCTGGTGAGACCAAAACTGAACTTTTTGGCCACAATTCCAAAAGGTACATTCGGCGCAAAAAAAAACACTTCACATCACCAAAAGAACACCATCCCCATGCTTTGGGATTGCTTTTTTTCAGCTGGAACTGGGGCTTTAGTCGAGGTGGAGGGAATTGTGAACAGTTCCAAATACCAGTCACTTTTGGCCAAAAACCTTTAGATGTTTGCTAGAAAGCTGAAGAGGAGTTTCACCCTTCAACACAACAATGACCCCAATCATGCATCCAGATCAACAAAAGAATGGCTTCACCAGAAGAAAATTAAAGTCTTGGAATGGCCTAGCCAGAGCCCAGACCTAAATCCAATAGAAAATCTGTGGGGTGACCTGAAGAGGGCTGTGCACAAGAGATGCACTAGCAATATGACAGATACGGAGCGTTTTTGCAAGGAAGACTGGGTAAATATTGCAAAGTCAAGATGTGCCATGCTAATAGACTCCTACTCAAGAATGCTGTAATTAAATCAAAAGGCGCTTCAACAAAGTATTAGTTTAAAGGGTGTGCATGCACAACAAAGTATTAGTTTGAGTGTGCACACTTGTGCAACCTGCGTATTGTACGTTTTTTTATTTTTTATATTTTTCCCCTAACAGATTTGTTTGTTTTTCAACTGAATTGTACAGGTTATAGGTCACATTAAAAGTGGGAAAAGTTCTAAAATGATTTATTGTGGTCTCATTTTTTTATATCACAAAAACCTGGATTTTAACAGGGGTGTGTAAACGTTTCATATCCACTGTACATTGCTCCCATTTCTGCCTGCAGATCCTGGTATTTTATAACATTGTATCTCTCTGTATGTAAGACAGTGTAATTTGTTGTGTACAGCAATTTCAGTGATCAGTGCTGCTTTTGTCTTTTCATGGACTACTGTATTTGGTTTTCTTGCATCTATTTTCTGAACTATTGGGAATGGGTGATCCCATGTGATATCAACTTTGTCATTCTCTATAATGCTTTTCAGTTCATGTTTCCAATGTTTCTCAGCTACTTACGCAATCCTCAGTGCAACAGTCTTGCCACATTATTACACCTTTCAGTATATCGGCCCTCTGCCATTAGTGTATCACACCCAGCAACAAGATGTGTAAATGTTTCAAGTTCTGTTTTACAGAACCTGCATTTATCTGTTTATCCCACACATTGACTTTGTAAACCATTGTGTATGTAGTCCACTGTCATGGGCCGCCAATATTAACCTTTCATCTTTTCTTTTAAATTCACCTGTCCTTAACCATTCTTGCATCAAATCTTGATCAGCATGAGTTTGTTCCATGGGTTTTCTGTATTTAACACAATATTTATGCCTTTTCCACATTTATTGTTTTCACCTGATCCATCTCTTTGTATTCTGTCATTTGTTTTTTGGCACATTCAGTCACTGTCTGATTTTTGTTGTCTTCTGGTCTGATTTCCATTCCTGCTTGACACCAATATGCTTACCCTAAACTAAACATGCAAGTCACCTAAGGCAACTTCTCATGTTTTAAAACTTTCACTGTGTTTGGATGTAGTGAGGTCAGCAGATATGTATGCAGTCCCATGATTGATGATCTATACATGTAATCATTTTCAAGGAGGCCCATACCGCCTTTAGAATGAGGGCTATACAATCTTGATGTACACTGATTTTTATATAATATTTGATAACTGTGGAGCAGTTTTCCTGTTTCTGTCCAACTGATCCAAAACCTTTTGAGGCCAGTCAGTCACACCAAAACTATAAGTTAAAACAGGAAGAGCAAATTGGTTTATAGACTGGACTTTTTCCTAGGTGTCAGGGCTGCTTTCAGTATTAGTTTTAGTTTTCTGAAGTATTCCTTATTTAGTTTTATTCATATTTATTCATGTTTTATTGCCAATCCTTCATCAATTCCCAAATATTTCTACACCCCTTCCTGTTCATGTTCCGTTATATCACATTCCTGTCCCAGATTAATATTTTCTTGATGTTGCAGCTTTCTTGCTTTAAATGTTGCTTTTGCAAGACCAAATAACATTCTTATATCATCTGAGAAAGTTTTAACCACTTTCAGTTGTGTTTTCAACTCCTCATCTGATGAATTGTACAGTTTTAAGTCTTCCACAAAAAGAAAATGAGACTGGTTTACACTGTGATGCTTTCTGGGAGCCAAATTTTAAACAAGACCTAATCCGTTAAGTAGACAGTTTAAAGAGTTAAGGGCAAGACAAAACAACATTGGTGACAAAGAATGATCCTGGACTATCCCTCCTTAAATTTTTATCTCTGGGATAATAATTTGCCCTTTCTTATGACCTTATTGCAAAGTGGTTTGCCACTGTTTTAGCCACTGTAATATAATCAATCAATATAGGATGTATGTCATAGATCTGCAAGCACTCCTATATCCATGAATGTGGGATACCGCCATTTTATTTGTAATCTGTGTATGCTATACTTGGATTCAACCCCTTTTTTACTGTTCTCTATTATGACTTTAATTAGCAACAAATGAAAAAGGTTCCTTTGTTCCATAAGAATTCTTTTGTCACCCTTCTATTCTTTTGTCATTAATCTGTTTTCTTCTAAATGATGATAGTCTCTGTTGGCATCAATTCCAGTATATACTTTGTATGTTGGCATAAGGCAAGTTATTGGTTATATTTTTTAGGATGGTTTGTAGGTTCACACTTAAGGAGGGAGAATCGTTTTTCCTGTTAACCAGGTTGGTATCCGTTAGGGATTTGCATGTAAGTAGTTCTTACTCAAGGATAAATCTTCTTGTAATGATGTTAATACTTTTACCAAGACATTGGGTACTGTACCATTTAGGAGCTTTTCTTCATTTTGTTTCAATTTCTCAGGTCATTACTTCATCCCACTTAATATCCTGTGCATTTGAACTTCTTACGTTTTTTTTTTTTTTACTTCTGTACATTGTGTTTTTGTTGTATTCCACAGAGTTTTCATAAACATTTCTCCAAAATGTGACTTTTTCCTTCGGTTTTTGTAGTGGTTTTATTCCTTTTGCTTTGTTTCCTAATTCCCTATAAAACATTTTTGGTTTATCAATGAACTTCTTATTTTGTACTTTTCCTTTATGCTTATCTGTATGTCTTCTGAGTTTTACTTACCTGTGCTGATATCTTTAATTTATTATTTGCAGTAGTATAAGATAGATCCTAGTCTGCTCTGGTACTGCTCATTGCTTTTATCAGTGACACTTCTAGTCTTAATTGCTTCATAGTTTTCTCCACTAGAAATTTCAGTGATGATGTTTCATTTTCTTCCCTTCCTTTCCTTGTTTCACTGCATTTTTGTGGTAAGACTTTATCTGTTATTAATTTGGCTGCATGGCAAATATATAATATTTAATTCTGTTGTGTCACATGAATTTCTGTTAATAGTCTTGATTATTGTGTTCATTTATTTTATCAGATTTCTAACATTTTGGGTTTTATTTACTTTCTGTGTCTATTTTTCATTAATCTTAACATGTTTCTCCATTTCTATTAAATCAAGTAACTCTTCACTTAGATCATTTTCTTCTAAACTGAGGGCACATTCCTTGCTGTCTGTTTCCTGTGGGAATTCTGCAGAAAGTTCCAGAACATCTTTCTGTGACATATTCTCTTCAGCGGCATCCTGCATCATTCATTGCTCTTTCATTTGGGAAATCACTGGCCTATCACTCTGCAGCACTGACTGATCAAAGTTGCCACTGTTTCCTGCTCCTTCCCTGCTGTGCAGCTCCAGCTTAACTTTTGTACTGGTTTCCTGCTGAAGGGTCCAGAGCATCTTCATGTGACAAGTGATTATATGTTTCTTGTTCCACCTGTTTCTCATTGGTTTGGGGACACTCTATTCCATCATGCTGTGATGTTACCCGAGTTGGATTTTCTATACTAAATCCTTCATTTCACAAGGTAATTCATAACTTCACTTTCTATTTTTTTTAACTTCTCCATTTCTAATCCTGTTTTCTACTTTCCCCCTTTGTTTTCTTATTTTTTGAGTTCTGAAAATGTTCCATATCCAGATGTTTTTGCCTATATGTCTCTTCAAATGTGTTTGCTGCTATTTTTTTGTATTAATTACTTTTCCTTTCTCCTGTGCATAAATATTGTACCATATTAAATCTCGTTTTCTTTCCCATGTCTGTATTTCTTCTTCAGTTGTCACTTGCTCCATATTTCTGCTTGCTTTGGGGACTTGTTTCATCATGCTGTTTGACTTTCTTGAATAATCCTTCACTTCACATGTATTCCATTACTTCAGCTTCTGTTTAACTTCTGCTTTACTAATCTGCTGTTCTATCTTCCCCCCCTTTATGATCTTTTTTCTATTGTGGAATGTTCCATATCTGTGTGCCTTTACCTGCATTTCTCTTCAAATATCTTTGGAGCTGCTTTTTTCTATTGATTAATTTGCCTTTCTGCTTTGTGAAAAGATTGCACCATATCAAATCTCTTTTTCTTTACCTTGTCCATGTTTCTTTTTTATCCCTTTCAGAAATCTCCAGGTTTTGTTCTTTATATTTTCATACTTCCTGTGTTACTTCTCTTTCCAAGTGGCCCAAAGTTTCTTTGTATGTGCAATGCATTTCATGGATCTGTTGTATTAATGAACGCAAATTTGCATTTGAAGCTTTTGACCACTTTTTTGTCCAAGTGTTTTTCTTTCCTCTGACAATCTTAATCTTTTTGAATATCATCTGTGTGGAAATTCTGGGCTTATTGCATAATAGTAACAATACATAATTTCTTCTTTTTACATGTGTACTTTATCCATATCTCTCCTAATATTCCACTTCTATTCCATTCAGGATTTTGGTAACCAACTTACATGCTTTCTGCTACTATAGCATCTCCTTCTCTGTTCTCTTTGGAACTGTACACAGTACTCCAAACCTGGCTTTGGTGATGGTACCCTATCCACCCCTACATCATTGGGATTTTACATTTCATAGAAGGATTCAGCTGAGCAGTGATTGTAGCCATTATATTCTTCTCCTTTCTGTTAATTAGTGGCATCTCATCAAAAGTATATGATTGTATTTTGATGTACACTCAACACTGAATAGCAGCTCAGATACCCTCTTTTAAGGATCCTGTCTCAACAAAAATTGTTGATCTCTTGTGCTGCTATACTTGGGGCTTCATTGGCCTGCCGTTGTATCCTGTGATGTATTTTTCCAACTCAAGGATGCCCCTTACCCCAAATTTCCCATTTCCTTTTCTTTTTTTTCTTCATATGATAGTTTCTCTTAGTGTCTCTTAATCTTGTTTTTAATGTATGATGGTTCCTCCATGAAATCCACCAAAACAGACCTTAGCATTAAAAAAATCTTTTGAATTACACGATAAATAACAGTCTCATCTAAACAGTATTCTGAACAAGTAATTGTGTAACAAATAAGTACACAAGGTCTTTGTAATCAAAACTCAGTTGGAATCCTTATTTTCAGGTAAACGTATAAAAATACACTCCATTAACCATTTACAATATATGCAAGATGTGTCATAAATAATGTTCAAGTTTTACATATTTGTCATAAACTATTTTATTGAAAGTGTCCTCTATTTGGCAATTTTAGCACTTAACAACTCGGCATCTTCACATAGTATTATTGAAAGTATCCTGTATTTGACAATTTTACTACTTAACAAATCAGCATTTTCACATAGTTGTATCTTTTGGCTTTTCCCGGTTAGGGGTCGCCACAGCGGAACTCCGGTCCGCTAATGATTGGCAGTAGATTTTTACATACCAAGTTGCCAGCCCTGACACACAACCTTCAATGAAGGTACGCCCATTCACGCATGTCTCCACACAGAACACACTTTAGCTGAGAACAACGTCTTACTGTGAGGCGACAATGCTACCACATCTTCACATAGTATTGTCTCTATTCTTTTTTTTTTAATAAAATAGATAATTACATCCAGTATTTAAGATTTTCTATATTTTGACCATCTGAATTCTGTTTTATAAATAATAATGTGTGTATTAAATAAATATGAGAATGGAGAGTTTTAGTTTTATTCCATTTCCTAGTAATTGTCTTATGTACTGCAACTAAAAGGCCCCATATGGAGTGGTAATTATCCCTTTTTAATGCATATTGGTGTTACAGTATTGAGTAAGACTGATTGCTGAGTTAATTGAAATTTATCAGACCACAGTGCTTGTTTAAATAATTTAATTTTTGTCTAAAAAATCTTTTGGGATAGCGTAATCATGAAAAAAATGTTGCCAGTGAGCTTTTCTTTCCATCTTGGATTTCCAGCAACATACTTTATCTTTTTTATATATTTTCCTATCTTGTGTGATGTAAGGAATGTATTATGCAAAAGTTTCCAAATCCAGTACAAGAATGAAGTTGTATATTTAGCTGATATTAAAAAAATGTTTTGTGTTTATTAAATCTGGATGATTTTTTTAAAGTAATCCCAGTAGGAATTTGGTGATTTATATGATGGTAAAATTTTATAAAACTAAGATAATTGTCATTGTTATTTCATTTAATAATGTGAATTGTATTAATTCCACCAAAATTGCTATAGTTGTAATTCATATTCTGAGTCATTTAAGATGCAAGCTTTCTGGAAGGTCATATCAACTATTATATTCTATACTGAACTGATCAACTTTTGTATAATTTGAAGGAATTGTAGATCCTTTCAGTAATTTAAACCAGTAAGATAATCTGTTATTCACTGCTAGCATTTTTCTGTATTAGATCCTTATACAGACCACACAGGTAGAGAAGTAGGGAACATGGGATATGTATATGTATATATATATATATATATATATATATATATATATATATATATATATCCCCTTCATTAAGTCGACTTGCCAGAACAGCGAAGTACAAAACATCGAGACCAGAATATCTAAGTAGCAAACACTGAAATGTGAGATTGTTGAGTTTTGTAAAGTTGAAGTTGTTACTTTATGGTGTAGAGTTTTAAATCTTGTACTGTCACTTTAAGAAGTTATGCATAGTGTGGAATAAATATGGCAGCGGTAAAGTGTAACCCTTTGCAGTCATTTTTAAGCTATCATGTTTAAAGTTTTTGAGAAACAGGTACGGGAATTTTATTGTTTAGAATAAATTTTTCACATTTAAAGAAATGGTGTTTTTGGTAGTTAAACTAGTAAGACAAGTTACTAGGAGGGTAAGTGTGTATTTTGTATGTGTGTTGGTGTTTTGTGCAGAGAATAGGTGCATGTGTATAACTTTTGGAGGTCATGGTACAGTGGGGATCGACCAATTTACCTTTTCTCCGCTGTAGTGTGATCTCAGAGTTGGTATATTTTATACATAGGTGGTGTGGGGGGGGTGCAGCCCTCCTGTAAAAAGACAAGAAAGGCTTAATGTGGAGTATGCAGGTACAAATGTAATGTTTTAGAATGGTGTTGTGGTGACTCATCTGCAATGCTGTTTTCAATGTTGTGATCTTTCAATGCTTACAATTTCGAGTTTATGGTTGTTCAAGGTTTTGCCATGTAGATATTCTGGTCTCAACCTTTTGTATTTTGCTGTTCTGGCAATTCAACTTAATGAAGTAGATCTATGTAAATATATATATCTATATATACATCTATATCTATATCTATATATATATATATATATATATATATATATATATATATATATATGTTATATATATATATATATATATATATATATATATATATATATGTGTGTGTGTGTTACCAACAGTCCTATAGATTTACAGTGAATGACAGAATATTTCTGCAAGCCTGTTGACTACCTTGATAATCAAAAGCAACAATCCCCAGAATGCACCAATCACAAAAGGAAATGGCAACTGACGTTTTCGAATTGGTAACAAAATTACAAATAATATATAAATAAAATTTGACCATAACATACCGACACACTTTGTCCGTATAGTGGCACTGTTATATAAAGGGGGTTTACTAAAGTAATGTGCAGTATTATGATTAGGGGTGGAGTTGGGGTTAGCACACAAAAGTAGTGGGGGGGGCATTTTTGTGGTCCATTTCATGATGGAGATTTGAATTTATTCTTGCTGAGGTTTATGACATAGTTTACCATACCCTATATATAAACTTTGGGGCATGTTTATGGGTATTGAAAGCGAGCATGACGTTTTTGAAGCTTAGAAGCATACAGATTGTGCTTCTTCTGTTCCACATTAGGCTGGTGCCTGACTGTATGTGATATTATTGCTCCCACATAGTCCTTGAAAGACAACAGCACCTATCTACATTGCTGCCAGCCAAAGTCTATAGCTTTGGGATGAGGTAGACACGAGTGTGTTCTCTTGCACTCTTGGGGTTGTGCACCTGAGCCGCCTGCTTCACCTCTCCAAATTTAGTCTTGTTGTGTGCTGTAGACTTTATAAAAATCTGGCAAAAATCCCAGATTCTGGGGAGAAGGAGTCTCTAAAAAAACATGGAATGGTTTCATTAGCTAGCATTCATACTGGCTGCTGTGGCTATGACTCCTGAGGTACTAAGGCTAGAGTAGCAGCATCTGGAAATATCTGCACTGCATGCCACAGCTCAGACTCTTCTCATTTAAGAAGTACTCAAGGCTGGCTGCTCTGGATGTCTTCTTCTGAGGACCTTACTCAGTGTAAGCTTCTTAAGTACTCATGGAAGACCTGCAGAAGAGAATCAGGCATTCATCAGAGTGGAATGTCTTTTTAATGCCTACTTCCCTGCCTTCTTGTACTGTCATTAGAGCAGACTATTTCCTGGATTAGTCTTTGCTTATTTGGAGGAGATTTCATAGACTAATTTCCTCATTCAGGAAGTCGAAGGTGTCCTGTTCCCATTTCTTCCTTATTTCAAAGGAGATTGGAGGATTTTCTTTCACTGTGAAAGTGATTTCAAAATCATGCATAGCATTTTAAATTCCATATGGTGACTCCAGATAAATCAGGTTACTGTACCAGAGGAAGCCTGGATGGTATTGCTGGACATGATTGTTGCTTTTTTGAACATCATTGTCTGGAGTCTTCACAGGGGAGTCTTTCAGTTTTCAGTTAGTGGACACCACTTTCTGTGGAAGGTGCTGCATTGGTCTGTCTTTTAAGCTTAGACTGTTCAGTAATAGCCAGGCTATTGTTGCAAAGGCCTTACAAGAAAATAACTTTTGGGTGTTTCTCTTAGTTTTCTCCATCAAGGGGTTTCTGGTAAGAGCCTTTGTTTGGAACCTTCCTTGGTTGCAGAACCTGGGGTTCAGTGAAATGGTAAAATTTCTTGTCCCTGTATAGTGAATCCTCTCAACTGAGGTTGAGTCAGTGTTCTAAAGTGCTGGACATCCCTTCTGACAGGGAGGGCCAATGAGCTCATCTACTTGGCATCTTTGTTGAGTATGCATAGGTGAGTGAAAGCATGAAGAAATAATTTTCTTTCTCTGTGTAGAGTTGGATGTTCTCCAATGTTGGACATTCTTGCAGACAGGGAGGGCCAAAAAGCTCATCTTCTTTGCTTCCATGTTGAGGAAGCTTATATCAATGTAACCTTCGGCCTTCTGTCCCTCCTGGACTATTGGACAACCATCATTTGTACTGTCCTTTTCATCCACCTTCAGATGAGGGTGCTTCCATGTACAGAATGTGTTCCCAATGGCTGCAGTCTGTCCACATCCTCATGGAGCTTTTCCTTGCACAAGATACCTGTCCCAGGCCATTGAGTGGTAGTCTATCCCACCAGTCTTAGCAGGGCACATTTCCTTCAGTAGCACCCTTTGTATGTTCTTATGTTGAATTATTCACAGTGGGTTGGATAGCTCACTTAAGCTCCTGACTTGTGTAGCTATTGTTGAGTTCCCAGTAAGGGGGGATAGTGATAAACCTGCTTGATGTAAGGCTAGTGTTTGTTGCCATTCAAGTTCTGAAAGGGGAGACTAGGTTAGAGCCTCTTCTGCTTATATGTGACATTCATGTCCTATTGTAATAGGTGAACAAACAGAGGAGTGCACACTTCTACACCTTGGGGAGGTAGGACTATTATGTCTGATATTTGGCCATACTAGATCTGGTATCTCTCTCGCAACTACTCACATCCTGACGGAACTGAATGAGATGGAGGATCCCCTTAACGACAGATAATCCCTTTCCTGGGACTGAGCATTATTTAGATGTATCTACAAATGGTGCCTTCCAGAGATTAGCTTTTTTGCCCACTGAGGAATGAAGTTCTCCCTCATTTCTGGTCAGTTTAGCAGAGGAAATGTGATTTGGTGATGAGTATGTTCTCTTCTTTTTAGCAGAGATGATTCTGTATACCTTTCCTTACTTTTTATTCAATGTCTGATAATGAAATTAAGGAACAATTACATCCTTGTCACCAAGAAGGATGTCATTTCTAGCTGTCACATCCTTGGCTGAGCAGGCCTCTGAAAAAGTGCAACTCATGGTAATCTCATTTGTTATGTTGACTTTCAGCTCTGTCTTCAGGCTTGACTGTTGCTGTAGTTTGTTTGAGCTCTCTTGAACAGCTACAGAGAGCGCTGAAGTGGCTGAAACTGCTGTAAAGCATCCTACTTACATGAGATACTGACCTGGTTGAGGAGTGCTGCCCATAGTAGATGGATTTTTACAGGTGATTCTCACCAACATCAAAATCTTGTCTAATTTTAGGTTTATTATTCCATGGTGAAGGTGCATGTGCCTGTAATGTCATACTGTCACTCTTGTGGTTGGTAGAAACTTGGCCTAGCACCAGCTTCTCAAGCCAATCCTTAAGTGGGCTTTGCATCTTTCACTGCTTTTGAGGAATCTTTATCCTGTTTGGGATGGGGCCTTCATGGCTGATAGGCTTCCCATCATTCCTTAGAAGTAGCTGTTTCATTGTTTCTAAAATTTGTTTCTTAGGAGATCTGTGGAGGTGGCCATTACCTCTGCAGGTCTTTAAGTGCAGGTAACATTGCAACATTGTGTTGTGTTTTTCTAGGTATCTAAGACTAATCCATATTTCATCCTGGAAACGGCTTCACTCCAGTCCACTCCAAAGTTATTCATGACAGATATTCGAGCCCTTACCATATCACTTGATCTGTGAGAAGGCTATCTGCAGTGGGAATCTGTTACTTTACCACCATTCCCTTTACCTGGGTAGATTTTTTTCAGCCTTCACCAATGATCTTTTCAGTAGAGTGGTCAATTATTTCCTTTTAAGTTCTAGTTTATTGATGTCTTTCAAGTGTGCTTGATTAGTTTCATGTGGGTTGAACATGATGTTTAGGCACTCTATCCAGACCCATTACTTGACATCAAGCTTGCACCTCCCCAACCTCCAAGAGAT
The DNA here is from genome assembly GCF_019279795.1 of Protopterus annectens. Lineage (NCBI taxonomy): Eukaryota > Metazoa > Chordata > Ceratodontiformes > Protopteridae > Protopterus > Protopterus annectens. Next base: position 398,344,531 of record NC_056749.1, read on the forward strand.
ACAAGCACCCCTCAGAGTGTAAGTTACAGAACACAGTACTTGGTGCCAAGATCAGTATCTCAGAAGAAGAATAAGCCCCAAGAGTGACTCATTGGTGAGGGCTTTTTCACTGATCATCTGATTTAGTAAGTATTCCTATATTTGCTTTTTCTCCTTCAGGCAGTAGTGAGTGTACAGGAATATATTTGCATTGGAGTGGAAGGGCTTTTTACGTGTACTTCCCAGCACTGCCTCACTGCTTGGGCAAGCACAAGCTTGTATCGATCACCCTCTCATAAATGGGATACCTGATGCTTTGTCGTGTAGCCTTTTGAGGGAATAGTTCCACTAAGGTCTATGTCGCCTAGCTTTCTGGATGTGCAAACTGCCTCTGTCTCGGGGCATAGCTGCCTCAATAGCTGCCTAACACTTGCCTGGTCGCTCTGGGCAGGACATGGATATTCTATAATGTACATCCTTGTAGCAAGACCTTTAATAGTGCTGCCTTTAAAAGCAAATTGAGGTGAGTTTGTGAGCGACTGAAGAAATTCTTTATTTCACATATGAGCACATATAGAATACTTGCCTCAAGTATTTTTCTGATTTTGTCTCAGTTGTTTAACTATAAAAGCTCAGGTATAAGTCCTTTCAACATTTTATGTCCTGGTTTAACACGTTAGGTAAAATAGTTCCTTTCATGTTGAGCTTTCTACTAAAACCCTCTTCCCCATATGACTAGCTTCATCTGTATCTGTCATTGAAGGATATAGAGTTAATGATTGAATCCATTTTCATTGAAGCAGAAGTCATAGAAAATATACAGTTAACAATACAGTAACCATCGGAAATGTCAGAATCTGCCTGAGTGAGTCCCAGAATACGGAGTCTGGATAAAAAATGGACTTATTTATACCAAGTCCAAGATGGCCATTTCTTGGAATCTTTCATTTTCTTCAAGGAATGGTGATCTCTGAGGTGGTATATATACATTTGCGTGTGCATGTGTGTGTGTGTGTGTGTGTGTGTGAGATGTGTGGGCCCACACATCTAAGTGTGCAGGGAAGCTTGCACCCCTGCAAAAAATAAGCTTAAAGGAGAAGATTGATCTTCGAGATTAGCTGTTTTCTGGGTGTCGCTCATTTTTTTTTTTTGGCTTGTCACCTCTGGTCACGTCAAGTAACAACATTTCAGTAGGGAGCCTAACAAATACATGTCATTGATTAGAAAATCAAATACACACACACACACACACACACACACACACACCATTTTTGTACCCAGTCCACATACACATGTTGAAATGTACTATGAAGTTAGGGAAAGGAGAAGCTTAAGTACCCTACAGTTCTGCTGTCTTAAGTTCAGTGCATAGTTTTTGATGAAAGATGTCCATATCTTAAGTCAATATTCTCTGGTTCTTCAAAACGGTGTGTGATGAACAGCAAGACCCTATTCTTGATTTCTGGTTTGACCGACTTGAAGTTTGTGTTATACTTGCCTTTCCCCTCCTCATCAGCCATGATGTAGTTGATTTCAGTGTTGCAGACCCTTATGTGTGAAGAGCCATATGTAATTTTCCACAGAGACTAGTTTCCTTTGATATACCCTCATTTACTGCACAATGGTGATGCTTGAAAAGGATAGCAAGAAGTTTTGTCTGCTTAAACGTTTATATGGATAGCTATCTTATGGTCCCTATGATCACTTACGTAGTATGTTCTTATGGTCCTGTGGTGGTGCTGTAAATGATGTTCCTGAATCGGTGTGTCCACCTACCAGTATTTTTGGAAGACCAAAATACTGGGAGACTTTTTACCCTCTCACAAAGCCACTGACAATTTACATTTGTGTTTCAGAAGTGTGTATAATTCAAGAAAATTGAAAAGATTCATCTTCCTCTTCATTGCTGTACTAATGTCATCTGCATGTCTTGCTAATGGCACTGTTTTTTGCAAGCAGATTTTTCCTTGGCTAATAGTCAAATGTCACTTTTGGAGAGCATCATTTCATCTGTTGTACAGGCTTTTACAGTGTTTTTCTGGCTGATGTTTGTGCATTGGCCACTTAATTTTGCATACATATCTACCAAACATTATGTTCGGGATGTTCTGTAAAAAGACTTGGCCTCTTCTAGAAATGTTATCCTTCAGAACATCTTTTCATGATTTCTGTAGGCTTTTTATGTTTCTTCTTCTTCCTGATCACAATGCTAATGATCTTAACCCTACCATTCCTAGCAGTTCTGTTGATCCATTTGTTACCTGGAGGTAAAAACTGAATGGCCTATCTGTTCCTTCAGGGTGATAGTAAAATAAACTGGGAACTACTGTTATCCCTACATCAAAGGTTAGTCCATTTCCCCTAGTCCTCTCTGTAGTGGCTTGCAAGTACTACTACAGTTGCTTATACATCCCATACCTTTGTTAAGTGGAGAACTTCTGCAGCGTGGGCTTGCTAGGCTCATTCCTACAAGCTGTAAACCTCCAGTCCTGCAGGTAGTGTCAGTGCAGTGCACCAAGCCACCACTCTCCCCCTAGGATCAGCTTATATTAGCTGTTACTCTTATATTCTGTTGCTTGTTTCCTTCAGTGTTTATGCCATTAGTCAGACCAGTTTTGTTTAAGGCAGAGTCGGGACTTCATCTCTGTATATTGGGGAAGGTCAGAGTTTCTTTTTTTATACTTGTTTTCTGCCTTGCATTGTTGCATTTGTTTGCTTGAGTTTGTTTCCAGCTTTAAACCTGGATGCCATGGGTCCATGAAGTAAGATATTGCTGATATGTAACTATGCACTGTGCCACTTCATTTTTGACCGGCTCCACTGCAGTGTGAGGTTTGTTCCTCCCCTTCCCCATATTCCCTAGTTTAGGAGGCATGTCTGGCAACACCAACTCCTGATGATGTAAATAGCAAGTAATAATTTCTGTGTAATGCTTATTAATGTAATTTGTTTTACTTGTAGGGGGTGTTCAAGTTGGCAGACTGTTGGAGTGTGTACAGTCCTTGCCACAGGCACTGGGTCATTTAATGGTGTTGGTTGACATAGCCACCCCATGTGTGGGTCTTAGTTGGAAATTTGGTGCATCAGGGAGCAGGAAGTACATTCCCAAGTATAAATTCACAACAGATTGCCCTTTCACAGATCATCAAATGGACTGATTATTCAAACGTGGAATACCTGGTTATCATTACACTTATGTTGCAGTCATCAAACCGTTTACATTGTCTCTTGGATTTTGTCAGCAAAAAACTATGCAATAGAGCAAGATCATGGAAAACTGGAAGTAAGAAACTTTCTCCTTTTTGTCAAAGTTATGTTTTTTCAGTGTTACTATATTTGGCCTTGCAGGGTACATGAGGTACAGGGAGATTGCTTCTCTGCAAAAATGCTGTTTTTTATTTGTTAAAGTTAATGATTTGCAATGTTAAGTATGTATTTTTCTGGCTTTGTGTAATATGGATTATTTGATTAGCCATGGATCTGCAAGATGTTTGTAGTATATGGGAATAACCTCCATCATAATAATGTGCCAATCATAATTACATAAGAATTTGAACTCCTATTAAAGATACAGGAATACTTACCAATTATTTTTATTATTTAACAGTTTTCACATGTACTGATGCAGGAATGGTTAGAGGGACAATAACCTGAGGTCTGTGTTTTACTAGATTCTTAGTTCTTTGGTATAGGCATGCAGCAATTTACAATGTATTTTGTCACTTCCCTAGAAGTGTTGTCATAGCTATACTGTAGCTGGTTGATGAGAGATTTTATAGGCATTTGGTTATGTAGATGGTTAATAAAAGGTCCAAATGGAAAAAGAGAGAGTTTGTTAGGTACTGAAATCTTTATTCTGCATCTTGTAATTGTATGCTGATTGTGACAATCATACCTCTCAACTCAATAGCACAAGAAAGCCTAAAATAACAGGGGAATAAGGCCCTAAAATAGGGAGGGACAGATTTTAAAAATTGTTCATATAAACTTAGAAAGTTGCTATAATATCAGATCTTGCATTATCATTAATGTTTTGAATTATACAAAGTCTGAATCTGAAATGTATGTCATTATTTAACACCTTCTATCTTCAGTGATTTGCCAGAAAACCACAAATTTTATGAGGAACAGACCAAAAATATGAGGCAAAAATCTGGACATTCTGCAAAAATCTTGTCAGTTGAGAGGTATGGAATGTATTATTGTGTCTTATGGTGTTCAGTTACAGTAAATATTCCATTTCACTATCGGAAATGCAAAAGCCAATATTTAAAGCCTCACAACGTCAAAATGTGAGAGTCTACTATCAAAGCAGTAAATTCTAAAGTTCTAAAGTTACTCTTGCATGAGAAAAATATTTTTGCAGTGAAGTTTTGCCTCTCCATAGCTCACAAACCTGGGTGCTGCACTCCCACATCTTTGCTAAATATATCTCTGAGGTTGATTTACCTTGGATGAGAGAGAATTCTCTTGATACTATAACCTCAGATGGTTGTATACATACTTCACATTGTGTTATTGTTTTCCTGGTCCCTGGATCTCATTTAGGGTTCTCAGAATTACAAAATAATTACTATTTATTGCCAAATGTCATGGTACATTTAACATCGATGTGAGCTACCACCAGAGCCAGCAGGTAGACCATTGTTTATCTAGTTTAAGGAGCTCTATCACAAGCATGAGTTATTAACCAATGTGGTTCTTGCAGTCACTGTTTGTTCTCAAATCCTACCCCTTAATTCTAGCAGCAACCTGACCAGGATTGTGTTCAGTGTACTACTTATTCCTAAGTAGCCAAAAGCACTGTTCTTGAAGGGTATTTTTTCCCTTGAGGATTCTTTGGTGTCTATTAAAGTGGCACACATCTATAAGTATTTTTTTAAGCTACATGCAAAAACATCACAGTAAGCAGGCATTGGATTGTAAGTGAATAGAATTAGATCTCCATAGTTTATATAACATGTCCCTTATCCCATGATGGACATTGTCACTTGATCAGATGTGTCTCATTGGGATCTCTGCATTTTATATAAGATGGCCGTAATCACAAGATGGACACTGTCACAGGATCAAATGAGTCTCACTGAAATATCTCTCCTCTTTTCAGGCAAAGCGTAGTTTTCCATTTCATTCAGCCCTGGAAAAATGCATCCATTTAGAATACGCTACTAGATATATTCCTTGCAATCAAGTAAATCTTCTAGGGCTGCTTTACTATGGAGTGAATCACCAGTGTAAGCCCTTTAGAATTACAAATTTAATTCTAGAATTATACAAACAAGAATGTGTACATAAAGCATTATTACTTTTTGTGGCCATAGCATGCATGTGCTCATAGATTGTTGTCATTTACAGGTGTTTCTGCCTATGAAACTAGCTGGACATTTTTTCACATAGTGGACATGCAAGTAAATAAGCCTGGTATAGCATAATACGTTCCTCTTGACACAGTGTCTTTCACATCTGTCAGGTATTGACATTGGTAAATGAAACCATACCTCTTCATCACTGCAGATCCGTTTTTTTTTTTTTTTACAAGATTTCTGTAAAGTTTTGCCTTTTCTTAAACTCAAAACAAGGTGCATCACTGATCACTTTTTTGATGTCATGGGGGAACCTTTTCAGTATTACCCCATTTTTTTTCTTACTGTGACTAATTCATCTCTTATAAATTTCCTGGATATTAATTTAGCAAAGTCATAGCTTTCATATCAACAGAATAAGAAAGCTTCATAGAAGTAGCTTTGTTTCCCTAGGCTCCGTTGAAGTGGTTCCGGGCTGTCTTTCAGTTCTGACTATAGCCTCATATCTATCAGCTCTGCTATTTAACCAAGACAAACCTGATTGTTCACAAAGGATGAAGTGTAACCTGATTTGCATAATCTTACCTTAAGACACATCGTTCCTTTGTGGAAGTTTCATCCTTTTTAGTAAGCCTGCTTAATTCTGCCATTTGTCCTTTCACAGCATTGTTTTCCAACCAACCTGGATGCATACTGTAGTAATTTAAATAGATATTGTCTGAAACAAGTTTTTTATTATTCTAGCCAGAGCCATGGCTAGGTTATCTATTGTATTCCCCCAGTCAGGCAAAAAACCCCCAAAAAAACATTCTTTCAAAGTTGAGGACTATAAAGAAAAAAAAAAAAAAGCTGTTCTTCTGTTGAACTTCTGGTAAGTCATTGCTATTAATGGGTTGAAATACTACCAATATGGTTTCAGCATGCATTTCTTAATGCTGGTACTGTACAACTGCTCCATCAACATCCCACTTATAAATGGGTTAGCCATATCCTTCACCCTCTAGTAATTTCACTAAGAATATCCAGGAAACTTATCTGAGATGAATTAGTCACTTGTAAAATTCAAACGTTTACCATGCTTTTTATTGGTTCATTTGTTTAAATCAGTTTGCTCATTTGCTACTGTTATATATATAAAAAAATATATACTTTGTGTCGCCGCTTAGCTAGGGTTAAACTGTTCCTGGTGCCATAAAGTCTGCTCTTCAAATTTTCCTTTAGAACTAGCCAGTTTTTTTGTTTTTGCACTCAAATCTGTTTCTTTGAGCTCAGCACTTGTTCAGAACTCGTTGTAAGCACTAAATAAGCTACAAATTACTACAACACTCAACTTTCCTCACTTGTCTAGAGGAAAACAGTTTTTAGTACTTAATAAATAAGCACATATCCAGGCATGTCTAAGGGTCAGCTCCCGGTGTTTTCTCTTGTCTACCTGATGAATCTGGGCATCTTGGGGCAATGCAGCAATTGCCTCATGTACACAGACAACCCTCTCCTCCTACCACCCAACACTACAACCTGTGAGAGATGCACGTATATAGCCAAACTAGAAGCAAAGCTCTCTTCACCCAAGACTGGACTAGACAGTCAAGAGGGGAAGGTAAACACTTGCATCACACCACACTCATCACATAGTCCCTCAAAACCTACACCACCAAAACATACACATCAGCAACACAAAACACACACCTACATTTGCAGAGGCTTTCAATAAAAATCTGCTCAAGCAACAGAGACCTCCAAAGCAGAAACACATGCAACCTCCACCGCCCCATCACAACCAAAATGACACATAGTCCACAAACTCAGTGTGCCACTCAACCACAGCCCATAAGGCATAACAACGTACCCAACACTCTAGTCATAGGTGACTCTATAGTCAGGCACACTGATGTTCCACTCACCAGGCTAAACAAGGAGAAAGTTACTGTCAGCTGCCTGTCGAGTGCCAGGATCTGCCACATAATGCACGCACTCCGGTCACTCCACAAGTACAAATATGACTCCATTATTGTCCATGTTGGTGTGAATGACCTGAGATGTACCTCTCTGGACTACATGAAAAGAGACATGGAGGAGCTCTCTGATCTTGTATCCCAGGCAGGTATGACCCTAGCCTTGAGTAGCATCCTGCCATCACCCAGAATGATACCACAGTACAAGGACAAAAATGATTGACTTCAACAATTGGCTAAGCTTCTGGTGTCATTGTAAGGGGATCCAGTATCTGTCTGCCTGGGTTGACATGAACGACAGACCACGATGCTTTGTCAGAGATGGCCTGCACCTGTCACCCTTGGGATTCTGGATACTGGCTAAGGCTCTTGCCACCTCTATAGTGCCTTTTTTAGGCAAGGTTCAAATGACAAATTCACCACCATAACAGGTACAAGCAAGCAAATCTGAGGGTAATGCTACTCAATGCTAGAAGTCTAAACTTCACTCGAGGCACTCCTTAAAATGGAGAACATTGAAATCTGTGCAGTGACAGAGACCTGGTTCAAGGCTCCAGAGAGCACCTCTGCATTAGCAGGCTATAATTCATAGCACACCTTTCGGCCACCTAACCTGGACCGATATACTAAAGGTTTAGGCATGTCCATATTCATTAAGGATAGCCACACCTCCAGGCTAGTTGCTCAGCATAATGCATCAGAGATTATCCAAGTGCAACTAACTCTGGGCAAGACTGCAATCCAAATTGTAACTTGCTACAGATCCCCCACCGTGCCTCAGGATTCCCACTCCTCTTTTCTTGATACACTGAAAAATACTAGGGTACAACCTAACACCTTAATAATGGGCGATTTCAGCTACCCCACTATTAACTGGGAAAACTACTCATGTACCAACTCTTTTGCTCAACGTTTTCTGGAATTCATAAATTCCAATGCCTTGGATCAACTTATCCACACCTCCCACCAGGGGCAGCAATATCCTAGACCTGGTCATTACCAACATGACCGACTGATGTTCCACACCAGAGGTCAATTCCTTGTTAATCAGATCCAACCACAAGCTAATCAGCCTAGACATCCACATCCTGCCCCCACCCCCCATTAGGGAAACCACCTTAAAATATTTCTCCATAGCCAACTTCACGCTTCTTAAAACAGAAGTGGCAAACTTCACAACACCCATGCAGACAGACAATAGAGGTACGACCCTACACAAATGCGCTTTATAAGCACATACATGACTGCATGGATCGTGCTATCCCTAACAGAACCAAGGTGTTATCCTCCAAAAAAGGAAGCCAGTCTGGTGGTCCCCTGCCATACACAAACTGTACAACAGAAGAAAGAAACTGTTGCAAAAAAGAGTAAAATCCCATGACTGTAGGAACTCCTGGTCAGCCTCAGTAAGAAGCTGAGATGCCTCATAAAATCCTCCAAAGCATGTTACAAAAACAAAATCACCACTGATTCTAAAGACCACCACAAAGCATTCTATAGCTATATCAAGAATCTCAATGGCAACACTCAGGTCTGCTCTGAGTTACAGCAGAACGGCACTAAATATACAGAACTAACTGATATTGCCATCATCCTGGTAGATAGGTTCAGTGCTAACTTTACCCCCCCACCCCACCCCCTAAAGGGTTCATCTCTATACCAGATGAATGCAAAGTTCCTGTAATCACGGCTGCAAAGGTAAAAACCACACTCTCCAAAGCCAAGAACACAGCATTCATGGGACCTGACAACATCCCAGGCTGCGTTACAACGTTCCAAGACCAACGCACATGTAAACAGCTTAAGGTCACCAATCCTATTCCCCAATATTTGTATTTGTTGCCAAAAATACATAAACATCCTACGTGTCCTCCGGGCCGACCTATTGTTTCTGGCAGAGGCTCTCTAACCGAGCCCCTGTCTGTTTTTCTTACATATTATCTTAAACCATTATTGTCTATGGTCAGGTCCAGGCTTAAGGACACAACTGAATTTCTGAACATTCTTCATGATACTCAGTTGGAATTGGATTGGTGGCTCTGCACACTGGATGTCGCCTCTTTATATACTAGTATCCCACACCAGGCTGGGTTATCAGCTATAGCATTTTGGTTAGAAGAATCCAAGCTCTATTCTACTGGATTTAATAACTTTATTATCAATATGACTGAATATGTACTAACTAAAAATGTCTTTTTCTTTGATGGTCAGATATATTGGCAAACCAGGGGAACAGCCATGGGGGCTTCTTTTGCCCCGATATATGCTGACCTATTCATGGGTTATTTTGAACAAATCTACATCTATGATATTGGTAACAACAAAATTCCTGGCAGAACTAGACATTTGGAGGAGATACCTGGATGATTGTTGGATGGTGTGGCGGGGAGATATACTTTTGGCTAAAGAGTTTGTTCAATATTTGAACAATAATGCATGGGGTATCAAGTTCACTTTGGAGACTCAATATCATGAAATTGTTTTCTTGGATGTCAAGGTTACCAGACATCAAGGTTACCAGACAACATGATCACACTCTGGCGACGAGTGTACACAGAAAGTTTCCACAGTATAATTCTCTTTTACATGCATCTAGTAATCATCCCCGCCACATCATCAGCAACATTCCCAAGTCACAATTCATACGTATGAAACGTATTTGTTCTTCTACTAAATCTCATGCAGAATGTGAACAAGATCTTTGTGATAGATTTATTCAGAGGGGATATAACAGATGTCGACTTCATAAAACCATCCAGGAGGTCAGACATATGCCACGGTCCCAATTATTAACATACAAACATGGACAAGAGGCGGTTACTCATTCCCAAGCACAACCTATCAGATTCACAGTTACCTATGGTAATAATACCCCTTCATTTAGAAATATTGTTGATAATCATTGGGGTATTTTGAGAGCACGAGTTTTTATCTGACATATTACCTGAGACATGCTCTTTTTCATACCGTAGGGGTAGGACGTTGAATTCACACTTTACACATTATAAAAAATTTCACTCTACAACAACCACACAAATGACCTTGTTTGGGGATCCACTCATTGGTTCCTTTCCCTGTGGTCACTGCAGTGCATGCAGGTATATGAGCAAAATGAAGGAATTCTCTAGTGCCAACACTTCACGAGATTTCAACATTAGGATCTTTGGTAATTGTAGCTCTGATTGGGTGGTATATTTGGCCACCTGTACATGTACTTCATTTTATGTCAGCCAAACCTCTCGTCCACTAAGATTTCGCATAAGTGAGCATCTCAGTGCTATCAGAGCTAAAAAATTAACAAATGCCCTATACAAGCATACTTTGATTCACCAAACTGCCCAATTTCAATTTACTATCATTGATAGGATTCAGCTGCCGAGGATGACCAAGGCAGGCTGGCATGAAAAACTCAATAACATGGAAGCATTATGGATTACAAAACTGGGTGCTTTATTCAAACCTGGGTTAAATGAATGTGGATAAAGCTGTATGTGGATACTATATATTTATACATCTATTGTTGTATTTTAGGGTTTGAACTGAGCTTATTTTCCCTATTTCACTGGGGATCAATGTGACCAATATTAATGTAATATTATTATATTAATTTTTGTCACTATTTTCTGTTTTTAAGAATTGTTCATACAAAAATTTTCCTTTTGGTTACATATCCCTTTAAATTTCTCAGTATATAAGGAACATCAGTATGCATCATTTTAACTTTTTCTTTCTGCACTGAAGAAGGCCATTACATTGGCCGAAACCGGTTTGCAGTTCTTCTGTTTTTTATTTTGTTTTTCAACATGCCACAATAAAGAAGTTTTCTGCTTGCCTAAACCTTTGTGCTGGCTCGTTTTGTGCGTTTTGACATTTTGGTTTGAGCCTTGCACTGGATCTACCTTGCGTGTCTTTTTTGGTTTGCTCTGCTTGACAGGGGCACAGGAAAATAATTTTCTTGGGTGGCAAAAGTCAGGGTACCTTTTTGGCTAGGCTTGTATAGGCCCTAGAGCCGATAGCCTAGTACCTACCTATGAACCTATGCTGTTCAAAACAAATTAAAAGAAATATAAATTGTAAAACATTTAAAAAATGCATATTGTTCATAATGGTGGATTTAGAAATATTTCCTCCTTCCAAACTGCTGTAAAAAGATCTTCGTAGCCTAGAGACATTGTAGCCCCATTGTTGCTCAAGTCTGGTTTAAAAAATGTTTCCTTTAAAAACAAAATTGTAAGATAAGACCATATGTCCATCATTTCTGTTAGTCTAATCTCAAAAGAAGAAAAGCTGGAATTCAGTGCAATTCTCTAACACACTATTTTCAACTGTACCCAAAGACATAGATTTTAAGTCTGTAGTTAACGGTGTATCATGATCAGGTACTGGCAAGCACTGACCTTAAAAATAAAGTCAAGAGTCTTTGATATAAGAGGGACTCAAACTCACTGCATCTCTTATTTATCTGTACATGTCAACATTGCTTCTGTTTTGGATCGATTTTGGCCATAGTAGGTGTCATGGGTAGTCTAGTAATTCCTAATGTATCTTTTCCAACAAAAAGCTAAAACTTACCTATACAAAGATTAGCTAAACTCACATCACTCAAACCTTCCACTAATGATCCTTCTTTTGTTGAATTAGTCATGCTGTAAACTCTAAGGAATTTGTACATTGGTACCTCTGCAGCTGAGTGTTACGATAGCCATTACAGACTGAGTCAGAGCTCTGTTTTACTTTTAAACATATTTCCTCTACTTTAGCTCATTCATACCAATGGAGGTCAGGAAGTTTGCACTGTAACTTCAATGGGCAGAGCCTCAGCCTTTCGACAGAATCAAATTATGTCCTCACATTTCAAACACTTTGACGCATGCCTACGATACAAAGTGATTCCCAGAGGCTTGCGGGTATGTAAAATGCCCACATATGGGAGTTCTCTACCTGACCTAAGAATGGCAGAACTATAATTTAGAAGTTAGTGCTGGATATATACGCCTGCTGCTCAGATATTTTGCACCTGTTGAAAGCAGACTACGAGCTGAAGTAATGGATTTCTGAGCTTAATTCTTCAATAGACTTCATACCTTATAGGTATAAGCTGGATGATCTTTTTGCAGATATTGCACAGTACAACAAGCTTTTATTGATGCCAAGAAGAAAAAAATGCCTAGGGATATGAAAGACTTAAATAGCGGACATATTTTTGCCTGGTCTGATGAGAGACTGCCTTTCCGCGAATTAGAACGCACCAAGGCTTACAAGGAAGTACGTTCATCCAATAGCAAGAAGGATTCAACAGCAGGGGGAGGTGCAGTAATGGCAACACGAGTTGAACAACTCCGAGCTGCAACAGCTGATGTGTTGTCGGATAACCTGCAAAGCCTTTCAAGTGGTTTTACTGTTCTAATAGGGTCTGGTCTGGATAACAATGTTGGAAATGTTATGATATCGAGCCAAATTACACACCCAGGGCCGAGTGAACGTGTTAATGGAGCCGTTGAGAATGGGAGTGATCCATCAGCTACAAAACAGCCTTTTTTACTGCTGCAAGCACCGGCGCTTCTGAGAACAAAGCAGATAGGGAGGTCTACAAGCCGAGACAGGAACTTGAAGAAGAGGCAGTGCACACAGGAACAGGTAGAGACAGGTCCTGCAGTTCGGAACAAAATTCAAAAGGTTTGATTTTTAAACTTTCTTCAGTTATTCTAACACCTGAACAGAGTAATGTATTAAGTCATGGACTAGTTTTATACCTGCTCGATATTCCTCACTTAATGATGTACTGACTGACCTTAAACTCTTTGTTAGAAATATTTCATTGAAGTTGTATGGTAACAGAGAGAGTCCCAATGTTCCTATCTATAGAAAACCTAGTGTTTTTACACCTATTAACATCCCTTTAGTAGAAACCTTTTATGACTTGTGTGTAGATGACATCTATAACTATTTTTCTCACTCTTCAGGCAAAGGTTATAAATAATCTAAGTAAAGATGAATATTCTTCCTTACTGGACTAAATGAAATTAGATGATATCTGTTTCCGTCCCGCTGATAAAGGGGGGGGGGGGGTATAGTAGTTATGGATGTGTTATGCTACCTGAATGCTATGAATCTAATGTTGAATGATGAACAAACATTTACCATGGTGAACAGAACTGAGGTATTGAAATTGGTTGATAGAATACAAGAGAGCGTTGGAGGTTTGTTAATGGAAGGTGTGATAGAAAAAAATCTGTATGAATATTTTCCTGTTGAGAATGCAGTGATACCCAAAATCTACGGGCTACCCAAGGTACATAAAGATCAAGTGAACCCACCCATGCGACTGGAAATTTCTGGTAGAGGGTGGGCCATAGAGCCCATGTCAATATATGTAGAAAATCGGCTCCGCCCTGTGGTAGGAAGCATTTTGAGTGACACTAAGGATTTTCTTAGTAAGTTGTATGACTGGTCTGCGGTGGAGTATAGAGAAGATGTTCTATTGGTGACCATGGATATATCCTCCCTTTTTACTTGTATTCCCAACGATGCTGGCATTGACAACATCAGACAGTTTCTAGGTCAAGACCCTGCCTGTGACAGCAACAAAGTGTATTTGATTTGCTCATTACTAGAGCTTATACTGGGGTACAATGCTTTTGTTTTTGAGGATAAGTTTTTTATTCAAACACAGGGGTGGCCATGGGGACAGTTTGTGTCAACAGTTATGCCAATATGATTCTGGCTGAGTGGGAGCTACAATATGTATTCTCTGAATTGAATAATTTTAAGGGGTCCATTTTATATTATGGCCGGTATGTGGATGACCTGTTCCTCGTTTGGGGAGATACCTTAGAGACTTTCAGTTTGTACAGTATTTGAACAGCACCACTAGCTTTCTTCAATTCACCTATGATTGGTCGAATGAGTGCATCTCATTTCTGGATGTAATGGTTTGTAAAACTTTGGAAGGTTTGTACACAAGGCAGTATGTAAAACCTTGTAAGACCAATAATGTGCATTCTCAGAGTATGCATCCCAAACATGTGAAGCGAAATGTTCTTGGAGGACAGTTTTTTAGAACAGCTAGGCTGAATACAAAGGACAGTGACATGTATGATTCTTTTGAGACTTTAGCAACTAGCCTGTTGAATAGGGGGTATGATACTCAGAAGGCTCTGTTGCACAGAATGATACGATTCTGTTGAGAGATCCTCGGAGCAGACCTTATTTTGAGGAGCGGGTAGAACAGTCCACCTGTCCCAATTTGTCACATATTCAACCCACACGTATGAGTCTTACTTATTTGAAAGACTCAGGTTCTCTCTGTGAGATAGTTAAAAGGCATTGGAAGGTTTTAGCCTCAGATGAAAAATGTAGGAGGTTGCTGGGTGTCTCCCCTTCCTTCTGCTTTAAGAATCGCCCGTCTATTAAGAAGATGCTGTGTTATAAATCTTTGACCAAGCAGAATAGGAAAGTGATGAGTGAGAGAATAGGCACATACCCATGTCATCACTGCAATGTATGTAAATGCATTAATACTGATGATCAGTTTATACATCCAGACACAGGGCGAGTGTTTAATGTCAAACTTTATGCTGATTGTGGTAGCCAAAATGTGGTTTATTGTGCCTCTTGTGAGGTTTGCAAATGTTTCTATGTTGGCAAAACCAACCGGTCCTTAAGAGACAGGATCAGAGAGCATCTCTATAGTATAAATAGAAGTGATGAGAGGAATGCGTTGTCAAAACATGTAAAAGCTGCAGGATGCAATCACTGGTTTAAATTCATGGTTCTAGAGATTTATGTGCCAGGACCTAGAGGGGGCGATGTAAGGACACAAACAGAATGTGTTGAAATCAAATGGATGCATATACTCCGAGCAACTGATGGGAAGGTTTTAAATGATGTTATTCCTATTAAGCCAGTATTGAGGTCACATGACCTAAGACACTAAATTATAAATGCTGCTTGTTATATGTGTTTTAGTTGGATCTGATGAAGTACCTAGAAGGTATGAAAGCACTCATCCTTGTTTTTTAAAGTTTTATTCCGTGTTTATTATCTGTGATTTATTAAATGGACTTTGTTTTACATCTCTGCCTACCAGTTTTCTTCATTTTTGATCCCTTAACAGATGCCTGCCTGCTGTAATTTCAGGTGAGAGAGCCTGCTAGGACAAGTTACTCCATCAAAAGATATCTAGCATGGCCAACTAATTGCATTGTGGCTTAGCAGGAAAAGTCCCCTGGCTTTCACCAAATTGAACATTGCTAAGGTACCTAATGCCCACCCTCCCACCAAGGGAAAGGAAGTGCCTATCAGGCACTTATCTGCACTCAGCTGTGCTAGTCACCTGTCAGACTTCCATTAGCACTGAATAGACTTAGGTTTCCCACTGCATAGTCTAGCACATATTATTACACTAGCAAGTCTACTTATTTTTCAACTTAACTTTGTTAAAAACCAAGTCAGTGTTGTAAGTCCAAAGAGAGCTTACTTTACTTTTCTTAGTTTTGAGCTCAGCATACTGTCAATAGTAAAGTATAAAAGTCAGCCGAATGCATGTATTGTAAACGAAAAAAAGGAAAACTTGTGACTGTAGTACACACACCATCGCAAGTGTTGCCTTCATTAAGATAGAGATCTAAGGATGGTGCTTTCATTAAATTATGTAAATCCTTTATCTTGTATTATATAAACTGTGCAGAAAAGACAGTGTATAGATATTGTGTAAGTTTGGTTTAGACTTCTGAAGAAGCAGTTCATATAAAAGGGTTTTGTTAAAAAAAAAAATAGACGTTACCATTGTCTGAAGTACATTACCACCTGAAGGAGTAAACTGTATGAACTTACACAATTACAGTCTATTTTTATCTACTGATTGAGAAAAAGAATGCCATTGTTGGCAATTTCGTTAATATTAAGTGTCTTCCTAAGGTTGTCTAACCATTGAATTTTGAATATCTGTGTCATATGTATTATTAAATTCTTAACTAAAAAGATGAAAGCATTTTAGCTATGTTTTAGCTCATTTAAAAATTAATTACTTTGATTATTTGCTTACTGCCTTTATATGGGACTAAGGCCATGGTGAACTTATTGGGATAGTTCTGTATTCAGCTTAGACTCTATGGGTACATCAAAAGGCAGAATAATGTATTGAGTACAGTATAACTAGAAAATAAAATGTAACACAGAACAGTTGGAAGTAGGCAGATGAAACGTATGCAGCACAGTCTGTTTATACTTTATACATATTTCAGTGATGGCACACCCTGAATAGACCCTAAGGGTCGTGTTTTACTGTTTCAGCACTGAAATGCTAACACAGGTGTTTATGATGCAGAACTAGGTTAGGCATTCATGCATTTAGGAGAAACACTGTTTTTTTCTCTGTAGGGAAAGTTCAGCTAGTATGCAGATTATGATATAGTTTCCACATAGCAAACAGTGAAGTTCTTTATTCAGGACTCTGAAAGCAATTGCTGGGGGAACTTCTGCGTATCATTTGCTACATAATTCTGTGTCAGGCCCTCTTCATTTATATCAGATGTCCAAAATAAAAATTATTTTAAGCATATAAGTAACTGTTGTTATTCCCAAGACTCTTGCAAGCAGTTTTTAACCTTTTAGTAAAATGAAGTCAAATTTGATATTTTTTTTTTAATGTCACAGACCAGGTTAAGGCCTTGCATGTGGGTTGTGTGAGTGGAGTTTGACTTAAGGATATGCAAAGCTGGGTCTGAGATGGCCTTGTGCGCTAGACACAGGTCACCTCTGAGCAGTCTGTACAAGACTGAGTAGAGGGACACGACTTTTAGCCTATCTGTATAGGATAGGTGTTTGAGACCCTGGAATTTCCTGGTTAGGAACCTCTGTGGTCTCACCAGGTGCTGCATGTGCCTGGTGAGGGACATGCCAAAGGGGGCATTGTACTCTATAATGAGTCTGATGAAGGAAGAGTACAGGGATGTTATGACCTCCTTGGTCCTGCATGAAATACCCGTATTTATGAAGTGGGTCATGTAGAAAGCTTTCCATACAACGGAGGCAACGTGGTGGTCAAAAGTCAGGTTGCTATCAACCTGGGTGCCCAAGTCTCTGATGACTAATTGCATGCTTAATACATTGTTATTAATGTGATAATTAGTGTGGATGATTTTCCCCAAAGAGGATAATGACACATTTCTTGGCATTCAGTT
Organism: Protopterus annectens; assembly: GCF_019279795.1. Classification (NCBI taxonomy): domain Eukaryota; kingdom Metazoa; phylum Chordata; order Ceratodontiformes; family Protopteridae; genus Protopterus; species Protopterus annectens. Next base: position 398,361,952 of record NC_056749.1, read on the forward strand.
TGAGGCCATGGTTCTGACAGCAGTCATTAGTTTGAGGTAGGCCCTCTTGGAGGATGTTCACATCAGTAGGTGAATTTAAGACAGCACCCAGCTTGTAGTCATCTGCAAATATGATCAGCCACAGACCACTGGTTTTGGCTTGAACCTTAGAAAAGTATATCTCAAACAGTAGAGGCCCCAAGACCGATCCTTGGCATACACCACTCATTATGGGTCTACTATTAGAGGTGGCTTCCCCTACTTTGATTGAGTGGGTTCTATCAGTGAGCCAGTTAGCTACCCATCTGGTAACATATGGGATGATGCCTAGCTGGGAGAGTTTATCTGTTATGCCAAAATGGGAATAGTGTCAAAAGCTTTGACTAGGTCAAGGTAGGTGGTGTGCACATTCTTCCCCTCGTCCATGACATTGGTCACTGTTTCGAGGAAGTCAACCAAGTTTAACAGGCATGATCACCCTTTGACAAAACCAAACTGTATGGGATCGAGTGTTTGGAGGCTGCCAATGTCCTTGTTTATAAGGCCCTTGATAATGCATTCCACAGCCTTGCAGATCAAGCTAGTTAGGCTGATGGGCCTATAATTGCCTGGGTCAGTGGACGCTCCATCTTTTGTGTATAGGGATGACAGTGATTGTCCTCCATTCAGATGGGATGAAGCTAGTGCTCAGGCTTTGGTTGAATAGGGTGCCTAATGGAGCTTGAGAGCTCATGCCTGAGTTCATGTAGGATAGAGACGGGGATGTTACTGGGTCCCATGGAGACTGTTTTTTTTTTTTTTTTTTTTTTTTTATACCTTTAAGGGAGTATTAAAGACCAGCTCCCTGATGATGAGGGGAAGGGGGACAGGTGCTGGGATTTCCTGGTTTCCTGATGGGGGAGACAGGGGGATGAAGTTTTCACTGAACCTGTCTGCCAGGGGGTTGGCTATATCTATGGCATTTGTGTACGTGGTGTTATTTACCACCAGTTCAGAGCAGATTTGCGTGTTACCTTTGAGATTGCAGACATATGTGAAGAAGGTCTTGTGATTGTCCTTAGTGGATGTGGCCAATTTGGACCCAAAGTTAACCTTAGAGGATTTCACCAGTGACCTTATTTGCTTGCTCAGACAAAGGAGAGATTGCTTCCAACTTGGCACCTGCTCCTTCTTGGTCCTGGACAGCAATTTTTTCCTTTTATTATAGAGTTTTATTGCTGCTGTCCACCAGACAGGTTTACTCTTCCTTGAGGAAGACTATTTGGTCCTGTCAGGTATTGCTGAGTCGATACAGCTATGTAGGTGCTCATATAGTTTTCTTGTGTAGGCTTGGGCATTAGTGCTAGTTCCAACTGAAGGAACCTTGGTTGTGAAGCTGCTTATACCTGCTCTGAGGAGATTGTAGTCAGCTTTGGAGTTTTTCTGTTTGACCGTGATGGGTGGGGGTGGGGGGGGTCGGGGGAGATGGTGACATCAAATGTGAACGCTTTATGGTCGGATCTTACCAAGGAGGATGACACTGTAGGGGTGCTAAAGTGGCTACTCATGTTGGTTAGGACCAAGTCCAGGATATTTTCACCTCTCGTAGGGTGTCAACCAGCTGATCCAATGCATTGGCATTGACAAAGTCGAGGAATCTCTGGGCATTCATGTTTGGGCTAGAATAGGTCTTCAACTCTATGGTTTGGTAGTTAGTCACCCAGGATCAGGATAGAGGGTTGAATCTTGATGGATTCACGTAAGCCCAAATAGGTGGAGTGAGCATCCTGAGTCATGGTTGGGGGTCTGTAGCTAGCTATGATTTGAATAGGTGTTTTGTCAACAGTTAACTGCACTTGGAGTGTCTCCTATGCATCATACTGTTTGACTAAACTGAAAGGGGTGTATGTCTTTGATAAATATTGGAACTACACACCCTTTGGCTTTGTAGCCCTCTTTTTGGGGGTCTGAAAGTATGGTAGGATGAGTAACCTGGTAAGGCTGGGGTGCTCTCCACAGCTTTGAACCAGGTTTCAGTGACTGCACAAATGTCAGCATCCTCCAGGGCAAGGAATACTTGCAGTGAGTGCAGTTTCATGCTAAGACTCCTAGCATTTAGCAGTATGACCTTTACATTTCATTTAGAAGAATTTTTCATGTTGGTAATTTTGCACTCATGACTTGGCCTAAAAAAGGCAGTATGGGGAAGGCAAGAACCTTTGCCAGACACCCAGTGGAGACAGATGGAGGCCATCTCAGGCAACGCATCATGGTCTGTCATGTCCTCCCAGGCTGTCCGGTGCAGAATCCCCTTGGAATGACATCAGAAACTAATCCAATTGTTAAGGTCAATCATTTTCTTTTTGTATTGAGGCATCATTCTGGGTGATGGTAGGATGCTGCTTAAGGCTAGGAACATACCTGCCTGGGACACATGTTCAGCGAGCTCAATCTTGTCTCGCTTCATATAGTCCAGAGAGGTACATCTCAAGTCATTCATACCAACATGGACTATGACAGAGTCATAAAAGTACTTGTTGTTAAGAGACTTGAGTGGGTGGATGATATGGCAGATTCTAGCACCTGACAAGCAACTTACCATGACTTTCTCATTGTCTAGCCTGGTGAGGGGCACATCTGTGTGTCTCACAATGTAGTCTCCTATGACTAGTATGTTGGGTTTGTGGCTGGGCCTTACAAGCTGTAGACATAAACATGTACTATGTGTGATTCTTAGTGTTGTGGGTTGTGATGTGCGTGTGTGTTTTTGCTTCAGAGGTCTCTCTTGTTTAGGTATGTTTTTGTTGAGATCCCCCACATAAGTAGGAGTGTATTGTACAGATGTGGGTGGTGGTTGAGGTGTGGTGTTTGTAGTGTTTGTGCAGACAACCTTCTCAGTGCCAGTTGCACTGGCTTGTGACTGAGACAGCAAGTATTCTAGGTTCTTAATGTAAATGCATCTCTCACATATTGTGTTCCTAGGTGTTAGTAGTAGAAGGTTATCTGTGTACATAAGGCAGTTGCTACATTGTCTCAGGATGCCCATAATCAACCAGACTAGCAGTAGAAACCATAGGAAATTGTCCATCCATGGTTATCAGAATCTGTGGAAAAGAGGTCAGGGATAGTACAATGGGTACTATCTGAGGGAGAGTACCTTTAGGTGTGAGTAGGGCTGGAAAAATCATTACAGTAGCTGCAGACGAGGGGCTCACTTACACAGCAGTGCTGGTAAGGGAACAAAATGCAACTGAGATACTGTGCAAAGGGTTAAAACAGTGCAGCAGCAGTGTACAGTGGGCAAACAAGCACAAACCCATGCAAATGCTGGGTTTAAATACCAAAAAAAAAAAAAAAAACTAAAATAGAAATACTGGAACTGAACAATCAACCCTTGCCCTGAGCTCTTAGCGCAACACCCTATACCAGACCAGTTCCAACCAGTTCACTTATTCCACTAAGTGCAGGCAGGCCCTGGCCAACACAAGATGGCATAGCAGGAAACACAGGAATCACAAACAGATCTGGATACAACAAAACCTGTAACCAGGCTGTGTGTGTTTAGGTCAATTTAACACAGGAGAAACAGATACACACTTAAATATAACAGTAGCAAACAAGAGCAAACTGATTTATACAAATTAACCAATAAAAAAGCTCAAAACTGAGCCCGGTTCCAGCAGTCTTCAGTCAGACACGTTCTAACTGCACATTCCTGCCACTAGGGTGCAGGGGAACTCTCTCCAAAAAAAAGATGGCCTGGATTACTGCTCAAGTTATACAAATAAAGGTAGATTTAGCAGGTCTGAATCTAGTCTATGCTGCAGCAAACAAGGTGCACCAATTTCAGAAAGAAATAGTTCAAATATTCAGGCACAATAAGTCTTCAACCAGCAATTCTCAGCCCAGAAGGGCAAAATGTACCCTCTCCTCCCACAAGAGTGTAGCCATAAACTTTCTTAATGTAAAATAGCTGAGCTGTGGCCAAAGTGCTTAAACCAGAACTAAGACACTTTTAGAATAAGAAACTTAGCCGTCAACCAGCAATTCCCAACTTGGAAGGATGTAAGCAACCTCTACTGCCACAAGACTGTAGACCACAGACTTTCTTAATGTAAAACAACTGTCCTGAAGCCCAAGTGCTTAAACCAAAAGGCTTAGAGTAACAGTTACAATTTAAACAGACTACTAACAAGCAGTAATAAATGTAGCAGAATAAATGCAATTGAGTACTTTTAAAAACAACAGCAAAAGCAAAATAAAGTAGGAAGAAACACAAATACAGTAAAAGCAGATGAATAAAGTGCATTTTTTAGGTTAAGTGGGAAGGCATGAAACAAGATAATTCAAGGTTGATAAACTAAGTGAGTGGCCCTTCCCATATGATCTCTCTCTACTCAGTAGATTGAGCTGATGAGATAGGACTGGGAGGAGTGTCCAAAATGAGATTTATAGTAGGGGCAGGCAACTCAAAAGCCACCAAGTTTAAGAACACAAGGACTGGGTGGATGGGAGGGGGAAGAATGCAGTTAGAGATAAGTGATATTCAGAGCAGTGCAGACCACAAAAATACTTAAGCTAACTACAGATATTTCTAAATAAAAGAGCAATGCTGTTTCTCAGCTCCCCCCACCAATTAACTGATGCTGTTCACAGTTTGCAAAGGAATTTTTTGGTAACTTTTAACTGACCCTAGCCAAGAACTCAAACAGTACAGAAAGCCTAAAACAAAACAAATGTAATACTGTAATAAGATACAAAGTAGAAGTGGTCAAACCTTAAAGAGCTTCAAATCAAAATTAAATGCGGTCAGAGATGAGTGCTATGCAGAGCACTGCAGACCACACAAACACTTCAGCAGGAGCAGCCTTAGGTCAACTGGTGCCCTAGGCAAAAGGGTTCCATGATGCCCCCCACCACACCACCCGGTGCCCCCATCCTGGTCTATCTACACCAAATAAATACTGTAAAAGCACCCCTGCTAGAGCCGCGCCCTAGGCAGCCGCCTATTTGGCCTATGCCTAAGGCCAGCAATGCACTTCAGCTAACTACAGATATTTCTAAGTAAAAGAGCAATGCTATTTTTCAGCTCTCCCCACTAATTATCTGATGCTGTTCACAGTTTCAAATGAATTCTTTGGTAACTTTTTTTTTAACTGACCCTAGCCAAGAACTCTTAAAACTCCAAAAGAACAGAAAACTTAAAATACAACAAATGTAGTACTAGAATAAGATACAAAATAGAAGTGATCAAATGCATTCCACACAAACACTTCTTGCCCTTTTAAGAAAAGTAATATATATGTATTATTTTTTGACTAAAACTTTATTTTACCTTTAAGAATCCCAGTGTTTTTTCACAATATTACAAGTTTCCTGTCAGGGAGTACTAGTTTCAACTAGAAATACTTATTAATGTAGTTGGGGCTAATTTTAAAAGAAATTATATACTTCTTGGGTAAACTTTAAACTTTATGGGACAGAAGAGTTTACAGGGGGACAGGCAGGAATGTGTATGTCGGTGCAGTGCATATGCTCACTCTGTGACAGCCTACCTTCCATATTGATCTCTGTCTCTGTGTTAGTATTTGAAGATTACTGACAAAGAAAGTGTGTTCTATTTGTACATTTAAGATAAAGGACCTGGGGAATGTGTTGAGTCTAATTGTTCTGATTGTGAACACTCGGTGACAGCTTGCCTTTGACAGACTCGGTCCAGCTACACTTACCTCTTTTGGTGCCTCTTACCTGGCTACAGCATGGATACTCAGACCGGCCCAGCAGGTCCTTCTTCTGCAGTACCTAGAAAGAAACATTGCTTAGCAAGGAGTCCTTGCCGGTATTGCATACTCTGTACCTTATCTGAAATTGAGTGAGCCTACAGTGGCCAGTGTTTGTTCCTCAGTCCACTCACTTAGCTCTCTGGCTTCCTCTATTATAGTCCTTTTGGCCAGTATGGGGGTCCACCATATCCTTTTCAGCTGTTCGATGTGTGCATGGAAAAAAACATCTGATCTATATGTGAGAGACATGCTAGGATTTCTTTCTCAGGGTAACCAGGACAAGAGGATATTAGACTGGACAGATGTCCCTCTTTCAAGATGTTGTTTTTGTTCTTCTAGCGCTCCTGTTAAGGAAAACAAGATGAGTTCCTCACCTTTGATAGTCATAGATTACATGTAATAAAGCCTGGCACACACAAGCCATTACAGGTGGGAGTTTCCTGTAAAGTTGTTCTTGAGGAAACAGGCTCTGATCATTTTGACTTTGACAGAGATAGAGCTTCTCCTCCTGCAGATTTCCAAACCCATCTCTTGATTGTGATGAAAATTTTAATTCTTATCCTTCTGTGGAGGAATTTTCTTTTAATATTTTCTTTTAATCAGACCATTGCCAGGATAATCAGACCATTGCCAGGATGAATGAGGTATTTTTATGGGAACAAATAGCTGCTCCCCCAAATTGAGGCGATATTATGCAACTGCTCCAGTGCTATAGAAAGATAAAGCCCTGACTGTAGTCTAGTTAACTGAAAGGCAGGAGAGGTGGGTATACCTGTCCCCGGATGGAGGGCATTTGTCAGTGATGCTTCCTAAGGGGAGACATGGTCCATTGAGTAGCGTCGCCCTTGGATATAATTGACGAGCAGGAGAGGTGGGGAAGAGAGTGGGTAGGGCATATAAAGCACCCCCATACTCCAGGATGGATGCCAAGGTGGCTGAGCCCCCTGGATGCCCTTAGGATCCATAACCATCCCCTAGCAATACTGGAGTAAGTCTCTGGGATAGGAGGTAAGCTGGTAGACCCAGCATGGTCATTGGTTGGTGGGGAGCCAAGGCAGTTAAATGATATCCTAAGGTTGATCAAAACAAAAAATTGTAAAAAAAAAAAAAAAAAAAAAAAAAGAGGAGATACTATGTTACAAATGGATGTACCTCATTCTTCACCCATCCGTCTTGTACTCCTATACTGCCAGCCATGGAAGATGTGTTGAATGTTGCTTGTAGAAATACCCACTCATCAGTTCCTAAAAGAAAACAGTACAAGGTTCCACAGATTAATAAATATATTTTCTCTCACCTTGTATCTGACCCAGCTGTGACTTCAAGTTTGTGTCATGCTGGTAAGAGGGTTGATCCTTAACATTAAGTCTTCACATCGTGACAAAGAAGGTAAAATGCTGGACTGTATGTTTTGTCATATAGACAGTCTGAGAGAAATGGCTTTTATTCTTCTTACAGAGCAAAGTTCATTTTGAACCAAACTGTTTTGACCCTTTCACAGCTACCTAAACATGCTTTGAAGAGTGTATATGATGGTGGAGATACTATGTCAAGGGCCACTGCTACTTCTACGGTGCTAAAGGTATGAGTGGGTACATAATCAAATGTTTGCTGATAAAATCTGAAATCTTAGATTCTGCTTTAGACAAAGAGGTATTGTTTAGCTCTTCTACCCAGATTCTCAGATAATCTGATGAAAGAGGGGAAATTAATTCAAGGAGTTTCTGAAGTCATTCATGTATCTCAGCACAAATTTTGTAGACCTCATCTTCAGGAGCAGCCCTAGGTCAGTTGGTGCCCTAGGCAAAAGGGCTCCATGGCACCCCCCCCCCCCACCACACCACCCAGTGCCCCCATCCTGGTCTACCTACACCAAATAAATACTGGAAAAGTGCCCCTCCTAGAGCAGTGCCTTAGGCGGCCGCCTGGTTGGCCTATGCATAAGGCCGGCTATGCTCATCTTAGACAAACAAGACGGACAAAACTCTCCAAACCAAACAGAATATTATCATCAGTTTCTTCTGTCTTTACACACACAATGAGTAATAGAACCAGTCCCACTAAGTCAAAAGGAGCAAAAGTTTCTATTCAAGAATGTTTCTGGTAGAAAAGAAAGAGGCCTCTTGGAGACCACTACTAGATCTTTCATTTCTAAATCTGTATGTGAAAGTTCCAGAGTTCCAAATGTTAATCTTACAGAACCTGTTACCCCTCCTTCCTCACATGCGTTACTTGATAAAGTTGCATTTAAAAGATGTTTATTATCACATTCTCGTAGCCGTAGTCTTCTGGAAGTTTGTAAGGTTCTGTATTCCTGGGTCATTTTATCAATTCTCTGCATTACCCTTTGGTTTGTAACTGTGTAGTGATGTTTCCTCTGATGAAGCCCCAGTTCATGTACATTTAGGACAAAAAAATCACATTGAAGTGAAATTTTAAGTGCTTAAAGTGTTTTTTTCCAAGTGTCGGAAATACGAGCATTGTTCACATGGGTGTTGGCTCTTTTCCAGGAATAAATTTCTTTGGTTTTATCTGTTTGGTCTGCTCATTAGACTTCTGTGCTGGAGTTGGGGCTGGCATATTCTCTTAGTGGAGTAAGAGGTTTTTTTTTTTTAAGTATTTTGTATTACCACTCTACTCAGCCATTATCAGACCTATCAGTGAGTACGATGCCCCCTTTGGCATGTACTTAACCACGCAATTGTATCAGTTGTAATGCCCTGAAAGGCTCCTCACCAGGAGAATCCAAAGTATGAATACCCTGTCCTACACAGATCAACTTAAGACGCTATCTCTGTACTCATTCCCCTGCAGATTACAGAGAGGCAATCTATGCCTGGGTATATAAGGCATCCTCAGACCCTGATTTGGTGGAGCTGTTGCACATCTACTAAACAAACAGCTCCAGGAACACTAGCTCAAAGGACCTGAAGTTTGCATGTGACATAAATAGAGCATGTTGGAGAGACCAATATGTCTCATAGGATTGGGGAATAGGTTCCCCATCCACATTAAGGAGAGTTCATCCCTGACCCTATTGAAGTGAAACCTTGATCATTGGATGGGAAATCACAAATTCACCCTCAGTCTGTCCACATTTCTCTGATGGACAGAAGTTGACAGAAAGTAAACTAATTCCAAAATAACATACCCCCACACGTATAGCTCATAGCTACCTCCTCAATAACATATACGCCACCATATAGGCATCCAAGGTACTCTGAGACAAAACTGGCTTCTGAAGAGTCTGGTGGTTGTTAATCTAGTATAAACCAGTATCTGCTCAAGCAAAAAAAAAAAAAGAAAACAAATCATCGCACATGACAAGGTTACATCTCCTGACAGAAAAAAAGTTATAAAAGCAGTTCTATACAAAAGCTCAAAAAAGATCTGAGGCAGTCAAGAAAATTTTGAAGCCAAGGCTATGAATATTTCTGTTGCCAAACACAGCATGATGGGCTTTTACCAATCTATAAATGAAATTTGTGGTCCAAGTGATCTTGCTTTGTTCCAATGTCATAATGACTTAGCATTCATAAAGGGGATATTAAGCTATTCAGAGTGGCTAGAAGGCTATCTGCAACTCTTCTGAAAAGCAAGCCATGTTTGACCATGCCACTATTAAATATTTCCCTCAATATTGTCATGTCCGTTTACGTTTTCTTTTTACTGGTTAGTAAGTTAGCTAAGGATCATGTTGACATGATGGATTGTCACATTACCCAAACAAAACTAACCTTTAATTTAGTTGTACTACACAGTACACTCAACTGGTATGAGCAAGATTTCATAGAGGTTCATTATCTTTAGTTCTTAATGGCAACTTATCAGTTGTAGAATGTAGATCAGTAATTCTAGTATCATATACTGAATTAAGTTGTAATTCTAAGCAGGATTTTGTTGGCCAGCTCTTCAGTATTGCATGTAGTAATGTGCACATTTTTACATTTGAAGACACAACAGGAACTAGTACAGATGTCATAGCAAGTGCTTCAACGTGAGTAGTTTCCCCCTCTGTCCGTGTAAAACATCTCACTTGCCACTCAAGAATTACAACTCTGTGTAACTAAAAACGAATTTTAATGTGAGCAACCCAAGAATTAATCAGCTTTATTGTAAAGGTAAATTGGAAGCATTGTCATTAAGTAATTTTTACCTACTCTGTTGACCATGTTTTGAACAATACTAACACATCAGAAATTTCACTTTTTCAGCATTCCTTTCATAAAGCTTCCACATTTCAGTCACCTTTCACATTTGTCTTAACTTTGATGTTCTAAAAGCATTTCCTATAGATTATAAAATGCAGTGGTTAGAATCTCTGCCTTACATACATTCATAGATGATTACAAGGCTAATGACCCATGGGGGCATTTTTATACCTAGCCATGCTTACCAAATATTTCTGTCAAGCTGATACTCAAGGGTTGGTTTATGGGGTATATGTAGACTTAAGTTTCAGTGGTCAAGCATTTACAGGCTGCTTCTGTCTAATAGAGACATAGGTGCTAGACCAGGGGCAAATTTCTTATTCTTCATCCACTGGTTCAAGTTGCACTTAATTTAGGTTAGGGAGGACCTTTGCTTAACATGGATGGGAAGCCTGTTCCAGAGAAGGAGTAGGCCATAATACAGATACCTGTCCCTCCAGCATGTCCTGTTTATGTTGAAGGTGAGGTTTAGGTCCCTATTGGATAATTCTGATGCCATTTGTTTCACACATGTACAATAGATCCTTGAGAGTGGAATCAGAGGATGCCTTCTAGGCCACACAGATCACTTCTCAGCACCTTGTAGGATACCAAGAACAGGGCAGGACTTTGAAGCAGTCTGCATATTTCATATACTTTGACCTAGATGCCATACCCTTGTTTATAAGTTGTGCAACATAAAATGATTCCTTTACCACCATTAACACAGAGACACATGATGGTCAAAGGCCCGGTTGCTAACTACATGCATTCCCAGATTCCTGATCATTGGGTATAATCTTAAGGCTGGATAGTCAATGTGGTAGTTTCCAGGGGTAGCCATTTTCCCAAAGGATACTGTTATTCACTTCTTGGCACTGAGTTTTACACCATGGCGCTGGCACCAACTATTAGACTGGGTCTGGGTTTCAACAACATTGCCTGTCCTTCATGCATTTATATTTTTATCATAAGACTCTTTTATATGTCTTATTAGAGTGGATTCTATGACTGTCACCAGTTTTCAGTCATCTACAAACTTGGTCAGCCAGAGGCTTTTAACATCAGAGAAATAGATGCCAAAAAGGAGTGGCCCCAGCACTGAATCCCAAGGGACTCTGCTAGCAGCCTCTTTATGGAGGTAAATTCACCTATCCTAACCTCTTATGTCCTATGAGGCAGCTGGCTATCCAACAGATGACACAGAGGTTTATACCTAATTATGTGAATTTGTCAACAATGTCCAAGTGGGGTTTTGTGTTGAAAACTTCAACCATGTCAGGGTAGGCATTATGCACTGTTTTTCCCTCTTTTTCAAAGAAGTCCACCGGACTGAGTAGGTATGACCTGTCCTTGACAAAAAGCAAACTGATGTGGATTCTGTGACTGCAGGTTTCCTGTGTCGTTGTTTATTACTTCCATGATAGTTCTTTCCATGGTCTTGCATGTGTAGAGGGCCCACCCTTGTGCAGAAGGATGACAGTTGCAGGCCTCCATTATCTTGGCATGATGCCTGTCCGCATGCTCTGGTTAAGTAATGATTCTAGTGGTCCTTGATAATTCATGTTTGATGCTGTTAAGGAAGTGTCCTGAAATACCACCGGGACCCATTGATGCAGAGTTCTTGACCGTGGAGAATACACTGTGGACTGCTTCCCTTGGCATAGATGGAGGAGTTATTGTTGCTGGTATTTCCTGAAGGGTGTGTGTTGGGGGGGGGGTAAAACTGGAGCTGTCTTGGCTGTGTATTTATGTTCTTGACTGGGTGCCATCAGTGCAGGGTCTGCATGTTCCACCATATGTCCATGTGTGTTTTTGCTTGGTGATCTGGTTTCATCCTACAAGTAAAGGATATGCTATTAGGAGAACTAGTGGTTTTAAGTTGCTGTCTAGGTGTGGGAGTGAATCCTCGCTTACTGTAATAAAATGACATTTTCTTCATGATTAGTTCTTCGCCTTATGTCCATTGCTTATGGGAATAAGTTACATTGAAAAGCAACTTCCAGAAAACAAATTAAAGAAAAGGAAAAAGAAATTAGTGGAATAAAATGCAGTATACAGTATTCATTCTCGCACTTAAGTATATTGTACTAAGAAACTTGCTTACATTTTTTTAGGTCTGCATTAAGTAATCTCTTAAAATGCAGGTTTTCTGATTGCTGTGCTGACATTATAGCCATGTTTTTATAGTCTGCATACTTTACATTAGTTTATTATTTGTTTCAGGTGTGTAATCACAGTCACTATTGTATGTCATTGTAGCATTTTGAAGAGCTGTACTTAAATGTTTCAAAAGTGAAAGATCTGAAACCTGAGCCTTGAGCCATGGGTCCCATGAGTACATGAGGTTTAGGATAATAGGAAAAGATGTTCCTTGTCTGGGCTTTTTTTTTCCAACATGTTTTAGCAACACCGACTGTCCTTCATACATTTTTGTCCGATTTATATTTTCATTCTTTTGTCTGGCAATGCCTTGTTTGAACAGTTCCATTAGGAATTGCTTGAAGACAACAGAAGAATTTTATTTGTAAACATGTAGCTAAACATGCTGTAGTTGGAGTTGCGTCTGTCATTCGGTATACAGCACTACTGTGCCCCTTTACCATCTTGAAGGCTTGTTTCTATGGCAGACCTTTCACACTGGCATTTCTGTCAACTTTTACAGTTTTGCCCATGAATGTTCCAGTAATCCCTTGCTCGAGGCTAAAATAGTGTTTGTCTTTTGTGGTAGATTCTTAGATACCTACATGACTGTGCAAGTTGAAAATTAACTGCTTAACATTTTTTTTTTGTTTCTTTTGTCCAGAAAATTGAGAACAAATTGTTTTGATTTGTCCATTAATGGGTTTAAGGATTTTCAACACTGTGCATCTGATAGGTTCTTCTGCTGGAAAATGTGACTGCTTATCTATCAGGACCATCAGATATTCAGCATCATTGACCTTGTAGTAAAAGCCTATGTTATATCTAACCAAGCTGATTTTGGTAAGTCTGACATCTGGACTATAGCATCCACCCCCAAACACCACCTGAGAACCTGCATGATGACTCACCTGCCTGCACACGATCAGCTCATTTCTTCTGTCAGGACAGGATAAATCCAGGCATTCCTAGGATAGGTAAGAGCCCTGCAGCTCACTCATTTGTACCCCATGTGGTAAGTCAGGTGGCAGGCAGCAGGCCAACTACAGGTCTGAAGGAGAGGCGTTACCGATTTTTCCCTCAGGTGACTTGTGAACTTACAATTACTGCTTGGATGGAAGAAACACGATGCGTGCTTGCTTCCATACTTGCTTTCCAATTTGTTTGTGCAGAGGAGAACTCCACATTGACAGTCTGAGCCAATCCATCACTATAAGCAGATGATACACCCACCCACTGGGAGGTGGCAACAGTGCTGCAAACCAATCAGCTTCCATGCCTTTCCAGAATGAGCAAGCTGGTATCAGACAAGCTCTTCCTCCCCCTACCCCATTCCTCCTGTAGCCATGCCACTAATCTAACATGGTTTATCTGGGTTTTAGTCACAACTTCATGCCACAGGACAATGGAACAAGTCACATTAAAGATAGCATTTCATATACACAGTATACAGTGGCAGAGCTTACTTTTTATCATAAAATGCATTGCTTGGAATCACTTAACACACTCAATGCTGTAGTCTTCACTGTCCACAAGTCTGGCTCATGAGCAATCCTAGTCAGCTTTCTGTATGAAACTGCTAGCATAATTAACTTGCTGACTTTGAAGAGATACTTTCCAATACCAGGTGCCAGTCCTTGGTGTTTTCTTTCTTTCTTGTGCTAACTGTTCAGCGCACAAAGACTGTTTTTACTTTTTGTTTAAACTCGATAGTTCTTCATTTCTTTTTCAGTTTCTTCCAACTTTAATTCTTTTGGAACTGTGAACACACGTATGTCATATCATTGCAGTCCTTTATCTTAGCACTCATTTTTCTTTAATCTGTTTTCCCTATGAAGTCTTGATATATAATTTGTTGTATTTCCCTTTTTTATTTCAGTTTGAATGCATATAGCAGTTGTCTTGTTGTTCTTAATGGTGTTTTTACTTTGTATTTTTAAATTTAGTCTCTGGTGGTATATCGTCTGCTTTAATGTGAAAGCATTAACTTCCTCACACTCTAGTGGATGACACTGTTTCATTCTGTGAGTGGTGGTTGTCTATTCCTGGCAATGTTCATACAGACAAAAGGTTTATTGTTGCATTCATGCTGTTGGCTTAGTTTGGCTCTTAAACTTTTGGGGGTCGTGTCATCTTCAAGATCAGTTTCAAATTCAGAGTCAGAGTAAAACATCACTGTCTCTGAACTAAAGCTGCCTTTTTATTCTATTTAAAGGAAGTGTCTTTTTTACTAATTGTTTTAGTGAGGAATACCACAGTAAATAAATCCTTAATATATTGTATATTGAAACTTGTCATTCCAAATAGGCTTCTCTGTTATAGGTAGGTACTAGGCTATCTGCCCAAAGGCATTTATAAGCCTAGCCAGAATGTGTTGGCTTTTGCCGCTCCCTTAGATTAGTTCCTGTGCCTCTGTCCAGCAGAGCCACTGAAGTGATCCCTGGGGTAAACTTTCTTTCCCATCTACTCGTCAAGGTTTCTAGTTAGTTAGCATTTAAAATAATGTCACATAATGTTGTACTTTATTTCTGTGGTTTTAGATATTTGCTTTTCTTATAAAGTGTGACACCACAGAACACTAACACTGACTTATCAAACTCGCAACTTTTCTATTCAATAGCTGACTGCTGCAATTTAAGTTTTCCTATATTTTCTTAAAATCCAGTCACATTAATTTTTTGTTCTTCCATAAATTGTTTTCACTATAGTTTCTTACAGTTTGTATTCCTCCTATAATATGCCCTAGCATCTTCTGTAGAAATATTTGTTGCTGACTTCACCTCATAAATTTTTGTCATATGTTTTCTAAAACCTGTGTTTTTTGAGAACGTGTGATGCTTCAAATGTCTGGGTGCCACTGTGATAACCCGATTTAAGATTAACTGTACTCAAGGCTTTTACACCATTTAATTCCATAATGATATTTGCTTTATACAATATATTTTTATTTTCACTTGTTTCATTTTCTTGACTCATATCTATGTGTGTATACACTGCATTAGATTTTTAAGTATGTGTTTGTGCAACTGAGAGAGATACCTATGTGTTGGGCATGTTAACCTTCTCTATTGTATCCTGAGCTGTGGGCTTCACACCATAATGAATATGTAACTTTGCTGGTAGTATATTAGTTTATGTAGACTTTAAATAGGACTTTGTTTTCTTGAAATATGCCCTGGTATTCTAGATTCTTCTTTTCTTTAACAGGATTTAGTATCTTTGTATTTCCTTGATAGGTATACAGTTAGCATAGTAAACAATTTTGTTTTTATTTACCTGTGCACCTATTTTAGCTTCAAAGACTCATTGCAAATATTTTGTGCAGGTTTGCTTTTATTGCATGCAAAACACTTTTATTAATGCTTTTCTTAAACACCTCTGTGGTTTATCTTTCCAAAATATATTAGTGGACAGTATTTGTTGATGTTCCCAAGTCTTTCTAACATTCTTTTTTTCTTTATTCTCAGTCACTTGTAGTTTAACTTTCTCTTTTGTATGTATTGCCTGTGCATATATCTGTTTCCTTATTCTTTTGTCTGCACTTCTGTTCATAGGTAGGTACTAGGCTATTGGCCCTAGGGCTTATACAAGCCTAGCCAAAAATGTACCCTGGCTTTCGCCACCCAAGAAAATTATTTTCCTGTGCCCCTGTCAAGCAGAACCACAAAAGTGATCCCCAGGGTGAATTTCCCATTTCCCATCCAATCATCAAGATTTTTCTTGAAGAGTGCTAATGAGGAGCTTTGTTTGACATAGATAGGTAGTCTGTTCCAGAGAATGGGAAGTGTCTGGGACAGGAACCTATCCCTCCAGCATGTTCTGTTTATTGTGGTGACAAGGTTTAGGTCCCTAGAGCGTGTAGTTCGGAGGGATTGGGATTTCTTTAAGTGGAGCATGTCCAACAGCTCTGGGTTTGACATAGCTTTGTATGTTAGGCAGAGATTGCCTCTGAGTAGGTGACATGCGACCGAGTAAAGCTGGAGTTATTTGAGACGGTCTGCGTAAGGCATCTGTTTGAGGCCAGTAATCCTCTTTGTGAGGTATTTTTGTGGCCTTTCCAATTGTTGTAGATGTCTTGTGAGGTACATACCAAAAGGGGCGTTGTACTCTATAATGGGTCTAATGAGTGATGAGTAGACGGGAACAATGACCTCTTTTTTTTCTGGATGAGTGATGAGGTGTGCCACGTAGAAGGATTTCCTGACCACTTTGGCGATGTGATTATCAAAGGAGAGACTACTGTCCACCTGTGTACCAAGGTCTCTTATCACACTTTCGGTGTTAAGTAGACTACCGCCTATGTGGTAGTTCATGGGTACAGAGTTACTGTTTATTATTCTTTTTTGAATATTCTAATTTTTATTTCTTACTATACCCTGTTTGTTAAATTTACTCAAACTCTTAAATGTTTTTGCAAAGGGATTCATCTGCTTGCATATTTTGCCCATTTGGCAGAATTACTGTATTATGTGGATAAATGTTTTCTGTTCAGTATCTAAGCATTGCCATTATCTCATATCTTGTACTACTAATTTCTATAGCTTTTGGCTCGTCTTACGTCCCCCTGCTGTCTGCATTTTGTTTGCAGCATTAGGGCATTTATTGAATATGTTGCCTTACATTCATCATTTTCTGTGCTCTGTCTTTTGTATCTGATATTTCAAGTCAGTAGCAAAGCTGGGGCTTAGTGCCTTGACATAAATTGTAACAAATAGTTTGCTACTTTTTAAAACCAAAGAGCTATTGTTTTTTAAGAAACACTTTATGTACTACATGTTTGGCATAAATGAAGCTTGCTGCAGTTTAAAACAAATGTTTTTTTGCTGTTACAACTAAAGAACTGTTTTATGTGGTCTATGAATTGTATAAACTGTTGCAACTGCCTGATAAAATTTAAAGATAGTTTTTTTCTACAAGTCAGAAGTACTTTTAAAAGGGGTGCAGGATCTGGATACAGCCCACCAGAATAGCCACATATTCCTCTGTTTTTCAAATGACCTTGTGCAGGCTTCGTAAACTACCATGTATTGTATTGTTCCCATACACCGACCTGTCCTCATGCACATTTGTAAATTTTGCATATCAGTGTAATTTCATATATTTACATAATTTGAGTTTCTTTGCTAGGCTTTTTAATCTGGTCTAATACGTGCCTTGAATTTTGTTAGTGGTTTTCTGGATTTTTAAATTTATAAGTAACAATATATTTCCTTTCCTCAACCTGTCTCAACTAAAATATCCTCTAAGCCGAAGTAGCAGCGTTATTTCCCTCCTGTTTCTACTACACTATTGCCTTATTCCTGTAAGTATAGGTGGCTGCTAGGCCCCTCTACCTACTGCTACTACACTACTGGGTTATCCCTGTTCAAGGTTTACCCTTTTAAGTTCGACTGCTTTTACAAAGTGGTCAGTCTAATCATCAGAGTGCTACATTTTACTGACTGTGCTTAATACTCACCCTATCAATCAGTGTCTCTATCCAGCATAACCCCACTCCTCAGTCATTCACCCTCTCTGTTAAAACATACAAAGTATTTATTCAACACAAAGAATATTTTTCATCCTTTCTAATGCTAATTACTCTCATTTCAGCTGTCTACCTCATGGATACAGGGTATTTTGGAGCTTGTTGTGAGCTTTGTTAATAAACAGCAGTCGGTGCAGTTTGTATTCTTTTTGATTTTTTTTTCATGGATACAGCACCTACCTATATACCACCTAATTCTGCCTTCATATACTCCTCACACAACCTCTCCCTAATATCTACAACCTTGCGCAACTTCAAATATGCTAAATTATTGTATTGTCTAAGTAAACATCAGTATATCTTACAGACATGCATATTACAAAATATTCCAACCCACAGTTGACAAAGTTAAAGATCTTCTTATTAAACTGTATTATGCTTTACATAAATTATTACTGCCACAGAACATTAATCTAAACTCAGGACCATTAACAAATACCATCCCTTCCTCCTGATTATGGCAAATGTCATAAGGTAGCCTGCATAAATGCACATAGCATTAATAACAAATGGACTTTATTAGAAGACGGTCTTTTGCAGGAATATCCTCCAATTGCTTTCTCAGAAACATTGACAAAGGATGACTTCTGCCCTTCACACTACATCTGCTCCAAGTACCATATTCAAATAGACAATAAACCCAGCAAATTAACTGCAGGAGTCACAATCTTCCTTATTAAACAGCAATTTAATATACATACAAATTATAAAACACAAGTCTGAAAGTACTCCAGAAGATAGATGCCCAATTTGGATTAAAGTTCAAATTACACTAGGAGGCCATACAAACTTCCAAGCAGTTGTTGTATATATGTCATTCTGGTGCTACAGTATTGCAACATCATTACTTAGCATGTTCCCTGACCGATTCTGTACATACTGTATTATCGTACACACATCACAACTTAACAAAATTGTGAACTACAACAGCCTGGAGCAACTAGTACAGAATTCCACTAGGCCGAATCACAACCCTTAAAATCACTCACCCCTAGACTTAACTACCAATATTAAGCATAGATGTACTCAAGTAGATGTTATACATGTTATGTCCAACTTTATTAGTGACCACTACCCAATCATATTGTATTGGCCCTGTAAAACAAAACAGAGCCATTTCCATATTTAAAAAAAAAAAAAAAACCTTCTTAATACTACTGACAAAC
The DNA here is from genome assembly GCF_019279795.1 of Protopterus annectens. NCBI lineage: Eukaryota > Metazoa > Chordata > Ceratodontiformes > Protopteridae > Protopterus > Protopterus annectens. Next base: position 398,380,718 of record NC_056749.1, read on the forward strand.
AGATTGGTCTCCATTGTACTCTCTAACCAGTTCAGATAGTGCTATGTCTTATTTTCTTAAAACACTTATTCAAATTCCAGACCATCTGTTTCCCCTAACATGTAGACTCCTAAAGGGTCAGAAATGTCCCTTACTTATTGACAGTATTAGACAAATTAAACAAAGGGATACAGCGTGAGGGGCACAGAAATCCAACATTAAAAACAATCTCCTTCTCCAAGACCTCCTGTTGTATAGGAAGTCAGCCAGAAATGCCACCAACAGTGCTGAGTCAGTCTTCCATAGTCAAAAACAGCAGGCCTTCACAGTTCACTCTAAATTGTTCTGGAAAGAAATAAAGAACATTACTGGACATATTACTGACACTAAAATGCTTTCTTCTACCAATTCCTCAGATGTTAAGGACTTCCATTTTCTGTTTAAAAAGCCACAGTAAAAAAACATTCAACAGTCCTTTCCACTCATAGGCAGCCCTACTCCAAATGATGGTGACTGAAATCTCTTCTATCTTCTGGTAGAATATGCTGCCCCATTCTACTTCACTGCCATTACTGTGAAACAAATGAAGTTCCTCCTGAATCTTAATTCTTCTTGCTCCAAGTTTAGTATACTGCATCCCACATTAGTTAAGCTGTTAGCTGTCTTTATTGCTAAACCTCTTACACACATCTTCAGTCTTTCACTTACCTCAGGTGTATTGTCCCTGCTTCTCTTATATATTATATTGTTATCCATTATCTAAAGGTCCTAAACACTCAGACCTTAAAGATTACAGACTTATATCTACAGTATGTCCCATCTCAAATATTCAAAAAAACTCCTTTATTATCAACTCAACACATGTAAATAAGTATGGCCTTTTATGTGGTCTGCAGCCAGTTAGAAACTCCTTTAGTACCAACACTGTCCTTATTATAGTCACCAGTATTTTATACAATACCATTAGGAATGGCCACACCTCTGCAGGTATTTTCAGTGATATGACTAGGGTGTTTGAGGTGGTCAGGCATAACCTCCTCCTTAGTAAATTCTACAGACTAAACTTGGAAGAAAACAGTATTTCTTGCTTCCAAAGCTACCTCAAAGGAAGCACCTTTCAATTCTCTGCCAATAACTGTTTATCTGGCAAGGGGATACTGAATATAGGTGTATCAAAAGGATCTAACCTGAGACATACCTCCCTGGACTACATGAAGAGAGACATGGAGGAGCTTTCGGATTATGTAGCCCAGGCGGGTATGACCCTAGCCCTGAGCAGCATCTTACCACCACCCGGAATGATACCACAGTACAAGCAGAAAATGATTGATTTCAACAATTGGCTAAGTTTCTGGTGTCATTCTAAGGGGATCCAGTATCTGCCTGGGTTGACATGATTGACAGACCTCGATGCTTTGCCAGATATGGCCTGCATCTGTCACCCCTGGGTTTCCAAATACTGGCCAAGGCTCTTGTCACCCCTATAGTGCCTTTTTTAGGCAGTGTTCCAAAGTCCAAATTACCACCATAGCAGCTAGAAACAGATGCAATCTGAGGGTCATGCTGCTCAACACTAGAAGTCTAGATCTCAAAATGCACTCGCTCGAAGCACTCCTTAAAATGGAGAACATCGACATTTGTGCCGTAACAGAGACCTGGTTCAAGGCAGCAGAAAGCACCCCTGCACTACCAGACTACAACTCATTTCACACCTTTTGGCCCCAGAACTTGGACCGAAGCTCCAAAGGCGGTGGTGTTTCCGTATTCATAAAGGATGTGCACACCTCCAGACTGGTAGCCCAACATAATGCATCTGAGATACTTCATGTGCAGCTAACATTGGGTAAGACAGTGATTCAGGTCGTAGCCTGATGTAGATCTCCAAACATATCCCAAGACTACACTCCACGTTCGTAATCACAATGGAGAATATTAGGGTACAACCTAACACCTTCATACTTGGTGAATTCAACTATCCCTCCATTAAATGGGAAAGCTACTCATGTACCAATACACTTGCCCAACGTTTCCTGGAATTTATTATTTCCAATGCCCTGGACCAGCTCATTCTTACCCCCACTAGAGGTAGCAATATCCTTGACCTGGTCATTACCAACATGGGCGACCACTGCTCTACACTAATAGTCAACTCCTCCCTGCTTAGATCCAATGATAATAATGGTAATATTATTCCAAATGTCTCTCCAAAAAAATACCTTGGGTTCACTCTTGACATCTTGCTCTACTTCACATCCCTATGCTGAAAACATGCCATCCAAAGTAGTTACATAACAGAAGGTTTGCTATTGTATATCCCATCTTCTGTCACCTTCAGCTCATGCTTCAGTAGCCGAATATGTCTTAATACCTAAATTACCATATGGACTGCCCTTACTTTGCTTCCATCCAGCATAAAAACACATGCAAACTCCAAATAACTGACTAACATTTTCAGGTTTGAACTACAACACACACACATACATCACTGCAACGTATTAGAACAAGTCAATTGGCTTCATATTACAAACCAAAGTGATGCCTCTAAATGGTATTTTTGGTCTGTAAAGTACTGTAGTCTAGCTATAAAGTACTCTAGTCTAGCTATTGCCCATCACTCGAGTGTTTCTAACAAGAGATTTGAACTGCAGTCCAAGGGTCACACAAGATGACTCTCTCATCCTAGCCCATCCTAGGCTTAAGAATGCTGTAGGGGAAAGAGCCTTCTCTACACTAGGACCCAAAATGTATAGTACCCTACCAGATAAAGTTAGGAGCAGTCCAAACTTACAAATGTTAAAATGAGTCCTAAGAGAACATTTAAGTAAAGCAGCTAAGTGCACCTGCTTCCAAGATACTGGCTAAAAATCTTTCGGTCTTGTAGCTTTAGCACTGCCATGCTACATCTGCCATTGCTTTGCAGTCTCTGATTCATACTGTGTAACAACCCTAACTAATATTATATGTAGTGTAAATATTTGTTATACCTGTTATTCATGTAGCTTAAGCTCTGCCTTGATGTCTGTCAGTGCTTCTCAGTCTCAGATACTGTGTAACAACTCCATCTAGTAATATGCGTATTGTAAATATCTGGTATATTCTGTTTATGCTGTGTAACAACCATTAACATGTAAGTATTTATTATAACTGTTTAACCTGTGTTCATTCTATGTAAGAATCATAATCTTCTAATATGTGTTTTACACTCCGGTCAAGGCAAGGCTAAAATGTAAGTGGCCCAGTTCACTTACATGCTTTACAAACTTAAAATAAGTAAACAAATAAAATAAAGCATTTCATGTGTGCACCTGCATGCACAGTTGCACTGGTTACAGAAGTGTAATACATTTTATGAATTTCCTCTCTTACTATATGCAAAAGTAGTGCTTTTGGTCTGTCAACTTCTGTTAATGATATTGACTGTCCACATCTGTTTTATACTATGGCAATCTCAATATTTGCAAAGGAGTTCAGTTCATGCTTTTTGGTCAGTCTTTTTTCCATATATAATGGCATAATGTCATTACTTTATGTTGTTGTTGTTTGTCTTTTGGCTTTTCCCGGTTAGGGGTCACCACAGCAGAACTCTGGTCCGCTAATGATTGGCAGTCGGTTTTCACAAACGCCGAGGTGCCAGCTCGATGTTCAACCTTCAGCAAAGGCACGCCAATTTACACATGTCTTTTGAATGCCACCCAACCGCGGGGAGGACATGCAGACTCCACACAGAAGGCACTCCCCACTTTATGTAATGATGTAATATCCTTATTCTGTACCAGTTTATGGTTAATTTATCATTTCAGCATGTATTTCTTAAATATGTCACTTAGCTCTTTGACTTGCTTTACTTCATTTGGCACTAACAGGGGTACAAGACTGTCTTGCCAATTTGTTCAACAGTGCAGACTTACAGTTGATAAGAAATATGAAGCTATTGTAGGTTATTTTAATACTGTAAGTTGTACATTCACAACTTCATTGCCAGTTTCCTGTTGTATTGCTAATTACTTTCTCTTTTTTTTACTAATTAATTGAAACTAAACTGTGGGTGTGCAGTAACAGCAAGAAAATGAAAACAGTAGCAGTCCAGGTTTGTTTTAAAACATCGAAGCTTCTGACTTTAACAGTGAATACATCAGCTGATTGATTTATATAAAATTGCCTTTAATTATTTATTTATTCCCAGTGTAATGGGTGAATGATCATTGTGTACATGAGCTGACAGAAGCATATCTACATTTCTGCCCAATAACTCTTCAGCTGCCTCACAGTCATTTAAGTATCAAACTTTTAATTGCATTCTTATTTTAAATAAATTTTGTGTGACCTGTTTGACAGCATGGTTATGAGTAGTTCATACTTAAGGAATGGTCCCTTTCCGTGGCACTTATGTTTGGCAAGTGTTACTGGCTCCTGCTTAATCCTCTTGGCAAGAGGGTAGCATAGTTCTGTTTTATTAAAAAATAGGATATCTATGCATATATTTTTATTGTATATAAAGTTTATTAGTTGAAATTTAATGATTATAAGTAGTAGCTTTACAGTTAATATATATTGTTGTAATTAATGTCTAAGAAAACAGGTTGTGAAATTTATTGTAGATAGTTTCTGATTGTATAAGTTTAAACTTAATCTACTATGAGGTGTATGTGTGTGTATACTGTGGTGGTGGTGCTGCGGTAGCATCGTCGCCTCACAGTAAGACGTTGTCCTGCTCGATTCTCAGCTAGAGCGTCTTCTGTGTGGAGACGTGTGAATGGGCATACCTTTGTTGAAGGTTGTGCGTCAGGGCCGGCAAGTCAGCACGTAAAAATCTACTGCCAATCATTAGCGGACCGGAGTTCCGCTGTGGCGACCCCTAACCGGGAAAAGCCGAAAGACACAGCAACAACAACAAATATATATATATATATATATATATATATATATATATATATATATATAGATATAGATATATATATATATATATATATATATATATATAGATATATAAATATATAGATATATATAGATCTATATATATATATATATATATATATATATATATATATATAGATATAGATATGTATAAGATATAAACATTTTAAATATCAGTTATTCCACTGTGTAAACATGTTCTGTTTATTGGTACAATTGCAATATTTTAATATTTATAAACTATTTAGAACATGGTTTTAGATATTTTTAAAGGATTGTTAATTAGTGGTGGGTAATTTATGTAATTTGATGATTGCCTTTGATATAAAATGCATGTGTAACCTTAATTCAGTATCTGAAGCAGTCCTAAGTGGGGGATACTGTTAAGTGTTTATTTTTTTTTTTTGTGAGCGGCTGTTTTTATGTAATAAAGTTCCAACTGTACTTCACTATGACTTTTTTTCCTGAGTTATTTGTGAGATTATTCGCCTGCTACCTCTACAGTGCCAAGTGATTTTCGTAAGTTGTTACGAACGTCCACGGGAGCTTGTAATCTGATGTGGCACTGTAGTTACATCTTGTTCCTGGCAGGTGTCACTGGCTGATGCTTAATCCTCCAAATTTTAGTTATTTATAGAGTATTTGAAATGAAAACACATAAGACCAGGTTCTTCCACAGGCAATAATGAATCTTTTATTGCAAGCACATGATTCAGAATACTTGTAAATTGACATTAGTCAGTTGCAACCACTCACACCTCAGGTAACTTGGCTATAACTGTGCCTGGCTTCCTTGTTAATTATGTAGGGGCCTGATGTTTAGATGTGTATAATATCTTGCACTGGAGTGTTTCTTGGGAGTTTATTACTTGTCACAAAGCATGTTCTGTATCTTCACAGTACAAATTCTTATACATGTTTTATGGCAGACAGCCACAAATTTCACTTACCTTTGCATACAGGTAAATACATGTATATGTGCGTTCTCTGTCAATCAATACATAATGACTGAGATCTCAACCAACTGAAGCAAAAACTACTGAAAAAAGATAGATTTCCTGACCAATTGACTACACCTTCAGATTTTTTTCCCATAATATAAGTGAAACTTGCATACAACAATAGTATGCTGTTGCTTTTAATATTCAGACTCAAAGTTCTATAAACTAGTACTTTTTTGTAGTTAAGCAACCCATGCTGCATCCCAACACCCTCCCAACTTTGTCTCCAAGACCACACAATGCAGGGAAAATGGCATATGTTTTTGGTTTATGTAACCACCAGATGGCAACAGTAATGAGTTTTACGTTTACCATCATGTCAACTGGTGGATGATCGAGTGAGTACGTACGAAAGGAGTGCGGCAACATCCCAAACTTGCGAAAGCAAATGTTGCAAATCACAAAATCCCATCCCCTTTTTGACCCATGTTAGCACTTGTTTTGGGGTGTAGAGCAGCCGGAAATGTCGGTTTCGGTGTTTTTACAACATTTTGACTGTTCAGCATTACGGGATTCGCTAACAAAAGTCGCTCATATGCAGAGTCAAGCAATGTGTGCTCGACAATATGATAGTAAACTAAGTTTTTATATATAGCATTAAATCAAAAGTAAACCACAGTGGCCATTTTGTAAAGAAGTTTATCAGGTTAGAAGTTTACCTGTTATGGAAAATTTTAACTTGGAGATATGTATAGATATGTTACAACTCAAAAAATAAGTTGCTGCATTATGGCTATGATACACTTCAATCTACAAGTGGATTACAAGTTGTAGAGATGCTGGGGTTGCTAGGTATGAAAACATTTAGGTGGCTTGAAGTGCTGCTTTTTGATTTCGTCATTTTATAGCACTACATAGAATTCAGATAACAGTAATTTATTCATTATGTGAAATACAACATTTAGAGACTGTCATAACTAGATAAATAAATATTATCAGCAGATGCAGCTGTTTCTGGAAATATGTACAGTATTACGGAATAAAACTTTGGTTTGTTCCTTCTCAAAAGAATTGTTCAACTTATGCTATTACTGCAGTAAAAGGATGCCTTATATAAGGGGAAGGGAAATTGTAACAGTACTACATTTATTAGTTGTGTAATGAATCATTCACAGATATATTTCTGATGTCATGGACAATGTTGCATACAATTTATGACCAGAACAATTTATATCGAGTACCTGCATAATCTCGACAGTTAAACGTCATTACACATGTTAAGCTAAGCCAATTGGCTTGTATGAGCCTTATGACTTCCCTCCTGGAGTTGACAGTTTTGTTGAGTAGTTGGGATGATACACACTGATAAAGGCATTTTTTGCCAGAACTCCTCTGTTAGTGGATCTGATACCTGAGTACTGAAGAAATGTTTGTAGTTGTACCTCTTTACTGGTGCTGAATTGTATTTCCGCTGATGGATTGTGTCATCTGTGCAGAGTAGCCTGTACATCATGGGTTTATATACACATACACAAACTTATCAACACAACTCTGTATTTGTGTGCACATGCTGGGGGCACATTCAGCTGATCCCAATCACTCTTTAATGTAATACTGGCTTTTAAAAGCCAGTATTGCATTCATGGTCAAACTTGAGCACTGTAGTTCTCCATGTGTGCTCTAAACTGTAGCAACTGCTTGCTGCATTACAGTAGAGAGTTTGCTACAGTTATAAAAGTAAAAGTAAAACAAAAAAAAAAAAAAACTTTTTTGAAATAACCCCTTAGCGCTGTAGTGCTCTGTGCAGGCTGAGTATAAACTGTAGCAACTGTTTGCTACAGATTAAAACATTTTTTTTTACTTAAACTGAAACATAAGCGCTGAAGTGTTGAGTACAGGTAGGTATAAACTGTATTTGTAGCAAACAGTTTAATACAGTTTAAATGAAAAATGGCTTTTTTTAATAAAATATGTTAAAAGGAGCATTGGGGCAGTGCACAGAAATGCGACTTGAATGGCTGGGGCTGGGGAGGAGGTGTGTATATCCTACATGTGACCACCTAGTTGGTGTGCCAATAGAAAGAATGTCTGTTTTTTTTTTTTTTACTTGGGTTGGGGGGGGGGGGGTGAATAGATCTAACTGTAATAAGCTGATCACTTACTTTTTATCTTCACTTGAAGAGCTGATGGGGTGGGGCAATGATTCATAGTGCTGGTTGCTAAGTGAACCAGCTACACGTGTACACAAAAGAAAGAAAAGTGCAGTGGAGCAGCCATTTTGTTGGTGTCTCATACTGCTTGGTTCTCTAAGTACCTCGCTGGTATGCTTTCCATTTGGAGTCTGCAGGTTATTTTTTACTGGGTATTCTGATTTCAACTTCAAATTGTTATACTATTCGAATCTAATCAAATAACATAAATCAAAGTGAAACTCTGTATGTAATTCAGTACTTTAAAGAGATATACACAAGTAAATATGCCAAGTTATTTAAACAGAGGTGTGTACCCTTTAATGGATAAAATATATAGTAATTGTGAAAAAACAGCTGTAGTAAATAACTCTAACTTCACAAGAATGAAATTATCCAACTAGAACTGCTGTTAATACTACCAAATTAACAGTGTTGGCACGTTGTTAAGAAACAGTCTGATAACATGATAAATATAAAACTATAAGTCCACATCTTAGTTAATCACAGGCCAACAAAACCATTGTTCTGGACTGAGTGCAAATTGCAGAACCATCAGAAACAGTCAAAGATTCCAGGAGTCCAAGCTGAAGGAAAGGGGCACATCCTACTCTCTGAAGACCACCAGTGCTTGGCAGTACAACTATTCTGCCATCTAGAGAAGAATATGTGGAGGTGGACAAAGCTAAACTAGCTTTACTTTGAAACTGTAGTAAGCTGAAAAGCACATCTTTAGTGTACGAGGGGATAAGCAAATATACGAAATTAATTGGAATTCTTTAGAAAAAATAAAAAGTGCACCTGTAGAAGCTCAACAGAAGCTTGAGAGTTTCAACAGGATTATTCAAAGCACAAATATAAAATAACACTAAAGGACAACTATGTTCACCCATAGGCTGTCAAAACTCCTGACCTTTTCCTCCTGCATTGCAAAAATATTCTGATGGATGAATTGGAGAGCTCCGAGTTGTACCTTGGTATGTATGTATGCATCCTGCATTGGTGTACCAACCAAGGTTAGATCTCTGCTTTAGTAGCATTGAATACTGGTGCAGTATTTGGCTTCACTGTGACCTTTAGCTAACCCGCAAAAATGATTTGTGTTTATGTGAAGTATTTAATTTCTCCTGCAAAATGCACATTATCTTTCTGTATATCACTGGGCTGTTACTACCAAGTATTAGATGACTTTTTATTGATCTATTTATCTATCTATCTTTGTTTACCAGTAAAGTCCAACTGGGGTAAAATCCTTTTTCAGCAGAGACCCAGGGAGAAAAGCTCCACATTTAACACCAGTTTTGACAATTACATAAAATGTTGTTACATGATATCAGAAGAAATATAAAATAAAGGTAACTGTACATATATGAGATGGGGAAAAAACGCTTTATGTTAAGGCTTCCTCCTCTCAACCTAAGGCTTCCTGCCACTCAACCACAGCCAATAAGGCAAAACAACGTATCCAGCACACTAGTCATAGGTGACTCTATAGTCAGGAACACTGATGTCCCACTCACCAGGCTAAACAAGGAGAAGGTTAATGTCAAGCTGCCTGTATGTTGCCAAGATCCGCCACATAACCCACGCACTCAGGTCACTCCACAACAAGTAGAAATATGACTCTGTCATTGTCCATGTTGGAGTGAATGACCTGAGACGTACCTCCCTGGACTACATGAAAAGAGACATGGAAGAACTCTCCAATCTTGTAGCCCAGGCAGGTATGACCCTAGCCCTGAGTAGCATTCTGCCATCGCCCAGAATGATACCGCAGTACAAGGACAAAATGATTGACTTCAACAATTGGCTAAGCTTCTGGTGTCATTCTAAGGAGATCCAGCATCTGTCTGCTTGGGATGACATAGTCGACGGACCACGATGCTTTGCCAGAGATGGCCTGCACCTGTCGCCCCTGGGATTCCGGATACTGGCTGAGGCTCTTGCCGCCCCTATAGTGCCTTTTTTAGGCAATGTTCAAATGACAAATTCACCACCATAACAGGAACAGGCAAGCAAAAACTGAGGGCAATGCTACTCAGTGCTAAAGTCTAAATCACAAAATGCACTCACTCGAGGCACTCCTTAAAATCGAGAACATCGATATCTGTGCAGTGACTGAGACCTGGTTCAAGGCTCCAGAGACCACCCTTGCACTACCAGGCTATAACACATACCACACTTTTCGGCCATGTAACCTGGACCGGAACACCAAAGGCGGAGGTGTGTTCATATTCATTAAGGATATCCACACCTCCAGGCTAGTTGCTCAGCATAATGTATCTGAGGTTATCTAAGTGCAACTAACTCTGGGCAAAACTGCAATCCAAATTGTAGCTTGCTACAGATCCTCCACCATGCCCCAGGATTACCACTTCTGTTTTCTTGATGTACTGGAAAATATTAGGGTTCATCCAAACACCCTAATAATGGGCGATTTCATCTACCCCACCATTAACTGGGAAAACTACTCGTGTACCAATTCCTTCACACAACGCTTTCTGGAATTCATAAACTCCAATGCCCTGGATCAACTTATCGACACCCTCAACAGGGGCAACAATATCCTAGACCTAGTCATTACCAGCATGAGTGACCAGTGTTCCATACCTGAAGTCAACTCCTTGTTGGTCCGATCCGACCATAAGCTAATCACCCTTGATATCCACATCCCGCCCCCACTCCCCATTAAGGAAACCACGGTAAAAAATTTCTCCAAAGCCAACTTCATACTTCTTAAGACAGAAGTGGTGAACTTCATGACACCCATGCAGATGGGCAATACAGTTACGACTGCTGAATCCTACACAAATGCACTCTATAAGCACTTACAAGAGTGCATGGATCGTGCTATCACAAACAAAACCAAGACGCTATCCTCCAAAAAAAGGAAGCCAATCTGGTGGTCCCCTGCCATAAACAAACTGTACAACAGAAGGAAGAAATTGTTGCAAAAGAGAGTAAAATCCCATGAGTGGAGGAGCTTCCCTGGTCAGCCTCAGTAAGAAACTGCAATCCCTTATAAAATCCTCCAAAGCTAGCTACGAAAACAAAATCGCCACTGATTCTAAGGACAACCACAAAGCATTCTATAGCTATGTCAAGAATCTTAATGGCAACACCCAGATCTGCTCAGAGTTACAGCACAATGGCACGAAAATTACAGAACCAACTGATATTGCCAACATCCTGGCAGATAGGTTCAGTGCTAAATTTACCTCACCCCCTAAAGGGCCCATATCTATACAGGAAGAATGCAGAGTCCCTGTAATCACAACTACGCAAGTAAAAGCTGCACTCTCTAAAGCCAAAAACACAACATCCATGGAACCGGACAACATCCCAGGCTGCATTTTACACAAACTTCAGAACGAACTGGCTCCCCACCTAAGCACCATGTTCAGTCATAGCCTCACATCAGGCTTTGTGCCCACTGAATGGCATACAGCAACAGTTATCCCACTCCACAAAGGGGGAGCCACCACTGATCCCGGGAACTATCGCCCTATTAACCTGATGAGCCTGGTCTGCAAGGCCATAGAATGTATCATCATGGAACTCGTAAACAAAGACATTGGTAACCTCCAAACTCTGGATCCCACCCAGTTCGGGTTTGTGAAAGGCAGATCATGCCTACTGAACCAGATCGACTTCTTTGAGGCAGTCACCAAAGCCGTAGATGAGGATAAGGTGGTTCACACAGCCTAGCTTGACCTCGCCGAGGCTTTCTACACCATTCCCCCATTCTGGAATTACAGCTAAACTCACTAAACTAGGTATAAATCCCTACATCACTAGATGGGTTGCCAATTGGCTCACTGACAGAACCCACACTGTAAAAGTTGCACACTCCAAATCTGACCTCAAACCAGTGACAAGTGGAGTACCACAGGGTTCAGTCCTGGGACCTCTCCTGTTTGGTATCTACTTCTCTGAAGTACAGGCTAACAGAAGGCCTCTGGCTAATGAAGTTCGCAGATGACTGCAAACTAGGAGCCATAGTCGAGTCCCCAAATGATGTGGAAATCCTACAGAAGGGCCTCGCTGAGACAGATGCCTGGTGTCAGAGCCATGGCCTCAAGCTCAATGCCAAAAAGTGCATTGTCATCCCCTTTGGTAAAAACTCTGTACCCATGAACTACTACATAGACTGCAGTCTACTTAACACCGAATGTGTGATAAGAGACCTTGGGACCCAGGTGGACAGTAGTCTGTCCTTTGATAGTCACATCGCCACAGTAGTCAGGAAGCCCTTCTACATGGTACACCTCATCATAAAAGGGTTGTCATCCAGGAAAAAAAGAGGTCATTGTTCCCCTCTACTCGACACTCATTAGACCCGTTATAGAGTACAATGGCCCTTTTGGAATGTACCTCACAAGACATCTGCAGCAGCTGGAAAGGCCACAGAAGTACCTCACAAAGAGGATTACTGGCCTCAAACAGATGCCCTACACTGACCGTCTCAAAAAACTCCAGCTTTACTCCGTAGCATATCGCCTACTCCGAGGTGATCTCTGCCTAACATATAAAGCTATGTCAAACCCAGAGCTATTGGACATGCTACACCTAAAGAAATCCCAGTCCCTCCGAGCTACACATTCTAGGGACCTAAACCTTGTCACCACAATAAACAGGACATGCTGGAGGGATAGATTCCTGTCCCAGAGACTTCCCATACTCTGGAACAGGCTACCCATTTATGTCAAGCAAAGTTCTTCATTAGCACTCTTCAAGAATAATTTTGATGAGTGGATGGGAAATAGGAAATACACCCCGGGGATCACTTCTGTATCTCTGCTCGACAGTGGCACAGTAAAATAACTTTCTTGGGTGGCGTAAGCCAAGGAACCTTGTTGGCTAGGCTTACATAGGCCCTCAGGCCGATAGCCTAGTACCTACCTATGAACCTATGTAGTACTGTAATTTACTTCCATCTTATAACATTACAGCCTTCTGTGATAAATCACATGCACTTTGTTATAATCATTAGAGAAATGACAACATATATAATTTAATCAGTATGAGGCATTTTGCTGTATTTTTTTGTTAATCTCTGTAATCAATCGTGGGACAAGCAAATAGTTTTAAACTTGCAGTATAAGCTGAACTCTGGACTTGTAATCTTTTGTATGCTGTAATTGTCCAGATGACGTTAAGGGCTCTTTGGGCATGTACTAATTTTAGCCAAGTTTTGGATGAATGAAAGCTGGCTATAATTATCACATTCAGTTTTGGCAAAGATTTGAGGTTGTACTGGTGTGTGTGTGTGTGTGGGGGGGGGGGTTGTGAAGTTTATTTGCTTATTATAATTCCGTAGACATCCATAAGTTTAAATTGCACTAATGTTCATACATTTTTCTTAAATGCCATTACAGGACTTGCTCTCTCATATGCTGCATGTGGACCCACAGCAGCGGTACACAGCAGAACAAGTGCTAAAGCATTCCTGGATAGCTTGCAGGGACCAGCTGCCACATTTCCAATTAAACAGGCAAGATGCACCACATCTAGTAAAGGTACAAAATTCATTTTTGTGTTAGTTCTTTTACATATTACCTGTTAAAGAACAACTGATACTTTTTTTCTGCTTTAAGTATTTTGCTGATGTTTGAAACATTTTTATTGCTTCGTATTTTCAAACAAAAAGTGGTTAGCTTTATTTTTAAACAAAGGTGATCAGGAGCACATGCACACCTAGAAGCTCTCTGACATCATTTGGACATGCTTCCTTTTTTGTATTGTCTTTTCTCCACCTTGCTGCCTGTCAGACCTCCAGCAAGTGATTTGTGAATCTTTTCTTTGTGGGTTTCAATCTATCAATAAAGGTCTTTATCCAGGCAGGCATAAGGGTTTTTGCAGTTAAGGTGCTAACCTTTTCACTAGCAGTTAATGCAAGTGCTCACACACAAGAGGATCTGCTATAACTTCCCTTGTGGATATGCACATTCCTGCACGTGCCTCATGAAATTTATCACATGAAAGAAGTTTGGCATAGCCAATCAAAAATCTCTAGACCATATACCATAAATCTCTTCTACAGTACCTGTCCGCAATATAGCACACCAGTTCAGTTCCTTCCTCACAGGATGAATGAGCCGATGTGCACCATTCTCAATTGTCCTGTTCCACCCAGTTCCTCTATTTATCAAGCCACAGTTTTTGGTGTTTATCTTGAGATACAAGGATAATGGAAGCTTTTATTTTTAATTGTGAGTTTGGAGCATGTGTGAAAGTGCAGTCTGAACCTGTTTTTTTTCTTCAATGTCTATGTTCCCCTTCTTTGACTTTGGAAGTTTTCACCCTGTATGTATGAGCCTAGACTGAGAGTACTGTGAACCTATATGAAAGTGCAACTGCAAGTACTGAAGAAGACCATGTTAGCAGCATGACAGAGATCGTTATTTAACATAAATGGTTTTGTAAACTAGCTGTTTAAGTTGATGAATAGGATTTTTTTTTCTCCAGACTCTGTGCAGTACTAATCTTTTATGTGACAGTGTTCTGGTACAGTTTCAGGTTTACTTTTAGAAGTTAATTCAGGCTACATTGTATGTAAGAAACAAAGTTTATTTGTGTGCAGTTATTTATATGCTTGTAAAACTGTCCTGTAGCAGTGGTCCCTTGAAGTTATTTAAATATTTGATAGTATAAATTATTGATGAAGTGTAACTTTTCCTAGACAAGATGCTTTTCTTACTGATGTGCTATTTTGTTGCTAAACTGTCTTTTGCAGGTTTCAGCACAGTTGTAACATCACCTCACCTGATACAGGCCTTAAGTACTTGTAATAAGAACAATGTGATTTGGGTTGCGATATGATACAAAATGGTAACGCTGAGCATTTTAGATACTGCAGTTTGTGAAGAGATTACTCACAGTCTTGCACAGCACTCGTATCTGATGACTAGTGTGATCTGCATCACAGCACTCGTATCTGATGACTAGTGTGATCTGCATCACAGCACTCGTATCTGATGACTAGTGTGATCTGCATCACAGCACTCGTATCTGATGACTAGCGTGATCTGCATCACAGCACTCGTATCTGATGACTAGCGTGATCTGCATCACAGCACTCGTATCTGATGACTAGCGTGATCTGCATCACAGCACTCGTATCTGATGACTAGTGTGATCTGCATCACAGCACTCGTATCTGATGACTAGTGTGATCTGCATCACAGAACTTGTATCTGATGACTAGTGTGATCTGCATCACAGCACTCCTATGTGATGACTAGTGTGATCTGCATCACAGAACTCGTATCTGATGACTAGCGTGATCTGCATCACAGCACTCGTATCTGATGACTAGTGTGATCTGCATCACAGCACTTTTATCTGATGACTAGTGTGATCTGCATCACAGCACTCGTATCTGATGAATAGTGTGATCTGCATCACAGAACTCGTATCTGATGACTAGCGTGATCTGCATCACAGCACTCGTATCTGATGACTAGTGTGATCTGCATCACAGAACTCGTATCTGATGACTAGTGTGATCTGCATCACAGCAGTGCCCAGCAGTGTGCTATACAGATTTTTGCTACATTGTATATTGTGCATGCCAGTTTTCTCAAACTTTGTTGTTGTAGACATATGGTCAACAGTGTATAATATATCATAGGTTCATAGGTGTTTACTAGGCTAATGAACACAAGGGCCTTTTTTAGCCTAGCCATGCATTCCAAATAGCTGACAAGATGTTCATCGTGCATACAGCTGCAGTCATAACAGATGGGTTTTCCTGCCGTCAGGCAGGTCCTCGGTTGGCCGAATTCCAAAGTCTAGGTCCAGCGTCGGTTGTCGTCGCTTCTTCCCTGACGTCAGTGCGACAGGGGTATAAAAGAACCAGCCGACGCCATTTTCTTCAGTCTCTTTCTTGCCGCGCGGTGCCCGAAGCAGAAGCAGTTCACAAGTGCCGGTCGGCCAGCTCCTGAGATTACGAATATTTTTCAACCGAAGACTTCTTGAAAGCTAAGTACCCCGTTGGGGAAACTTTTCTTGCCTCAGACCGATGTCAGACAAAGTTAATAATTGCATTTCATGTGGGAAGCAAATACCGCATAAGGATTTCCATTCCCTCTGTATACCTTGCTTAGGCCCAGACCACGACGTCTCGGCCTGTCGTTTTTGTGCTACATTCAACAGACGCACTATTAAGCATCGGGCGGAGTTCGCCCAACACTATTTTAGCAAAAAGTTTAATTACAACATGTCGTTGGATACTCCGACTCCAATTTTGAGTAAATGACGTAAAGATAAGGACCGACATACGAGGTCCGCAACTTCTACCGACACCACGCTAAAGCCGACTACATGTGCTCTGGTTCTCAACGAGGCACCTACGCAGCCCCTGACTACCAATGACACTTCATTAGCGGTGTCTTCTGTGCCCGAGGTCGCAGGCTCTTCGGCCCACACCCGACTACAGATACCGAAGCCACTCTTGGTGGGGAAACTCAGAGTTCAGACAGGCCTGCCACCTCTCAAGGTGTCTTCAGGCCTTCTTCTTTTTCCATTAAGGCTTACACTAAATCTAAAGCAGCCATGCATTCTAAAAGACCAGCTCCACAGGGCCCCTCTCAAGGCTCCATGCCTAAAAAGCAGATGCTCAAAATGGCTGAGGATTTGATTACACTTATCAGGGGTTCTCAACCCCCCTCGGACAAAAGGCCCAGAGTGGAGGAAGAATACCCTTCCTCGGACCAGGCCTCCATTACTTCAGAACATTCTGAGGCCCAGGAACATTCTTACTCCCCTTTCGAAGATTCTGATGCAGAGGAGTCCATTCCCTCTGTCTCCTCCCCTGAGGATTACTCTTTTGGGGAAACCTTGGATACTTTGAGGGAACACTTCCACTGGGAAGGCCAAGAGTACTCAGACTCCAAGAAAAGGCTCAGGGATTTCCTCTTGCTCCCTCAGCACAGGCCTCTGGCTATACCTCCTGTCTTAGACATACTAGATGATGTGTATTCAGAGGCCAGCCTTAACCCAGATTCTTTACCTCCAGCTCCAGTCAAGTCTGACAGGTATTACCGGGTTCCTGATTCACACCAATTCCTATACAAAAGCCATGCAGCTGACCCAGAAACTATTTCACAGGGTCCCAAGGGAATTAAGGCCTCCACTGCCAAAAATCCATTACCTTCAGAGAGAGATTCCAGAGCTTTAGAAAGGTGGGGAAAAAGGTATACACCTCGGCCACTTTAACCATGAGGGCATTAAACTGTCAGTTCCATATGTTAAAGTATCAACAGTTTTTGTTATCTCAGTTGAAAAGCAAAATGTCACAACCTGAACAACCAGACTTGAATGAGTTGCAGGATTTGTTGCATAGTGCAGAGCAAGTGGGTAAACATACCTTGCAATGTGGTTTTGATGCTTTAGAGGCCTCTTGTAGAGCTGCTGTTACAGGATCAGTCATACGTAGACATGCTTGGCTCAAAGAGCAAACCTTAACAGATCATGTCAAAGCTAAATTACTAGATGCACCTCTTCAAAAAGATGTATTGCTTGGTGTTAAAGCTGAGGAGGTATTAAAGAAAATGGAGGAAAAGGCAAAATCAATGCAAACAGTGAAAGATTTCCTACAGGTACAACCGCCACGTTTCAGTAGAAATTGGCCTTCAGAAAATTGGTCCTTTCCAGCCACGGACATACCTCAAAGAGGTAGATACAGGCGCCCAAGGGGTAGAGGGCAATCTCAAGGATCATTTAGAGGCAGACAATGGCAAACACCTACACCAAGAGGGGGTGAGGATAGTTCACAGCCATTCAGAAAGCAGACCCAATGACTTTCCCCTTTGCATGCCAAGCAAGGCTCAAATGGCAGCACCTTTAGGCGGAAAACTGGCATTATTTTCGAAAAATTGGCATATTGTCACAAAAGACAAATGGATCCTGGACATTATAGACAGAGGCTACAGATTCCACTTTCACACCCTTCCAAAAATGAGAGGCATGCCAAACCTGCCACACAATCAAAGGGCAGAGGCACAAAAACAAATTTCAGCTCTCATGGACATGAAAGCTATTCAAGAGGTATCTGCACAAGAACAGGGTCAAGGTTTTTATTCCAGACTATTCCTGGTACCAAGGAAGGGCAAAGATTGGAGACCTATTTTGGACCTATCCATCCTAAACACATATTTACTCGTACCAAAGTTCAAGATGCTCACATTACAGCAGCTTCTTCCCATGCTGGGCAAGGAGTCTTGGCTGGTAACATTGGACCTCAAGGAGGCATACCTGCATGTCCCATTCAGACAAGATTGCAGAAGATACCTCAGATTTCTTGCAGGTTCATCCCATTATCAATTCTCTGCATTGCCCTTTGGCTTATCTACTGCCCAGAGTGTTCACGAAATGCCTGGCATCAGTAATTGCCTTCTGCAGACTTCAAGGGATACAAATATACCCATATCTGGACGACTGCCTGATCCAAGCGGACAGCAAACACACTCTTCTGAAACACCTTGCGTTTGTAATAATGTTGTTGAAATCTCTGGGATACACAGTCAACAAAAAGAAGTCAAGACTAATACCCTCTCAAACAATAATTTTCCTGGGTGCCAGCTTAGATACAAACACCCAGATGGCCTACCTCACGCCAGAGAAACAAGGGCAATTAACTCAATACTTCAGAAAACTGACAACCTTCACCAGGCTGACTGCAAGGAAAATCCTGCAGGCTCTGGGATTCATGGCATCTTGCATCCTGCTAATCCCATGTGCAAAGCTGCATATGAGGAAACTTCAATGGTACCTAAAAAACTTATGGTCTCAACACAGCCACAGTTTGGAAACAATCATACCACTGATTCCATGTCTTCAAAAGGAATTTCTGTGGTGGGCTCAAGCATGCCAAAGAAACATAGGTCTCCCATTCTGCATGCCTCAAGCAAATCAAGTCATCACAACAGACACCTCGGACTACGCCTGGGGGGCGCACACGACAGATCGGTGCATTCAGGGCAAATGGTCACAAAAAGAAAAGCACCTACACATCAATCAAAAGGAAATGCTAGCAGTAATAAATGCTATTATGGCTTTCAAAGACCTACTGCATCCAGGCCAGCTATTGATAAGAACAGACAACACCACAGTGATGTGGTACATAAACAAACAGGGAGGAACTCATTCATACCCCCTGTGCAGACTAGCCATGTCCCTTTGGAACACGGCTCTGGAATTGCAAATCCAACTTCAAGCACAATTCCTGCCAGGGAAAGAAAACACACTGGCAGACAACCTGAGCAGAAATATGACAGATCCACACGAATGGAAGTTGCATCCTCAAGTTTTACAATGATATTTCAAGCATGGGGAAGGCCAGACATAGATCTCTTTGCCACCCACAGAAATTACCAATTGACAAAATTCTGCTCAAGGACCCTTTCATCCACAGGCCTGGAAAGTGGACGCACTCTCTTTCAGTTGGACAACAATGACGGTTTATGCTTTTCCACCTCTTCCACTGCTGGCCAAAGTTCTATTAAAAGCCAGAGCAGACAGACCAAAGATGATTCTCATTGCTCCAGACTGGCCAAGACAACACTGGTACCCACTCCTGAGGAGCCTGATGCATTCCCCACCATGGATCCTGCCTCTAATGCCTCTTCTACTGACTCAGCACAACTTCAAAACTCTTCACAGTCAGCTGAAAACACTCAATCTAGCCGCATGGAGGATTCCTTAAATTCACAGCAGACCCTACTCTCCAAGGAGGTGCAGGATGTCATTTTGGAGGCTAGAAGGCCTTCTACTAGAAAAGCCTACTCCGCAAAATGGAAACGGTTTTGTGCCTGGAATCAGAAAAAGGGTCAGAATCCTGGAATACTGAATTTACCTCAAATATTACAGTACCTAGCCGAGCAGCTAAGCAGTGGACTTTCATTCTCCTCCATCAAAATCCATGCCTCAGCCATTTCTGCAGAGTACAACACTGATCCTCCTTTATTCTCTCACCCTCTCTTGAGACAGTTCCTCAGAGGGGCTAAGAATATTAAACCCCCAAGGAAGCAACCAGTACCTGCTTGGGACCTCAATTTCATTCTAGAAAAACTAACCCTGCCTCCTTTTGAGCCAGCTGCTTCAATAGATCTGCAATATTTGTCATGGAAAACAGCCTTCCTTCTAGCTATCACCTCAGCACGCAGGGTTTCAGAACTACAAGCCCTCATGGCTGTGCAGCCTTTCATCATTTTCCATCAGGACAGAGCGAACCAATCCTTCATTTATGCCAAAGGTAGTATCCAGGGTAGCCTTGAATCAGGCTATCCACTTACCTACCTTTTACCCTAACCCACAAAACAAAGGGGAGAGACTACTAAATTCCTTGGACATTCACAGACAGCTCCGTTATTATTTGGACAGAACAAAGCCTTTCAGAAAATCAGAGCAACTCTGTGTCCATATGCTACAGGTGCTCAAGGGAAGCCTATTTCCAAACAGACAATCTCAAAATGGATAGCCCACTGCATACACTTTTGTTACTCTTTTCATGGTAAAACTGTACCTGCAGGCATCAGATCTCACTCCACAAGGGCCACAGCTACCTTGGCAGCTTTCCTCAGGGGGGATTCCTACCAAAGATATTTTGGAAGCAACCACTTGGAGTTCTGCACATACTTTCTCCAAGCACTATCGCCTACCATTATACTCCAAAACTAGAGTGGGCTTTGCCACTGCAGTCTTGCAGGGCATCCTGGGTCCTCCTAGTTCCACTTAGTGCCTACCACCCCTTTATTAGCTTTGGGATTTTACCCATCTGTTATGACTGCAGCTGTATGCACGATGAACATAGTACAGTTTTGTACCTACCATAAATGTAGATGTTAGAGTGCTAATACAGCTGCAGTCCAGGTTTTCCTCCCTCCTTCCCCTCTTGGGACAGGCCTAATGGCTAACACCTCCTCATACAACCTCATTGGGGTATTCTTTTATGGTGTATTTGCTTGCAACTACTGTTTTTTGATTATATTGCATTTGCATTATTACATAAATTTATGTTTTGCCTTCCTTCTGGGGGCACCTGACATCTATCTGGGGCAAGAAAAACTGAAGAAAATGGCGTCGGCTGGTTCTTTTATACCCCTGTCACACTGACGTCAGGGAAGAAGTGACGACAACCGACACCGGACCCAGACTTTGGAATTCGGCCGACCGAGGACCCGCCTGACAGCAGGAAAACCCATCTGTTATGACTGCAGCTGTATTAGCACTCGAACATCTACATTTATGGTAGGTACAAAACTGTACTTTCTGATACCCTTGATAAGTGTAAGCATGGGCCTGGGAGATGAACCATTTACAGGTTACCTCTGTCCATTAGAGACATAGTTGCCAAACCAGGGATGAATTTCCGGTTTCCCCTCCAGTTGTCCAAGTTGCACTTGAATTGGGTTAGGGAGGAACTCTGCTTCACATGGATGGAGTGCCTGTTCCATAGACTGGGTAGTCTCTGGGATACATTCCTATCTCTCCAGTAGGTCCTATTTATATCTCAGGCAAGAGTTAAGTCTTTAAAATGGGTAATTCTGGTGCTGTTTGTTATGTGGATATGCAGGACATCCATCAGAGTGGGATCTGACAATGCCATGTATGCCAGGCCTAGATCTCCCCCCTCAAAAGCCTGTAGGAGACAGAATACGGAGATAGGGCCTTGAGGCGGTCTGCACAGGACATATTACTTATGCCCTGTATTCTTTTAGTGAGGAACCTCTGTGGACGTTCCAATTGTTGGATATGCCTCGTTAGGTACATACTAAAGTGGCATTGTACTCAATGATAGGTCTGATGAATGCCAAATAACAGGAGAACAATGACTTCCTTGGACTTGGATGCCATACCTTTGTTTATAAGTTGAGCAACATAAAATGATTTCCTCACCACTGTAGACACGTGATGATCAAAGGCTAGATTACTGTCTTTGTGCGTCTCTAAGTCCCTGACTACTGGGTCAACTCTAAGGGGTGTTTTGTCAAAATATGATAATTACCAGGGATGGATGACCTCCCAAAGGATACTATTATGCATTTCTTGGTGTTTAGTTTTAGTCCATGGCTGTGACACCAGTTATTTGTCTATGTCATCCCCTCCTGGAGAACATTTGTGTCAGTGTGAGATTCATTGACAGCTCCTAATTTGCAATTATCTGCAAATTTAGTCAGCCAGAGACCAATGACATTGGCCTTAACTTCTGAGAAGTA
The DNA here is from genome assembly GCF_019279795.1 of Protopterus annectens. Classification (NCBI taxonomy): domain Eukaryota; kingdom Metazoa; phylum Chordata; order Ceratodontiformes; family Protopteridae; genus Protopterus; species Protopterus annectens. The sequence continues at coordinate 398,402,960 of NC_056749.1, forward strand.
AATGCCAAAAAGGAGCGGTCCAAGGACTGATCCCTGAGGGACTCCACTTGTGACTGGCCTCTTTGTAGAGGTGGACTTCCCAATTCCAGCTTCCTGGGTCCTATCTGTCAGCCAGTTGTCTATCCACCTCTTGAGTTTGCCAGCAATACCAGAGTGGGGTATTGTGTCATATGCCTTGGCCAGGTCAAGGTAGGCAGTGTGAACAACTTTGCCCTTATCCATTGCTTTGATGACCTTTTCAAACACGTACACCAGATTGAGTAGGCATGATCTTCCCTTGACCAAACCAAATTGGGTTGGGTCTAGTGTCTAGAGATTTACTGTATCTCTATTGATCATCTCCATGATAATTCTTTCCATGGCTTTACATATAAGACTAGTGAGACTTATGGGTCTATAGTTTCCAGGGTCTGTAGATGGCCCATCTTTGTGCAAAGAGATGATTGTTGCCTTTCTGTATTCGTTAGGCATAAAGCCTGTTTGGAGGCTACAAGTTAAATAGTAATTCCAGAGGTCCTGATAGGTCATGTTTCATGCTATTAAGAAGGCATCCTGGGATATTGTTTGGGCCATTGATGCAGTGCTCTTGGTCTTCGAGAGAGCATTAAGGACCTGTTCCCTAGTAATAGTAGGGGGAGTTATATTTGATGATATTTTCTGAGGGAAGTTTGATGAGGAGAGGGGGGTAATGTTGGAGCTGAATTTATCAGCCAGGAGGTTTGCTATATCTTCTGGCTTAGTATAGGTGGCTCCATTTACAATGAGCTCTGCACACAACTATGTGTTGCCTTTGAGGATGCGGACATTGCTAAAGAATACTTTGTGGCTGTCCTTGGCCTGGGAGGCCAAACGTACCTCAAATTTGCCTTTGGTAGACTTTCATTTGTCCTCTAAGTTGTTTGTTTAGTTTGATTAGAATGCTTTTATCCTGCTGGGTACTGCACCTCCTAATTTTTGCCATGATTTTCTTCCTTCTGTTATACAGCCAGTTGATTTTGTGATTCCACCAGGGTGGGTTGTTTTGTGAGTTAATTTTGTACTTCTTCCTGGTGGGTATAGTACCTCTGTGCAGCTATAAACATGCTTGTACAGGGTTTCTGTGAACAGTTCTGCATAGGCAGAAGTTTTCTCAGGATTTATGGGGGCTTGAAATTTTGCCGGGTTCTCACTTAGTAGCAGGAGGTTAGCCTTAGAATAGTTCCTAAATATTCCAGGTTTAGCTGGGAGTCCAGGTTTTATTTTTACTTCAAAGGAGACCATTTTGTTTTCTGACCTTAGCAGGGAAGGCATTACAGTGGTGAGTGTGCAGCAGTATCCCATATTCATGAGGACCAGATCCAGTATGGTTGCACCCCTGGTTGGTGCATTGACTTTCTGGGCCAGGTAGTTTGTGTTTGCGAAATCCAGGAATCTCTGTCCATGTAAGTTTGGTGTTGTATAGGATTCCCAGTTAATAGTGGGGTAATTAAAGTCACCCATGAATATGTTATTGGGCTGGATGGTTAGTGTCTCTAATAAGTTTAAATACATGGTATGACTTTCCTGGGTCATAGAGGGGGACCTATAGCTTGCCAGGAAGTGGTATTGGATTTTACCTATGGTGATTTGAACATGGATCAGCTCAAGTGCATTGTCCTGTTTGACCAGCCTGGAAGTATATTTATTTTTGATGTAAATAGAGACACCTCCACCTTTAGTCCCCTCCCTGTGAAGTGTGGAAGGCATTATAACCTTGCACTGTTGGTGTGCTCTCTGTGGCTTTAAACCAAGTCTCAATGACTGCACAGATGTCACCATTCTCTAGGGTAAAGAGAGCTTCTAGGGAGTGGAGTTTTTTGCTTAGACTCCTAGCATTGAGCAGTAATACCTTTAGATTTTTTTAGTTTTGATTTGCTATGTCGGAAGTACTTTCAGTTTGGCATTGCCTAAAAAAAGGCACAATGGGGGAAGATAATGTTTTAGCTAATATTCGAAAGTCTAAAGGGAAGAGGTGCAGACCATCCCTGGCAAAGCAGCGTGATCTGTTGACCATCTACTTCCATGCTGACAAATATTGCACCCCTTAGAATGACACTAGAGACTAAGCCAATTATTGAAGTCAGTCGTCTTTTGTTCATATTGTGACATCATCCTTGGAGAAGGTAAAATGCTGTTCAGTGCTAGGTTTATACCAATCTGAGACACACATTCAGAGAGCTCAATGATGTCTCTCTTCATATAGTCTAGGGAGGTAGATCTCAGGTCATTTACTCCCACATGAACTATGACCGAGTCATATTGGTAATTGTGGTCCAGTGACCTGAATGCATATGCAATGTGGCAGATCCTAGCCCCTGATAAGTAACTGACCGTAACTTTCTCCTTACTCAGCCTGGTCAGAGGGACATCAGTGTGTCTCATGATGGAGTCTCCAATGACTAGAATGTTGGATTGTATGGTGACTTGCCTTATGGGCTTAGAGGTAGAGGCTGCATGAGATGTAGCTCTGTGTGTTGATGTGGGAGGTGTTGTAGCTCTGTGTGTTGATGTGGGAGGTGTTTTGAAATAATGCATTTGGGGCTGCTGAGGGGATTTGTTATGTGTACTTCATCTAGGAGGTCTTTGTGATTTAGGAAGGTTACATGCAAGTGCCTCAGCATATGCAGATCTATGTCTGCTGTGAATTTTGCGTGATGGGTGCAGCATGTGTACTACTGACAACCTTACTGACATTAGGAGAACATTTATGTGAGACCTTTGTCTCCAGTGACATTGTATAAATACATCTCTCATGTACCATATTAGTTTGTTTGAGAATTAACTGGTTGTCAGTAAACATGAGGCAATTTCTACATTGCCTCAGGATGCCCATATCCACCAAGCCAGTACCGGAGACAGTAAGAAAGTTCTTGTCCATGGCAACAGACCCTTTTTTTTTATTTATTAGACAGTTGGAGTGAGAATATCAATCTCTGTCAGGAGTATCTGGTTTGCAACTATGTGGACAGTGCTCGTCACTGCAAACTAGTCCTGTATGCAACTAGGTATTGGAGAAATGTCAGTTGTGCTTTTACCGGAAAAATATCACTCAAGGTGTCAGAGTCTGTACAGAGCACTGCCAGACACTTAAAGGGAAGCTAATACATAGACCTAAAAAATTTGAGAGAAAGTATTTAAGCAGATATTCTGAAGTTAGAAACAAATCAAGCTGTACTTAACTGAAAACAAAGAAGTAGCTCGCCAAGAATGATGAAAAGAGGGGAGTTGCATGAATGGCTACTGCCTGGCTACTACTAATGCTCGTCTCACCACAGCTTCACTCTGTTGGGATACAATGCTCCTTTGCTTCTTCTCTTACCAGAAGCAAAATCTTACCACCAAACCCAAGAAGAAGCAGGCCACAGCCTGTTTATTGATCCATAGTCTTGTCCCAGGTGATGCAAGGGTCTGTAAACTCATAGCCTTTCTCTGGTAGATGTCTCGAATAGCAACCAGACCAAACAGGTACATTAAGCACAGACACTCACTCTCCAACCAGAAATGGTCAGGAATCATTGCACTTTGCTCCTTCTCTCACCAGGATCAGAATATAAGCACAGATTCCAAGCTGTCACCTATAAAGCAGTTATTAAGCTTTCTGGTGATCAGCAGTCTCCAAGAAATAATGTCCCTGTACTCCTTCTCTCACCAGGGCAAAACAGAAGCACTAATCCCATGATGACTACTGAGAGGCAGAATATGGGCTCTGCAATAACTGGTGGTCTTGCAATAGTTGCTTAAAGGTAAATGTTTTTTCCTAAACACTGCAGTGTGCACTAAGCAGTTAGATATGAAAGTGAGTAACTTAAGTTTTAGCTGTCTAAAACTTACATTTTAGTACAGCGCAACTATTTTTGAAAACGGCAAGAAACAACAGTTGGTGGAATTAGTAGGATTGAGACATATTTTAACTGTGTGTTTTCCTGTACAGTAAACCCATATTGGAAAGTATATGTAATTAACCACCTCCGTACTTGGTAACAGTTGGAGAAAATACCATATAACTGTAGTTAGTCACTCCACTCTGTGGAGCTTTGCAATAAATGCCTGGCATCAGTAATTGCCTACTGCAGACTTCAAGGGATACAAATATACCCTTATTTGGGCGACTGCCTGATCCAAGCGGACAGCAAGCACATTCTTCTGAAACATCTGGCTTATGTAATAATGTTATTAAACTCTCTAGGATACACAGTCAACAAAGAGAAATCAAGACTAATACCCTCTTGGAAGATAATTTTCCTGGGTGCCAATTTGGACACAAACACCCAGATGGCCTACCTCACGCCAGAGAAGCAGGGGCAACTAATTCAATATTTCAGAACACTGGCAAATTGCACCAGGCTGACTGCAAGGAAAATCCTGCAGGCTCTGGGATTCATGGCATCTTGCATCTTACTAATCCCATGTGCAAAGCTGCATATGAGAAAACTACAATGGTACCTAAAAAACATATGGTCTCAAAACAGCCACAGTTTGGAAACAATAATACCACTAATTCCATGTCTGCAAAAGGAATTTCTGTGGTGGGCTCAAGCATGCCAAACAAACACAGGTCTTCCATTCAGCAAGCCTCAAGCAAATCAAGTCATCACAACAGACGCCTCGGACTACGCCTGGGGGGCGCACTTGACAGACCGGTGCATTCAGGGCAAATGGACCCACAAAGAAAAGCACCTTCACATCAATCAAAAAGAAATGCTAGCAGTGATAAATGTTATTACAGCTTTCAAGGACCTTCTACAACCAGGTCAGCTATTGATAAGAACAGACAACACCACAGTTATGTGGTACATAAACAAGCAGGGAGGAACACATTCTTATCCCCTATGCAGACTGGCCATGTCACTTTAGAACATGGCCATGGACTTACAAATGGAACTACAAGCACAGTACTTGCCAGGCAAGGAAAACATGCTGGCAGACAACCTAAGCAGGAATATGACAGATCCACATGAATGGAAGTTGCATCCAAAAGTTTTTACAGAAATAATCCAAGAATGGGGAAGGCCAGACATAGATCTCTTTGCCTCCCACAAAAATCATCAATTGGCAAAATTCTGCTCAAGGATCTTCCATCCAAAGGCCTGGAGAGTGGACACTCTCTCTTTCAGTTGGACATCAATGACAGTTTATGCCTTCCCACCTCTTCCTCTGCTGCCCAAAGTCCTATTGAAGACCAGAGCAGACAGACCACAGATGATCCTCATTGCTCCGGACTGGCCAAGGCAGCACTGGTACCCACTCCTGAGGAGCCTGACGCATTCCCCACCATGGACCCTGCCTCTAATGCCTCTTCTTCTGACTCAGCACAGCTTCAAAACTCTTCACAGTCAGCTGAAAACACTCAATCTAGCCGCATGGAAGATTCCTTAGCATCGCAGCAGGCCCTGTTCTCCAAGGAGGTGCAGGATGTCATTTTGGAGGCCAGAAGGCCATCAACTAGAAAAGCTTACTCTGCAAAATGGAAACGTTTTTGTGTTTGGAATGAGAAAAAGGGCCAGTGCCCTGGAAAACTGAATTTACCTCAAATACTACAATATTTGGCTGAACTGCTAAGCAGTGGACTTTCGTTCTCCTCCATCAAAATCCATGCCTCAGCCATTTCTGCAGAATACAACACTGATCCACCTTTATTCTCTCACCCTCTATTAAGACAGTTCCTCAGAGGGGCTAAGAATTTAAGACCTCCAAGGAAGCAACCAATACCTGCTTGGGATCTTAATTTCATTCTGGAAAAACTGACTTTGCCTCCTTTTGAACCAGCTGCCTCATCAGATTTACAATATTTGTCCTGGAAAACAGCTTTCCTACTGGCTATCACTTCAGCTCGTAGAGTTTCAGAACTACAGGCTCTTATGGCTGTCCAGCCTTTTATCATCTTCCATCGGGACAGAGTTTCATTACGTACCAACCCGTCCTTTATGCCTAAAGTGGTATCCAGGGTAGCTTTAAATCAGGCCATACATTTACCTACCTTTTATCCTAATCCTCAAAACAAAGGGGAGAGATTACTGCATTCCTTGGACATCCACAGACAACTGCGTTATTATTTGGACAGAACAAAACCTTTCAGAAAATCAGAACAGCTTTTTGTGGCCTATGCGGTAGGAGCTCAAGGAAAGTCAATATCCAAACAGACAATCTCAAAATGGATAGCCCATTGCATACGCTTTTGCTATTCCTTTCATGGCAAAACTGTACCTACAGGAATTAGAACTCATTCTACCAGGGCCACAGCCACCTCTGCAGCCTTCCTCAGAGGAGTTCCTACCAAGGATATTTTAGAAGCAGCCACTTGGAGTTCTGTGCATACCTTCTCTAAGCACTACAACCTACCATTATACTCCAAATCTAGAGCAGGCTTTGCCACTGCAGTCTTGCAGGGCATTTTGGCTCCTCCTAGCTCCACCTAGTGCCTACCACCCCTTTCTTAGCTTTGGGATTCTACCCATCTGTTATGACTGCAGCTGTATGCACGATGAACATAGTACAGTTTTGTACCTACCATAAATGTAGATGTTCGAGTGCTAATACAGCTGCAGTCCAGGTTTCCCTCCCTCCTTCCCCTCTAGGGGTCTTCTTTTATGGTGTATTTGCTTGCAACTACTGGTCTTTGATTATATTGCATTGCATTAATTACATAATTTTATGTATTGCCTTCTTTCTGGGGGCACCTGACATCTGGGGCAAGAAAAACTGAAGAAAATGGCGTCGGCTGGTTCTTTTATACCCCTGTCGCACTGACGTCAGGGAAGAAGTGACGACAACCGACGCCAGACCTAGACTTTGGAATTCGGCCGACCGAGGACCCGCCTGACGGCAGGAGAACCCATCTGTTATGACTGCAGCTGTATTAGCACTCGAACATCTACATTTATGGTAGGTACAAAACTGTACTTTTCAGTTACAGATGGTGGCAGTATAATAATTACATCTAACAAAGCAGTAGTTAAAGCAGTGGGATATCGTGGGTAGAATACTTACACATAAAGTGTCTTCATAACTTCCTGTACCTGTGCAAGTAGACTGCCCAAACAGTTTGAATGTAGCGGAATACACTGTATTTACAGGGTGAATATGCACAGTGTCAGGAAAAGTTTCATGTCCAAGATTTATAAGTTTACTGCAGTGATAATGCATCATCATGCAGTTATTGAAGTTAGTAGTGTTTCAGAGATTGTGTTGCTAAATGGATGTGTTGTGACTAAAACTGATTTCTGTCTTTCCATTTACCTGTGATGCAGTAATGTGCAGTAAAATCTTTAATGTGGTTTGTTAATTAAGTTGTGAAATTTGGGTAGATGGTTTTATTGGCATTTCTGCTAAAAGGTAATTTCATTTTTTTGGCATAAACATCTTAAAACTTTGTTCTAAAGGTGAGGAATTTAGTTTTCAGAAGAAAGGCATAGGCTGGTGCAGTTTTGGTCTTTCCTAGAGTAGCACAGTGATGATCTTGTTGTGAAACTAAAGTTATAAACGTGCAGATTTTATTACTGGTAATTGGTATAAGATGGATATTGTTAATGCAGCTTATAGCCAGTATATGTAGATAATATTCAGGGCAAAAAGTAGTACATTTTTGGCTATGGATTTTCTTTGTTAAGTAATTTGGAGAGTAGAGATGCAGAGTCAGGATTTCAGTAGTATTGTGACATTATGAGCCGTTTGCTCAGTATGGTCCTACATTGAGAGGGCTGGATCCAAGAAAATTCCTAAATATTAAGTCCGAAATTTTTCTAGGTTTCTTATAAAGTGTCTTATCTACAGTTTTTAATATAGGTGGAGTTATACTGGTTGAAAATACATGTAAACTGTTTTGCTGGCTGGACTGTGTGTTAGAAGTTACCTAGTGCTATTGCAAGATGATGAATCTGTTTGATAGCATTTGTTCTATATTAATAATGTAAGGCTCAGAACAAAGACTTACAATGTCTGCATAAAATACAGTAAGAGTGGTGATAGTTTTAATAATATTATGTATGAATAAAGAAGACCTATTTCATTAATGCTGAGCTCTGAGGAACTCCAGAAGTATAAGTCCCAATGTCAGAAAGTTTGTTTTTGATTGAACAGCAGCAGTTATGTTGCTCATATAATTTTGTTTCCAGTTTGGTGCATTAGACCAAAAAGTCATGGATTTTGCCTTTTGAATGAGTGTTTGGTAATCGGCACACTTGAATGCTCTCTTTAAGTCTGTGAAAAGACCCCCCAAGAAATTTCACTTTTTTCCTGGTGTATGTATATATTATCAAGCCAGAAAGTACACTGCAATTAAGATTTTATGAGCTGTCTACATATCTCTCAAATTTTAGCTCCAGAGTTAGACAAAGCAAAAAATATTTAGGGAAAAGGCTTCAAATTAGGGGTACTTCTTAAAAACTTGGTACTATTACCTTGGCTCTTGTCAAATCTTATGGGCTAGGTTTGTAAAGGCTCCAGGGCCATTAGCCTAGTACACACCTATGAATCTATGAACATATAACTTTCAGTTCTAGGAAGGATGGAGTAAAACTTTGAGAACAAAATTAGTAGTATCTCTCCAAAATCTGGCCATTTGAAAGGTTTAGTTATTAAAGTATTCTGTTAGTTGTGAACATAATTTTTTTTCATCTATTTTTCTTAGGGGACAGAGGTCAGTAATGGGACAGTAGTCCTAAAGTTTAACAGGAGAACTGTTTTGGGTAAGAAATTAAGACTGTATGCTTCCATTGTGGTGAAAGGCTTTGTCTTGTTAAGGGTAGATATTTTATGTGATAGAGTTTCAGCTTCAAGTGCTGCTTCCATTTTGAGGAATATGGATAGATTGCATATGGATTTGGGTTTTTAGTTTCTGGTAGTTTTTCGAGATGATAACTGTTATTTTGGAGATTCCATTTGTAATGGAAAAGTAATGGGTATGATGAGGTTGTCTTTATGGAAATAGGTGGGTTCTTGTTACGTTGGTAACTTTTTTGAGCATGCTAGTATTCAAGATCAAATCATTGTAATTATTTGTTTGTAAGTATGTACTACTATGACTGGGTGCATCAGGGCCCAGTATGTTGCATATGAATTTCTAGAGTAGGCTGGGCAAAAGATTGTTTACAACACAGGTAGGTAGTCTTAAGTTTAGTTTCTTTCTTAAGATCATGATAACCTGGTGGTAACTTTTACACATAATTCTCTTTGTTTTGACTATGAATGCTGTTTATCCCTGAAGGTGTTAGGGAGAAGGAAATACCTGGAATGCTTGTATTAGGTCATTTTGCTGGAATGGTTGTGTCCATTCAGTCACTCTGATTTCAGTCTGTATCTGATCCAAGGACCTTGGTATGATTCCAACCTGTAGAATTCTTTCTTGCTTTGAAAGAGAAAATAGAGAGAATATAGAAGTGGTCACTTGGGATGCTAGGCTTTGCTGCAATTAGCTTGTGCCTCTGTAAAAGATTTATTAACAGATCGAAAAGACAACTGGCACCTGTTTGGGGGCTAGGTCTAGTGATATTAACCATTTGAGTTAGACTATTTAGGGCCACGAGCCGTGTTTGTTGATGTTTAGATGATCCCATGAAATGTGTATTGAAATCACCTATCATTATGAGGTTGACTCTGGCACTAGCGTTAGTGATGCCAGTTCAAAAAGGTTTGGGTTGTTTGAAGGTAGAATGTAAGCTATGATGATAATTGGCTTAGTATCATTACCTAAGAGTAGTTGGAATATTAACCAGTTAAGGATTTTGTCAGGTTTATGTATATTTTGCATGTATTTGAAGGATGATGGAGAAGTTCCAGTAGTTAATACCTAAATCTACTAAGTCATCAAAGCTTGACTAGGTTTCTAATGTCATGAGTCAACACCTGCACCAGCATTGTTTTGTTTGCATGGGAGAGTAGCATGATTTTTTTATTACCTGTTGTATGTGCCAGTATTTCAACCCATTTACTAGAAGGCTTGGGGTGGCCACAATGATGGCTTGTCCTCTTGTTCAAACAGTGGCAGCAGTTGAGAGTGTCCAGCATGGGGAGTGATTGGATGGGTACCGAAACAGCCTGAGGCCTGCATGAACAGAAGTAAAAGAAAGCAGACGAGATGTATGTCATACTTTCTTAGAAGGAAGGAGGCTTTGGAGGCATTGTTGCCTTCTACTGACAGCATGTTTCACTAGACTAATACACTGTGATACCTGACTAGAGAATCTGAGGATTCATCCACACAGGAGTGCCGTCTGCAAGTCACGCATGGGAAGGGTGGTCTGCCGCTGCTCTTCCTAGAGGAATATGTCCGCAAAGTGCTTGATAAACAAGAGTTGGGGAATACCCCCCAAAGCTCTTAATATCCTGACAGCTGCCAAACCTAAGCTTCCCCCTCTGATTGTCTGATCTTTGCCAAGCAATGGCTGCCACTTGTCAGGTCTTCAGGCACAGTGCATCCCTACCTTCCTCCCAAGAATGGGCAAAACTGGCTTAGGGCTTTTTTTAGCCCTTGCAGAGTTTTCAGTACAACCTGGAAAAGTCATCTGTGTGAAGTTAGGTCATATTTATTTTATTTATTTGACATTTGTTGGCCAGGAATGCCAGACTGAGCTAGAGCAGTTTTTCAGTGGAGGCTGGGGAGAAAGGCTCCGCAACAACACATTGAGATGTTACAAAGGTAGTAGTCTGTGAGAACAATGCAGAGTATATAGAGTGAAGTACACAAAAATACAAGCAGTTAAACTGTTTACATTGCTTTTCATAATTTATTTATTTTACTTGACATTTCTTTACTGGGATAGTCCGAATGGGTCAACAGAACCCATTTTCAGCAGAGGCCTGGGGAGAAACTCTCGAAATACATACATAAGTTGCAATTCAAACATAGCTTTCAAAACTTACAGTAACCGGTTTCATTTATAACAATAAGCATTTGAAAAGTTTCAGCATAAGTAAATGACAAGTATATAATATAATTGTAATAACTAAGATGCTTTATGTATAATAAACAGTGTCATTGTTTGAGTGATGACAAAGACGTATATTTATATATGCATTTAACATAAAAAAGAGTAGGGATGATGAGATAGAAGTGAAATCAACGTGGAGTAATAATAGATCAAGTATATAGTGACGGAGAATGATCATATGTAATACTCAGTTAGGGGGTAAAAAATAAGTGTACAAATTAGGTGAAGTTGAGAGAAAAGTTAGTTCACAGCTGAATTAGTTAGCGGGTGAAAGAGATGGTTCTATTGTTAGAGTAGTTCAGCTGTAGGAGGGGAGGCGTAAGAGAGTAGGAATGGGGGGTGATGTTAGGGAGGACAGTTTATACTGGCTTATTACATTGAAAAGTCCTGGAAATTAGTAGGTAGGTGCTCTTCTAGAGCTTTTTATGAATTCATGTTCATGGGTTATTTTGCTGATGGGTATGGGTAGTTTGTTCTAGGATAGGGCAGGAGAGTATCTATACAGGGCTTGCCTATAGATTTTTTAGGCTTATATATTTCCAGGTGGTGTTGGTCAAAGCTCCCGAGGGTACTAGAGGGAGTCTAAAGAGAGATAAGAGGTGAGATGCCTGGACAAGATGTGGGCTTATTGAGGATGGAATGAATGATGGTCATTTGAGAGACTAGTAAATTGGTGGGGGAATTCTAACCAGTTTAAAGCTTTGAGTGAGAGGCAATGATGTGATTTTGAACTCTTTTTAGCTGTAAACCTGGCTACTTTGTGCCAAGTGGTTACAAGTTTAGGTAGGAGAGTAGATTGTAGGTTAGTTAAGATTTCTGAGCTGTAGAGTAACATGTGGAGAAGGTAGGCATAGGCAAGAGAGTCTTGAGCCTTTTGTAAGTATTTTTTATTTCTGTAAAGAAAACCTAGTTTTTGGTGTGTTTTCTATATACAGTGCTAAACATGCAGGTCATCGAACAGAGAGGGAGAGCTCTAACCAGAGGGACTGACTTGATTGGATTCAGAAGAGGAGGGAAGTAGCATTCACTCAACATCTGAAATGGCCTAGCCTCTTGGTTTATGACACAGATAATGAGGATGCCATGACCTCTAACCTCTCACTAGAGGACCTGTCTTTTGGGTATATTTTCTTCTCAGGAGAGAGCATCTCCAGTGATATCCTTATGATTTTTCTGCTCATCAGAATAAAAGCCATGGAATTTCTATGGCTTCACCTTCTTAATCATGTCCCATTCCTCCAGTTCAGAAGATCCTCCTGCATTTTTTGAAGTAAATTCCTTAAGAGTCTCCTAACTGCCTACCCCAAGAAATGTATGTGTCGTGTAGTTCAAACTCTGGGTCCACCTGGGTCATTTAAGAGTTTGCTGTGAGACACCTAAGATTCATATGCATAATACTCAAACCTTTTGTCTAATAGCTTTTTAAAGAGCTCCAATCTGGCAGCATCTCTTACGTGCTTTGCTAGGGAGTTCCATAATCTCCTAGCTTCACAATGAAAATATGATCACTTAACTGACATACTAATTTCAGGGAAACTAACCAACCAAATCTTATTCCTAGTGTTAACTTCATGATTAGAAAAGGATATACCCAAGACAGCAGACAAGACACAGGCATATATGGTTCACACATTTCAAAAACTTTGTATTGTTATATCATGTAAACATCAGAACCAAAAATATGGTTGGAACATGCCTATAACCATTTGTAGAGTATGGCTTGCTGTTCTACACATATAATGTGGCTGGAGAGTCAGGAATGGGTGATGGGGTGCAGTGTGTTTTGTGTGTGGCTTTCCCCAAAGTCATTGAGCTACCTACCAGGAGATTGCTTTTGAACAATCAACAGTATATTGTGGGTTGCAGAAGCGCAGTCATTGCTCCAGTTACTGGCTGTACCCAGACATCAGCTTTGAAAAGGCAGAAATGGTTTGGATAGCTACTTTTATGGCTGAGTACTCTACAAAAACTGTATCTTTAATGTACAGGAGATAGCTGCAAAAAATTACAAGCCTTTTTGTATTGACATACTTGATTAAGTGTAAAAGATCCTCCAACATGGAATTTTACAGGTATGTCTGTTGTGAGCTTTATTTCTACAAAGGTTTTGGAACTGTAAGTGGCCTTTCTGACTTAAAACCTCAACTCTTTGTACTAGTGGCTCCAGTCGACCCATGAGTTTAAAGGGTATGGGAGTAAAACATTCCAAAGCTAGGTGGGAGCCCTGCAACCCATTTGTTCCTTCTTTGGAATCCCAAATGTTTTTGCTATTCCCTGTCAAGACTAATTGGTAGGGAGCAACCAGCTTGTTGGCTGTGAGGGTGTCCTACCTTCCCCTGGTGGCTCCTCAGTTCTCTGCTGTTGCTGGTATGCCTCTGTATGCTGAGTTCCCCTTGCCAAGAGTGCTAGATGAGCTGTAACAACATAGACTCAGCAGGCTTGAACTCCACTAGGTAATACTTAGCGCTCTTGCTAATTGACACCATTGTGGCAAGCCAGAACTGCCTCTCACTCTCCTAGGATGGATAAGTTAGTCATGACTGTTTCTTCATCAGTCTTTGAATTTTAGCTATCTGAGCCTTCTTTCTGCTTCTGGTGGGGAAGTCTTTGACCTAAAACAGACTTACTAGAACAGCTCCACTTTGGGCTACTGCATGTGTGACCTAATAATCTGTCTCTAGTCCCAGCATCAAACCACTAATTTTGTATTGCAGTGCCTCATCAGTGCTTAGTTTGAGCTATTAGTTTTGAGAGAACCCAATTTCTTAGCATAGAACACCATTTTCTTGGTTGCCATTGTCTCTGCCAGAAGGTATTCGAAGTCCAAAATTTGAATTAGTCTCTCATTTTTTCCATAGGTGTTATCTTAATTCCCCTTGAGCTAGACTCTGTACCTCTTTGTCTTCCTTGAAGAAAGCATTCAGCCATGTATTTGGATTTTTATGCCAGTTTTATGGGGACATCCTTTTAGCCAGTCTTACCAGGTATTTTTTCTTTGCTAAAAATGGGAGAGGATTCTAAGAAAGCTTTTTCCAAGTAGCATGTGCAGTATGTCATGTCACATGAAGGAGACCTCACTTCTCTATCTCACTTCTAGATCACTCCAGCAATGAAATGACAATCTCTGGCCCATTCAGAAAAGATCAAATGGTCTGCAGCCACTTTGGTTTGGTTTATGCTGTCACTAAACTGTTCTGCCTTCGGTTGGTCTTTTGGACCAAGACCCCTTTCAGAAGGTCTGGCCTGTAGAGTTTCCTTCCCTAGTCAATCCTGTGGTGATTTCGTCCTGCCATGATGCATGATGACAGCTTTAGCATTGTACTCCCTGTGATTGCCTATTGCAGGAGCCATCCTGAAGTAAGATAATGAAGTTACTAGGTACTCTGGACATCAGTAGTGTACTGT